>NC_135500.1:121925436-122226186 GCF_052857255.1 Amblyomma americanum
CTTTAACACTCACTGACGTCGCAAAGCCCACGGTGAAAACCGAAGACAACGGTACACTGAGGAGCCACTGAGAGAGGGAGGGTGAGAGAGATCAAAGCTGCTTTCATGCACAGAAAAGATTGGACAGGACATGCGACTTCGTTGTGCCTAATCAAGAGTGTGTTCACCCAAGCCTAGAGATAGCAACTTTTTATATTCTTTCTTTCATCATAATATTTTTCGTGGCTTTATCCTCCAATACTACATGCAGATCCCCAGAGTATTTTCTTGTGTACGGCGGGCTTCTCGTGTTACTCATTCTGCAAACAATGTGATTTCTGGTGTTTTATCGGCTTTTTCGAGAACGGAACAGGCCGAAACTACGAATGTCTCACCCAATTCCTTTGGAAGCTTTTTATTGAAATTTTGTGGAAACTACACCATGCTAATTTTGTGTTCATTTACTGAAAACGACTCATTGTGTTTTTATGTTCCTCATAGACTGAATAAGTTATCTTCTGGAATTAGAGTGGTTGGAATGGCTCCTGTTAGGGTTTGCCACAACGGTGCGAGAGGTCACAGTGAAAAAAAAAAGCGTACAAAATATAATGAGCTGCTAAATTCTCGGTAACTGTGTGTTGCGCACCAGGAAAAATATCGAAAGTAATATTTGCAGTTGGGCTGTTCTAAGAGTGTGCGTATTAGTTGTGCTAATGGAAGCTCTACAGGAATATATAATGGAATCATCGATGACCGCTTCACAACTATCTCGTGGTTATAACTGCTACCAATCAAAATATTATGTTCTCCGGAGAACACGCAAACATAACTGTTCATTTGCCACAACAGGGAATAATATGACCGGGCAGCACAATTCGATCACTGATATCCATGGCAAAATGGGTGCTTATAAGCTTGGCAATGTAGTAGCAATAAAGTGAGATAAACCCTCATCTTGATTCTTATAAGCTTTTGTGCCAACAAGAAATAAGTAAATAAAAGCAGTTTTTTCGCGTGTGGCGGGGCTAATCTATCAGAACGTAACAACAGCTAGGATTCATGGAAGGCTTCTGTGAAACATTTAGAGCTAAAATGTGTCTGTAGGCTGGACTGCGTTTATCGAAGCGTAAGCAGCATAAAAATGCTTTAGGAATCCGCGAACTCCCGAAATAGTCCTTTCTTCGTCAAACACATTCGATTGTTCGAACAACAGGGAACAATGGCTGCACAGGATGTGCACGCGTCACTTTATCGAGGCACGAATGCGGGCTATACCCGTGACGTCTTCGCGGGGCACCCACTCGACGCCAACGCTATTTCGCTCACTTAAGCCGCGAGAGCAGCTTTAAAGGGCGACCATTCAATTGATGCGCGCCTTTAGGAAACTCGGGCTCGGCGATATTGGACGGTAATGCCATGGTTCCTCTTTGTTCCGAAAGACTTAGCGCCCTTCATATTTTGAAATCTTGCGAACTGATCCGGAGTTCCCGGGTTCGAACCCGACCGCGGCGGCTGCGTTTTTATGGAGGAAAAACGCTAAGGCGCCCGTGTGCTGTGCGATGTCAGTGCACGTTAAAGATCCCCAGGTGGTCGAAATTATTCCGGAGCCCTCCACTACGGCACCTCTTCTTCCTTTCTTCTTTCACTCCCTCCTTTATCCCTTCCCTTACGGCGCGGTTCAGGTGTCCAACGATATATGAGACAGATACTGCGCCATTTCCTTTCCCCCAAAACCAATTAATAATAATAATAAAAAAAGTTCGATTGACGGACGCTATTCGAGGATAAGGCGTGCTAATAAAACCGGGCGCTTGGCGGCAAATGAAAAGGCTTGGAAATGCTTCTGTGCATTAAAAGAAAACCGAAACATTCGTATTTTTAATAAAAATTACCTGTAGTTGAACCCGGTTCAAAGTAGTAAGACGAGCGAAGCTCTGTTAAGCATGGTTATCCAATATGACGTCTTTCCATATAGTAAAGGTCAGCAGTTTCCGCTTCAGGGCAACGATACATTGATGAAGCACTAGTCTGGGCACATTGCTCATCCATGGCTTTGTGTGAAGTTAAGAACACGCCTCACGCTTTCATATAGCGAACGGCACGTCACTTGATTTTCCGGCATTTGCAAGATCTCCGTCAGCTCCGCATACGCAGCTGTGGCGAGGAGCAGCAAGTCACGTGATTCAGTAGTTACGAAGCGAGCAAGCGCCGTGGGCTCAACGCGCGCAGCTTAGGCGAGGCGTGGCGCGTCACGTGACATGACATCAGAGCCACGCTCCACTCATACTGGTTTGAAGGTCAGATTTAGCAGCCACATGAACTTGAGCTTTGTGCTGAAAAATAGAGATTTGGTTCTAATTATTTGCCTTGTCATGAGGAGACGACGGCAGTGGTAATCACAGTAAAGACTCTGTCGGCTAAGCATTTCGAATGTTGATCATATAAAACGTTGGCATTTGTGAACCGCGAAAGTTGCGGGTTGCCTCTTCATTTTCACGCTAATAACTTTGATAACGACTGAAGAATTGTATTCATGACGGTATCGGTGCTGCGGTGTGTGCTATCAGTTCTAGCTGTCCAAAGTTGCACGTTGGCTGTTAAAGACGCCGTAGGATATAACTCTGTATTCACGTGTAATTGCGACACACAATACGCATTTTGTTTACATTTTTTCGTTTTTTCTTTGTCCTGTTACCCCAACGCGGTAGGATTAGATTCCACGACTTTTGTACCAACAGATTTACGCCAAAGACATTGAACTACGACGCGAGGATATGCATAATTAGCGCCGCGTGAAAAGCTGTGCGTACGAGGAACCCGCCGCCGGCGGAGCAAGCCTGCTTCGTAAGTAGTGTCGAAGACGCGGAATAGTGAGTTGGTCTTGATCAGATAAGAGGACATTAGCGGAAACAACCGGTACAAGCGCAGCACTAGCGACGCTGAAATTTGCGAACGCGTCCGAACAACGGGCCCAAGCAACGCCAGCCTCTTTCGCTCAATTCGCAAACCAGTGACGCGCGCGCAGCAAATATTGGCGGTGGTTTAGCTTTGGTCAAACCTGGAGTGACGCGATAGCTACCGCTGGCTGAGTGGAACTTGGTCACGTGACCAACCACGTGACGAACCACGTGATCAGCCACGGCGCCGTGCCGCCAGCAGCTGCTCCGCACCACGTGTCCAACCACGCGACAGCGTGGCGGCGCCGCCACGCTAAAGGCTCGAATGCTACCGTAATGTAGCTATCGTTACAAAATACCGTCAGCATGCCATGTCTTCTATAGAATTTAAATCTCGACCAGCACGTTCCAGTCGAGAATGAATAGATGCCGGCTCTGAAACTTCACACGTGACATGCGCCAACGACATGCCTCTACTGAACGCCAGTGACATCGGTGCAAACATCATAGGCAGCGAGCAACTAGGTGGATTCCAATTTCCGGCAGATCCTCTCCTGCGCGTGCCTGGTGCACCTCACCACCTGGAAGGACTCGGAGACCCTGCTGCGCACTCAGGACCTATTTCGGTAGAAGATCGCCCTGGACCGGGCTGCGGACGTCATGTATCGCAGGAACATAGACGTTTGAGTACAGTGGGGCTGTGTGGTGGCCCATGGGCCTGGGTGCCCTAAACTCCTCCGTTTGAAAAAAAACCTTTTACCACTACTTTTAGTGCATAATAATAATGATAATCGGTTTTGGGGAAAAAGTAAATGGCGCAGTATCTGTCTCATATATCGTTGGACACCTGAACCGCGCCGTAAGGGAAGGGATAAAGGAGGGAGTGAAAGAGAAAGGAAGAAGAGGTGCCGTAGTGGAGGGCTCCGGAATAATTTCGACCACCTGGGGATCTTTAACGTGCACTGACATCGCACAGCACACGGGCGCCTTAGCGTTCCACTGCATAGCCATTACAGAACTCGGTTTGTCTTTTGTGTTTGGCTTTCGTCGGCCCACTTATTGTGACTGAGTGTGTCTGGGCAGGAAAGTGTTTGCCAAAAATGTAAATAACTTCTCGAAATTTCAAATTCTGCCAAATGCAAGTAAACCCTCGGTGGAGCGATTGCAATAGATGCTCATTTTTTTCCCTTCAACCTAAAAAAAACAAACTAAAGCGTCATAGAGTTCTGCATACCCCGGAGTCGAAACCAAGGGACACGACAGATTAGAATCATCAGAGTGCAATACGAAGAAGGCCCGTTTACAAATTTAGCGCACAGATTACGTTGGGATGAACAGTGAGAATTCCTGTTACGGATCGCATAAACACTCTATCAGAGAGGTCGAAAGGCTTAACGCACAACAAGCTAGATTGGTAGAAAAACACTGCGAGCATCTATTTTCTACCGCGCCTCAACAGCTGAACGCATTAGATCATCGTGGAACTGACCACACAGCACGTTTCAAAAACTACGTGCTCAGAACAATTAGGAGAGGATTCTTGATAGAGATAGAAGCGTCTGAGCAATGGTGAGGGAGAGTCACAAACCAATAACCTCGCCGCAGTTGACTACGCTCGCATTGCGGGAATCTTAATCAAAATCGAAGGCCTTTTTATTCTTTGAGTGGTGCGGCCACAATCACCCAGGCCAGTAGTGTAATCATATTTCTTTAGCGACGTGTTCCGCGTCTCCGCTGCCACACTCATGAGGGAGTGAGCACTTCATCCTTTCCATGCCGCTACCGTGCGCTTTAACCTCTTAGGCCGTGTACATAAACGGGTGGTGATCCTCGCTTTCGGCACCAAAAGGGATGAGCGGAGGGGGCTCGTTCACAAAACTGCAGTCTTGCGCGGGGGAATCCTTCGTTAACGTTTATTCTTCACAGTGCTGATGATTTATGCGGGTGGAGATGACGTAGAAGGCAACCCTCCGATTTTTTAATGCGGGTTTCAATATCTCAGCGCAACCCTAATTTTATTTTGACAGAAATTAGGATTGCAACAGATATTACGTTGTTCTGCGCTGCAGTGTTGAAGCAGCACATTTAGGGGCGCTGTGTCAACCGACGTCTTAAAACTTTTCCTACGCTAGATGTGGAATATAAAAATAGTAAATCACATGCTTCGCTATTTGTCCTTTTTGAGAACATATTTAGTTTTTGATTTTCCTGCGTAAGTATTTGCCTCATTCATTATTGGTTTCACAATTTGGTAGTATGTTCTGCCGTCTTAAACGCAGTGTAATGACGTACATGGCAATGTTTTATTTATTTTGTTTTTATTTGCACTAAAGAACCACCTCAAAGAAACTTAGTGTGCATACATAAAGGGAAGTTTATTGAAACACCAAAACCAAATCTACACAATCAAAACTCGTACATACACCACAATGAGTGTAACAAGCTAGTCACCTAACGTCGGGAGATCACAGAAAAGTGCACAGTATATATTTAACATTAATAAGTCTTTAAATTGGCGTGGCACTGTACAAAAGAATCAGCCCTCCCCGCGGGGGAGGGGTGGGTGGGGGAGGGGTAACGCTTCCTGGGCCACCCCTCAGGACAGCTAAAACAAGCCAGCAAACAAACCACAATTTTAAACTGCACAACAAACACTGCGACTGGTGCCTCTTGAAATAGTGCGACGCTCACGCTTTCTATGGCATAGTAGTATAGTAATTTCTATTGTAATGACACAGCTTACTAATGATGCTTGTGGTAAGGCCCATGAAGGATGTTCGTTAATCTTGCCTTAGAGACAAAAAAACATGCATGATCACTAGCTTCTTTAAGTTGATTAACATCTGCGATTGGTCAAAGCATAGAAAGGCGACCTGTTTTTTCCTTCCGTCTGATTCCCGTGATTCGCTGGGCAATATACGTAGTCGAGAAAATAGGTAAGCAAAAATTTTGTGAAAAGTGGCTATCTAATGGCCATAAATAAACAAAGCAAAACAATGAAGACATCGCTAACCGCGCACCGTTCGACGCCGATGCGCACGCGTTTACAGGTGCTGACGTGGCAGGTGTGCGCTCAGCTGGCCGGCACCTTGCGCCCACTGGGCGATTTGCCAGTGTGCAGTGGAGGCGCAAAGGGATAGCGCTGGCGGCGCGCGCTATCTAATGCTAATAGTTTCTAATGCTTACTACATGAGTCTAGCGGAATGTCGAGTAATTTCTGGGAAAGAGATCCGCGCTGTTACAGCTACGGTTTTGTATTTTGCGATGTCCATATTGTTTGTGTCACCGCCGGCGGAACGATCGTAGCGAACCTGGTGTGAGTCAGAGGCGTAGTTGAGGCCAAGCCAAATGAAATATTATGTACTCAGTCACAGTACATATTAAAAACGTGTTTTCAGAATAATTTTAAACTATTAGCGACCTACACAACGCCACCAGTTTTACAGGTGTTTTGTGCACGTGACACATCTCTTCTTCCTCTTTCGGAAAGTGAGGATTGTGGAAAGGACGAAATGTATTCACAATTACAAAGTGTCCTAGTCCTTTCTGTTAGACTTCTTGTTCTTTCCGCTCATTACACCTGCCGCTCAATACTAAGAAACCGGTAGAAAGAGTGAGTGAAGTGGCTTGGCCCCCAGGACCATTACTGGAGGCACGGAGCGAAATTCTCAGTCAGGCAGTCATAATGCGACAAAACCAGGATGCGTCTAGAAAAGAATGACTAAAATCCTCATCGTCGATAACTGACGCGTGTGCTCGTGTAATGACATTGTCTAAGAGTGTGCCCATTATAAATTAAGCAAATTTAAGGAACGCAACGAATTCTTCCCCGCATTCAGTAGCTCACTGAAAGACGACTCTACTCTGATCAGCGTTGTGCTGGTGAGAATAATAGTAACCGAGCAGAGAAGGTCCGAGCTAACCGTACACCTTGTCAGCCCGTGAATACTTAACTATCACGAAGGGCTCGTATGCGTTTTCGCTTTAGTGGCTGGTCAGTGTCGAAACTGACTGTAAATTTTGTGTAGCTCGAAAGGTGTTGTTGACAGCGTATTATAGAACACGGTTCAACCTGCTGAAATGCCAGAATCAGCAATTTCCTTTGCAAAAACTCTAGCCAGCCGTTTCGCCGTCACAGAACATTTCACAGGGCTTGCTGCATTCCAATGTCGAGCTGCAGTCCCAAATGCAGCTATGTTGAGTCTGTATCTAAATAAGTGTATTTCTTTTTACCATGGTGCCAAAGGCTTGTTTACTACTTTTCTTCATTTACTGATTTTGCCGAAACGGCATCGTCTAGCTACGTAGCATCTAAAGGTCACCTAATAGCGGTGTGCCAGAAGTTTGCGCCTAATAAATATGCGCTCTCCTGTGAGAAGCTTGAAAAAAGGTTGGTTGTAATGCTAATGTGTTCTCGGGGCGGGTTCTCGGACAGGAAATATTAAACAGAGCTTCCAGAGCTACCATTGTTGTTCGAAGTTGCTAGAGAAATTTTCGGGAAACGCGTTCCGTAAGCAACGCCGGGCACGCATATGCAGATGCGACGAGAAGTCTTCAAGCTCGTAAGCAGGAAGCTGAGGTGAGTGCAAGGGGCGCGAACTGAACAATGAGTTCAAGTGGCGACGCTTGAAGAGCCGGGAGAGGTGCATACAAAGAAGCTTCCTTGTAGGCCAGAGTGTTTTGAAGAATTGCGGGAAAACAACGCAAATGCTCAGCGCTTGCAGAAGTAGATTATGCTTGCAGCACATTTTTATATAAGCACTTCAGAGATGTCTTTGTCCGTGTTAGAAAGCTAAATGCTCTTAGATTTAGCTTGCTACGACAGAAAACTTGTGCGCAATATTTTGCTTACTTGCTGCTCGAAACTTAAAAGAATAGCGTTTGAAAGTTTTATTCTGCAGAAAAGTGACAAACGTTGGGCATTCAATTGAATTGTCAAACGAGAATTCAGGGCTTTGACGTCCTGGAGCAACACATGGATAATAAGGAACACCGTAGTGAAGGTTCCAGGGTTTATTTATACCAGCTGGAGTTACTTTACGTGCCTGGCGGTGCACATCACATGGGCCTTTCCTCATTTCACCTCATTTGAAATGAGATCAGTAAGCCGACCGCTAAATCCACTGAGCCACCGCGGCTGATTCCATTAATTTTAAGAGGCTCAACAGAACACATAGGTCGTCACATTGTCACGCTGTCTTCAAACGTGCTTAAGAGGAGAGATTAACAACTTTCACTGATTTCTAAACAGAAGAAAGGTTTTCCCAAGAAATTCCTGAAAACAACGAGGATTAAACGACAATGAAAACAGTCAACTAAAAACGGGTAATCAGGAACGTGAGAGATATCGTTGTTTTGTGAGGTGTAAGAAATACGTGTCTGCTGTTGCGTTTTTAGTGGATGTTATGAGCCTCATTTATTATAATTTCTCAGCGTTGTGTCTCTGAATTTTATTGTTTACCAGAGCTCCGGCCATTCACAGATCACTCCTGCGTTACGTCAATTCGCCGGATGCCGGGTTGTTGTTGCTCATTTTCGATACTTATCTCATGTGACAGTACAACCGGACTGTTTCGCACTGAACAGCTGTTGAAGCGAACTAGTGTTAAAAAGGCACAACTATATTATTGCCGAACGAAAATGATGTCGCTCGATAAGAAAATACAAGCAAAGCACCTTGATACTATATAGCTGAGCTGAAAAGAACTGTAAAGCGTAACAAAATGAGGGGAGTTTTTGGATAATAGAACCCGATGAAACGAAGTGAGGCATAACGTACGAAGGGGCGTATAAAATACGCACGAACAAACAACCAAAGCCTTATCCAAAGAGGCTCTGGCGTCAGTCCTCACAACTACAAAGACGAATTCAGTGAATTGGGGCTCACATGAACGTTAAGCTTACGAATAATGACAACATAAGAGGTACGGACTGTAAAAAAAGAGGGGCAAGAAGAAAATGAGAGCGTCGTGGAAACAACGCCTAAAAACAACGGCAAGGAAATTCTATACGCGAGTACTAATTCTTCTATTTGTGCTGTATGATTTCTCCTTATTATGCCAGATGCCGTCTTAGGAGCTCTCGGTACAATGCACATACGAGGCAATCCGGCCTTCGGTGACAGCAGACAAGCAGTGACGCGAAAGAGAATTAACGGAAGCGACGTATGTGCGGAGGCGTACGCTTCGGAGGACGATGTAGCTTGGCTGACAAAGCACTCGCACGGCGATCCAAGAGCAACGTAGTACAACCAGCTCGTAACGTAGCGTTAGAGATAAGGCTGAAGCCCGGTAAACAGGAACTACGTGGCGGTTATCGTGCGCGTGGCTGGGAGAACTGAGATCAAAAGCAAAATAGGCGATACCGGAAGCTCTACTAGTGAATCACACAATGCGAGACACGAGTCAACGAGCCAAACGGAGCATCCATGCGTCAAGTGTGTTTCCTCTTGAGATGCACGCGCACAGGCATTGAGGTGCACCGGGGCACACTAGGCTGCAGAATTGTTTGTTGGCTATTTTTGTTTGTGATTAATTCCATTGAATGCATGCGTTACTATGCCCGAAACAGCTGCCACCGGTCCAGATGCGTGTCCTTCCCGATATAGTGGCTGAGGAAGCATCGCGTGTGCCTGAACGAGTATGCCAGCCGCCAGAATAGTGACAAGGAGCCCCTTATGGCTGGCGGCGCAGCAAAATGCTTTCGGCACATTGATCATACGATAGAACGATGTGCTCTGCATTTATAGAAGAATAAGTTGTCGCAGGGTCCTCCCTAATTCCTAGAAAATTGGTATTTGCTTGTAAAGAAATATTAAGTAGAACAAGGATATAAAGTGTTTGTATACAATGCGAACAAACAAGTCGTGCAAATTAGGAAGTTGAAGATCTACTGAAAAGATGAAGAAAGTTCAGTGGCACAGCGATTCTGGAAGACGGAATTCCGAGATTATTTGGCGCGAATTGAAAAAAAAGGAAATTGTTCTTAAAAAAAAGCACTAGTCTTACTTACTAACACGACAGGTATTAACACGGATTAGCACGGAGGCATTAACACGGAGTATGCAGAATACACCTTCAACTTTCAATTTCATCCGTGCGAAATACAAAACGTATTGGCTATATGACAGAAACTAAATGACTGAGATTTTGCAAAGTGCTCTTGCAAATTAAGGTGATGGTACTTAATACAACCATCCTGGTAGCTGCCTGGCACATATTTTGTCATCTTCTTAGTGCCACGAATTTACGTGGAGAGTTGCATTCGATATACCTGGAAAACTAAACTACGACAAGAGACGATCAGATATCTCCCTCGACAATCTTGACAAAGCACTTGAATTTATCCTCGGTGATTACTCTGATGCTTTTACTCTAAGCCGAGGATTCACATAAGCGACAGCAGTCTGGAGGGAAAAGATGTGCGGAAGTGAGTGTGTGGTGGTAGTGGCATTTGCAAGGTGCAAGTGGGATATGGTGGTGAGTCGAAGGCAGCTGTGGGTGCGTAAGTGGGCAGTCCTTAAGCTAGGTGGGTGGAGTGGCGCTCCAAGAAGGCAGGTGCTCTTCGAACTATGTCACTGAAGTCGATTTAGCCGTCGTTTTTCTCTTTTCTGCTTCTCGGGCTTCAAAAGAGAGGAGGCCTTTCGTACGGCTAAGGTATTTGGGTTGATGTTAGTTGGCTCTTCTGGAGGGTAGAGTTGAGATGAATGGGCGGTGGATGGCGCTACTTGGAAGTGAAAAAGGGCGGAGGTGGGCTGGGGAGGCGGATCGACAGTGGCGCTCAGCCGAAAATTTCTTTTGATTCTTTTCTCTCGTGTAGCGATAAAATTTCAGGTTACGTCCAGATTAAGTCGGACATTAATATATTTACCGCATTATCTTGAAGATTTCTTCGCCAATTTTGCGTGTATGTTTTGGATTTACTACAACAGGTTTATGTGCTGTTTTGTATAATTCAATAATATCATTAAGTGTATTTTTTTTTCTAAATCCCATTATATTATCTATGATAACGACAAAATGAACTTTGTTTTTTTTCGCGTAAAGAGTCTTGTGAGATAAGGATTCCTAATATTTTAAGGAGGAAGCCTTTAATGGCTCATACTCGTATGTCCGGAGTGACGCTGTCTTCCACGAATAACGTGGCAACTATTCAGGACAGCACAAAACAAATAACAGCATCAGATAGACGGGACAAATTTTAACGTGCACGCTAAGTTTGACGACTTTAAAGTGATTAGCTATTTAATTCTAGCCAATTACGGCGAAAGAAATAAAGAAAACAGTCAAATGCTTCGATATAGCGCGGACGTCGATATAGCGGCGGAAGAGGGTGACGTCAAAACCGAGCGCCACCATCGGAGAAGCCAGAAGCCAGAGAAGAAAAGAAGAAGAAGGTCAGAGAAGGCAGACCACAAGCGCCAACAGCGTCGTCTAGATCGAAAGTGTGGCAAGGTAGAAGCCTTTGGGAGTGCCACTGGTATGGGAACCTGCGAAGCTAGAATCGCAGTCGGCAAGGCCTAAAGCTCTCGCCTTGGCGCACTATACATTGGCAAAGTGCTCCCAGAATTTTTTAAAACAGTATTTTAATCACGCATGCCTGATTATTGCTTGAGAGGCATGGTGATTAGTAGCAAAACCTTCGAATAGTACACATGCTTTTTATTCATAATAAACGGGTCAGGCTGGCACCAAGACTAAGTGGTTATAGTGCTCGGCTGATGACCCGAAAGATGCGGGTTCTCTCCCTGCCACCGCGGTCGCCTTGCCATGAATGCGAGATGCTAGATGCCCATGTACAGTGCTGTGTAAGTGCATGCTAAAGAGCCCCATATTTTTGAAATTATCCGGAGCCCTCCAACGATATATGAGACTGATACTGCGCAATTTCCTTTCCTCAAAAAACCAAGTATTGTTATTATCCGGAGCCCCCCACTAAGGTGCTCCTCATAGCCTGAGTCAGTATGGGACATTAAAGCCTATAAAACCAAATTCTACGGTTCAGCTTCTTGCTGTTCCCCAGAGTTTTCTATTTATTTTTCGAATTTTAAAACAATTTTGATTTATTGTGCATTGGTTCTTGTCTTATTTGCCAAGTTTCCTGTCAACCCATTATTGACAATTGTTTGATGAGCACCGAGGTATGCTAAAAAAAATCTTGAATTAGGTTTAGAAATCAGAAATAAATTATCTTATTTTCTGTAATATTAGGATTAGTTCTAAGCTGGATAAACTCTCAAGTAAAAGTTTGGCAGGATTTGTCGATATTCTGCTCATTGACATATTTCATGGACTCGGCTACTGCAGAAGAGTAAAGTTCGATCTTATTACTGTAACTGGGAAAGTTAATTGAGCAATGTGAGCCACATGTCCTCTTCTAGCGAACACTATGAATGCTGGTGCAACAAAGTTTTTAGATTCAGATCTGTCTGCGAAAAATTTAATAATCCGAAGCCGTTTTCTTGTAAATAATTCCTTTTGTACTTGCCGGATGAACATTATATTCGGCCACTCTTGGAAATATATGAGTTACCTGAAAAAGTTTGCGCTCCCTTTGAATCTACTAATATTCAGTAATGTGTCAAAAAGTTTCTTTTCTTAATACTTTGTTGCACCGGATAAACACTTCAATGATTAGCAAGAGCCTTATTTGTGTGGTTCAGTACGCCTTTGCTTCTTTGGTTAGTATATTCTGGAAGTAATATTATACATGCATCTTAAGAAAACTAAACTGGTTAACTATTGGCAGGCATTCTTTCAAAACCTGTAATGTAAATCTGACTCAACTAGGCGGAAGCGATTCTCTCATTATTCGCTTTAAAATTTCATAGCTGTAATCTGTTTCTAATATTATCTTATGTAGATTTTAAAGCCAATGAAAAAGGTAACGTTTATTAAAATTACCCCAAATACTGCAATTGCCTGTTTTTAGGATTTTACATTATTTTTACTGTGGAAGGGCATTTCTGATAAATTTTACTATTGCTGTCTTATGGAAGTTATCATCACTTATTTTCGGATTGTGGCTTTTAGAGCGTTCTTGTGCTCGATTGAGGAATAAATCACAATATATCTATAATCTAGTCTTAAAGAACCATTTGTTCTAATTATAATACCAACTACAAACACATGAATTTCGAATTGTGACAGTGTTCTGGGCTTTAATTTCGACATTCTTAGATTCCAAAGTGGGCAGCAACCCTTACAGCGACCCTTCCTAAGAAATGTCTGCTAATATTGTTTGGTCTTTATTATTTCCTGTTCCTTCATTGGTTTATTTTTAGGTTGAATATATTTTGAGGAACTTTAGCCCTGTGTAGCAAATCTAGCTACTATATTTCGTGATTGATAGAATTCTTGGTATCTAATAATACTACTAGAAAATGATCATGAATTCAAGGTTTGTTTTATATATTTTTTAAATTATATATTGGCATAGTCAGTGAGGTTTTGTGTTTGAGTCGAAATTTTTTTATTTGGGGAGGGGGCATAAACTCGACTAAATAAAATTATATTCCATTACTGGATAGTTTCCCGTGGATGTTACTGAAGACTGAATTTGTTCCGCTTAGCCTCAGGTTGCCACCGCAACTTCTCTCTGAGCTTTCCGTTCTTGAATTAATATCACTTGATATACCTGCCAGTAATGTGGCAAAAACCTAGTCGCAGAGAAGTGTCGATGAGAAAATGGTAATTAAGAATTTTTTATGTCTCCAAATATTGGTTGAATAAATGTTGCCCTTAATCCACCTCTGTGCACTCCGATAAACTAATTTAAACAAGCCGCAACAGTACCTACTTCCTGATATGTGAATTACAAGTCTAGCTCTGAAATGTCTCAGTAGTAATAATGGCCATCACTTTGTTCGGTATCTCCTGTTACTTTTATACAAGGACGAATTTAAATATCATAATTGTTTCTCTCAATAAATTGAGCCGAATCCTCTTCGAGCTGCCTATTAGATTTGTAGTCGGCTTTCGCATTATGAAAATTATTATTTTCTTAATTTTGTTTAACCCTATATTGTACAGTGAAGCACAGAGTCATTGCGTTCATTTAAGCTGCTCAAAGGTTTCGTGTATACTTGTTCACAGGCGCAGATGCCCCAGGTTAGAGCTATTTGTCCGATTTAGTCGAAGCTTCTTCCACAGTACTCTGTTGCAAGAAATGCGCCACCACCTACGCTGTGATGAAGAAGAAAGTCTTGCTTGACTCCCGCATGATTCTTTATTTAGTAAAATTTATTCTTTGGGCTCCGCCCATCCATTATTAAGTGTCCTTAATTCCTTCTATATTCGTGCCGTTTCAACTATGCGCCGGGTGGAGGCCGGCCACGGCACTGCTGTCGGCTGAAGCCCGCCACTTCCCCAAACTGGGGAGGCGGGAGCATGTAATTTTTGGTAGTGGGGTTCGGCGTACGCGCCAGATCCTAAAAAAAAACATCCTAAATTGACTCAGCCTGCGAGGGATGCCTTAGTGCAGGGCTCCAAAAAACTTTGCCCACTTGAGGTTCTTTAACGTACACTGTCACCGTCCAGTACAGGGACCTCTAGAATTTCGCCTCCATCGAAATGCGACCCCCAGGGCTGGGACCTTTCGGTTCGGCAGCCGAGCACCATAACCACATAGCTACCGCGATGGCTATGAGAGGTTTATATACAATACAAGATAAAATACATTTATAACTCCCTGCTCAGTACCTCCCTAATAATTTTCTTTGTTTTCTTTTCTAGTATGGAGCACCAGTACAGAAACATACAGCCACCACCCCTTTCACTAAGTTATCTAATAAAATACGCAGGCAGTCCCTCCGGCTATGATGTTCCATGGCACAAAGCGCCGCTGCAACAGGAAATCGACCGCTTTTGAAAAGCAGCGCCACCTTGTGCAACAGAGAACTACGAGCGCTGGGTTTATTTTCTTGTGGGGCGCTGAGGTGCTTGCCGGCGGATCTGCGCCTGAGAAACTAAGGCCACGTCGTTCCATTTCTGGAGAGCAGCGGCGGGAGCTCATTAAATGAGTTCCAGTGAGGGCTCTGTGGCGGCCATTGCAATAAAGGCCCGGCTCTCGTGTACCATGGCGTGGCAGCCAGAGATGGTTGTTTTTTCTCCCCTTAGGGACGCGCTGACAGTACACGTCCGGAAGCCTTTGAAACTCCGCGTGCTTCACTGCAGCCAGCTTACGCAAGAGACAAGAGAAATGCCGAGATAGTGGCCTGCCGCGGAGGCTACGAACGTCGACGAGCAGGAGAGATTTACGTGGCGTCCAAGTCGGAAGAGTGCGCTTTTTCATGCCTCGTTGATCCTTCTCTTTTTTGCCATTCTCTGTAGGAGGCTGCGTTCTAGGGCTCTGTACTTCCCAAACCACACGTGAGACTGGGGCTGGATGCCTGGTCTCTGACATTTACGGACGCTGCCTGTAACACATAGGTTTCTGTGTGATGTGTGCGCACACGTGTGCTTTGTGCCGGATACTTGATTTGTGCTGGATTTTGGGCTATACTATCAGCAACTGACATCCTGCGTCTCTCACTGCGTCTATCTTTCCTTCATTCACACGTCCAGTGTGAAGTATCAAGGGCATGTTGCTCCAGCTTGCTACTTAACCTCTGCTCATATTAAAGGCTGGTCTCTCTTTTTCGGGGACTTAGGCGGTGATGGTGTCAGTGTCCACGGTGCCGTGTGTTTTACGCGAAACGCGCTGTTTTCGGCTACTGAACTATGCGAAACGTGTCATAGTCAGTGAAGAGAATTGTGTGACATGCGCGTTGGGCTCATTGTGATTTAAGCGATTTCATTCGACTCCTTTTACAGGCTCTGGACGCCGTGGAGGTGTAAAAATGTGTTATTTACCTCAAAGAAGGGCAAGCTGCCTAGCATTATATTCAGGCGCTTGCCCTTGCACAAAAATAGACAGAAAAACTCATAAAGCAGTTTCTTTTTTGCACCGTATTGACTGAATATAAGCAATTTAACTGCTAATTTTTGAGGGAAACCATAGGATCTAATTACAACTAGTAACTTTGCAGTATCTTAATCAAACGTCTTTTAGTTTGGGGCTTTTTTTGCATGAATCAGAGAACAATACTTTCAGAAAGCGTGAAGGCTGATAACTTGTTATTTTCCTTGTGAAGCCACACTAGGCACTTCTTACCATACAAAGCGCGAATAAGTCTTTTACAAGAAGCGTCTTCTTTGAGCTATTCAGTTTATTAACACCTTTTAAAAAATATATATCATTACTCAAAGCCGACCTTACTGGGTAAATCAGAGTTACGGCTCTTGCGATCTCTTAAAAGAACATTGCATGCGCCTAAAACATCGGGTGCCACTAGCGGTGCTTGCCAACATAAATAGCGAAGCCCAAGCAGTCTGTATTGACCAGTGCCTAAGATTTCCTTCCAGTTAAATGAACTTATATCAAGAGACCAAGCGACAACCAAATCAAGAAAAACTATGCTAAAATGGAGTATTGATAATAATGCGCCAGGAGGGCATAATGACTCCCAGGGATCTAAGAATGTACAGTAGAGAACGACATTGTGCATTTAAGGAAATTAACCCACTACTCCATCGCGTCATACCCTTAAGACGGAGCCTAAGTTTGGCCTCCAAATTTTTGCTACCTAATTATCTGTGGTGAATCTATCGTGCATGTTTCGGCCGCCTATTTGTTTCAGGGTGCTAACTTTTCAAAACCACAAACCATTCCTTTCTTGCAGCTGTGCTTAACTTGCGACAAATTGCTCATCTGGCCTTTCTGGACATTGTCGAGAGACCTGATACGTTCGGTGTTCTTACTCTTCGCTTTTCCTTTCAATAGCTGTATGGCCTCTCCAGAAGGGAGATGACAAAGGTTCTGATTGATCACTATTTCCTCAAACCATACACCTGGAGCCTCACTTAGCTTTTCTTGACATCATTATGTTAAAGCGAGTTCAGTGGATGTAGATTCAGTGGGCCTAAAACCATTTTTAGACCTAAAACGGGAAACATAAGCATTAGGAGGTGCCTTCGCGCCAAGGAGACGTTTTTGCCACGGTCAGTAAATTGCTACCTTTGCCAGGAACGAGCAGCTATTCAGTAATGAAAATAAAATTATTTGTGTTGTGTTGTGATGCTGAGTTACTTTGGGACATAGTTCAGCAGATGCTTAAAACGATATCGAGATCATGCCTTACACTATAAGATTTCTGCCTGTGAGCAAAGACTCCGGAGTTCCGTGTGAACTTTTCGTGTTAAAAGGACTGTTTAGCGTGTAGAAAAGCCGCATGATGATTAAACATGAAAAAAAAAGCCACGTTCATTGACATCGCTGTTCAGAGAACAGTGCATCTTAGCGCATCAGGTATATGCAGTGCAAGTTCAACCTCATGACTGGTTGCCTTTTGGTGACGTGCGCCTTTCGGAATTTTTCATGTGCGGGTAGAGTAAGGGAGTAATGGTGGGGTGAGGCCGTATGCCGAGATCACTCCATTCGACCCTGCCAAGTAAGGCACGAAGACGATCAGGCAGGTTCCTGATATTCCATGAAACAGCAATGAAAAGAAGCTTCGGAGATGGCCGATTAACATAAAGAATCTGCAACCACGTTCTCCTTGGTAAAAATGCATGTTCACCCACGTACAGCCCCCCGCCACCTGCAGCCGATGTAGCCGAGGCGGTTTGCTGTTAATGCTTCACGCATGCCGTCGCCCAGCGTTTTACGAAGGAACGCCAACAAGCATAACCCTCTTGTCCCAGACACCAGGAACCTCAAGTGCGAGAGCGAGGGGCAGATGTAAGCAGCCCGACAGAGAACTCAGTGTCCAGCAGTCCGAGAATAACGTGACGAAGCCGCCCGCTAGCGATTGGCATCGTTTTTTTTTAGCAGAAGAACAATCTCAGCACATCGCAATAACGAAAAGTCATTTCCTCGAAGTTATATTTTACTTACATTTTACTTCAGCTATATTTTTTCGGTGTAACCATTACCGCATGCCAACGAGAGCATGCATTTCCGCATTGCCCCTTGTCTAGTTGCTATTTAATTTCGTCTCATACGAATTTCTACTGCTGCCGGAAGACCGCGTTTACATGCTTATTTTCGTTGGGATAAATAATACTTGAATTCTGAGCAAAAAACTGCACCAATTTATACATCCTTTGTTGTGTAATAACTTAGTAGTAATATCTGGAGCTTAACGTGTCGAAGCGACATGGTGGCTATAAGGGCCGCTGTAGTGGATGACTACAGATTAACGCAGACCAGCTGGGGTTCTCAAACGTGCGCTGATAGCACACGCACATTTTTTCATTTTGTCGCAATCTAAATGCGACCACTCAAGCCGTAATCTAGCCCGTGAAATTGGAATCAGAAGCCCAGCGCCGCAGCCGCTGATCCATCGTGAGGGGTCTTATTTAGTAGCTGCTGTCCTTGATAACAAATTTCTGGGAACGGAAATGTTGCACGACATGGTTGGGTGGTTGCGCCTATGTTTCACATACTTATGGGGCACTTTCATGACACGAAGAAGGGGAAGCTATTTACTCTAGCTGCCTTACGAGTTACGGCAGCGCTAAGAATTCGATTAAAACCCCACGCTAGCAACCGATAGGGAAGAGTATAATCTACTCAAGATTTCACAGTCTGGCGTACAATGTTTTAGAATTAGCGAAAGCATATTACATGTGAGCGCCAATTACGTTTCTCTCTTGACAGCAGAGTTCCTACAGTGTTGTTGCCGTATATAATGGGTGCCATTTACGTACTTCCTAAGGAAGTGGAGACAACTTTCAGTGGGCTAGCTTATCTCTAGTTGTCTTTTTCCTATAGAGTTCCTTTGAGTCGTTCATGTTCAGATTCAGTTCGAAGAAGGGAATAAAAAAAACGTTCCGGTTCGGATCAGGTCCGGTTCAGGGTCGGGGCAAAAGAATGGGTTTGGTTCCGATGTACGGCGCAGATTCGGTTTCCAGTTCAACGCTGGCAGCGCATGTTGGTGATGAGTTACGCGCTTCATAGCGTTAGCTTTTTATGCGCCATGAAAACTAATATGTCTATAACTGACCAGCAAGTTTATTGTAGGGACAGCTACATTGGCCACGAAGTGGCAGTTTCGCCGTGTTCGCATTCCCAACTTAGTCGCACTGCACCACGTGACTAACCACGCGACTAGTCACGTGACCAACCGTGTGACAAACCAAATGACAACAACTAGCTAGACAACCAGACTAACCTGGACTTGCAATCAAGATTAACCAAGGCTAAGCAAGCTATACGCATTTGCTTTCGCTACGTAGATCCTGACATAGCCGAGATAAGCCAGTGCCAATTTTTTATCTGTACTGGGTCAGTGAAACTTTACGAAGATAGCTGCGATATACAGTGAAATGGTCATAAAAGGTAAAAAAGTTCGGTCAGAACACGAGTTATGACCGCTGTGCTTGCATGCACGCTCTCCTGCCTCGAGGCAGCACGTGTAGACGAAGAGCCAAGGGCATACTAAGGAGAAGAAGAAGAGCATTGTTCGTTCACGGTAGCATCGCCAACCACCCAGTATGAACGTTTCTCATTTCATCTGGTACTGGGACGGCGGAGCTCCAGCCAGCCTTGCATACGCAACGAATCCAGGTGTCAGTCTCTTCGCTGATGCTGAGACCCGACATCGGCCAACGGCTAATGGGCCGCCCCTGGACACAGCTGCCGTGCGGAGTGCGGCTGTACCAACTGGACCTTCGGGACCCTGTGCCTGGAGTGGTGGGTGCTGGCTTCCTGAGGACACCTCATACCAAGGCCGCATGGTGCGCGACACCTCGTTCGTGCTTAGCCTGTCCTTGGCCATGATGTCTGCGCTGCTCACCACCCCCGCAGTCCTGATCACGGTGCATGTAGGTAGCCACCATAAACTAGGCGCCTGCCACAGCGGCTGGTTCTCCCAGGACGACGACCTGACGCGCCCGCTGGTCCGCAGCGTGCACCCGTGCGACGACTTTTGAGGGTGAGCTTTCATGGCTGGCACACAGCACACGGGCGCCTTTTACGTTTCGCCTTTATCGAAACTCGGCCGCGACCGCGTTCGAACCCGGGAACTCCAGCTCAGTAGCCAACTGCTCTAACCACTGAGCCTCCATGGCGGGTGTCCCTAATGCGATATTTGACCGCAGCTCTGTTGGCGTCTTAGGCTATCTAGGCTCATTGTTATTGTATCGCTTTGCTAAGCCGTTGGCATGTCTGGCGACGATATTAGTTCGATAGCAGTATTATTTGATGAAAAGGAAGATATGCAATGCAGAGCGTGCGAGAATGTGTATATTAGTACGATAGCAGAATTAGTTAAAGAAGACGATGATGTGAATTGCAGAGTGCGAGAGTTTGTTGTTTAACACAAAGCGTGATTGGCTACAGTGACGCCCAAGTACTTAATATAGACATTGCGTGCAGCAATGGGACATACCTTCAGCAAATTAAGAGGAAGTAAGAAAGCCTTAGGAGCAATGCAATGGGAGGAAGCTGCTGGTGAGGATTAGGTAACCTCAGATCTTGAAGGGCGAGGGGGGGGGGGGAGGAATTTGTGCTATAAAAACTGGCCATCATGTATAAGCAATGCCTTATGACCTCGACCGTACTAAAAGCTTGGAATAACGCTAACATTATCTCGATTCATAAGAAAGGAGACGTCAAGGACTTGAAAAATTACAGACCGAAAAGCTTACTGTCCATTGCATGCAAATTACTAAGGTAATTGAATATAGAATCAGGACAACCTTAGATTTCAATCAACCAAATGATCAGGCAGGGTTTCCTTAAGGATACTGGACAACAAGACCATATTAACACCATCAATCAGGTGATAGAGAGATGCGCAGAATAAAATAAACACCTATATATATAGCCTTCCTTGATTACAGGAAAGCTTTTGACTCAGTCGAAACCTTGGCAGTCATGCAGGAATTGCAGAATAAGGGTGTAGAAGAGCCTTTTGTAAGAATACAGGAATATGTTTATAGCACAAAAGAACAAACTGCCGGCTGCGGCGGAGCAAATTATTCTAGGTGGCATTCTAATTAGGTAATTAACTAAAATTGCTAAATAAGATTAAGTTAACACAGTGCGATAGTTAGTGCCAATGAGGAGTGCGTTTAGACACGCCGGAAAAGATTCCTCATCAGTCTCATAGACAAAGAACAAGTCCTCAAACTCTGCTGAGCGAGGAAATCGCTAGTTTCTTTTTGCACTTAAGTGATACAGTGCATGAACCACGATGAAAACTGTGCATGCGCAATGTCCTCCGATAATGCGTTGCAATGCCCAAGACACCCAATTCCGATTGCTTCCTCTATTGTGCCACCGCATGCGCTTTCTTCTGAGTGATCTCTATAAGAAGCCGAACATCCTCGGGCGCCTGGCTGCTGAGCCCGAAGACGTTCAGTGTTATGAAATGCCGCAGAGAAGTAGCTAGGATGCCTCAGAAAAGTAGCCAAAAAGAAGTTGACACCCAAAAAAGAGGTAAAGGTAGCCAAACTTTGTAGGTGATCCTTTAGTGCGTTTGGCGGTTCTCTAGCACTTTCAAAGAAGCTCATATGTTTTAACCATCAGGTTAGTGTTGCCACTAAATGCTAGTTCATAAAATTAAAGGGGCACGAAATTCCAGGTTTTTTTTCAGGGCATTGGAACGACAGGGCATTAGAACGACATAACTTGAGAAAATGAGCCCTCTTTTTGATTATAATAATTTACTACAGTATTAATTTTTTTTATGAGTCAAGGTAGGCGTGCTCACAACAGATGACAAGCTTCGAATGCTTCACGGCTCAGAGTGGAGTACAGGTATGTTAGTAAGCCTTAACAAAGTAGAAACCAAAACACTTGGTGAGAAACTGTGCTGTTTTAAATGCTTTCATGTACACTGCTATTAATCTTCTCTAGAGTAGCCCTGCTCATTCTAGAGTAGCCTTCTACTCTAGCTAGAGTAGAAGGCTAGCTAGAGTAGCCTTACTCATTCTGTTGCGCTGCCCTGCCATGGAGCATTTCGTTTTTTTTTTACCCGCTTGTATGCACCCTGTCTCTTTTACTCGCTGTTGTGCGCTGTCCTTTGTTAATCTTACTCATCGTGTTTCGCTGCGTGGGAAGTGAACGATAGTCATCATTGTCATAAAAATGGGCACAATTGAGGTAGCCAGCATGACGCGAACAAAAACTCACCTGTTCATGTCGTAGAAACTGCGGGAACATAGAAAAACATTCGTCATCATCGTGATCAGGAAAGAGGCCTTTCTCAAATCTCTCTAATTAAGCATCTCCTGTGCGAGAAAAAAACCACCCTATTCCCGGAAACGTGCTAATCTCATCCACCCACTTAACTTTCTGCCACCCCCTGCTACACTTGCCTTCTCTTGGAATCCAGCCTGTTACCCTTAACACTCATCAATTATCTTACCTTCGCATTAGGTACCATCAACAGCGCATTTCTCTTTGATTTCGTGTTTGTTGCCTCACACATTATGCCCTTTTCCTGTCCCTTAATGGTGCACCTACAATTTTCCTTTCCAAAACTCGCCGCCTTGTCGTCATTTTAAGTTGAGCCCTTTCCTTAGCCTCCACGTTTCCGCCCCGTAGGTGACTGCTGGTGAGATATAGTTGTTATATATTTTCTCTTTAAGAGTATTGGTAAACTGCCATTTATGATCTGAGAGAACCTGCCAAATTAGCTCCACCCCAATTCATGAACCTCGGATTATTTCACTTTCGTGCTTCGGATCTACGGTCCCTACCTGTCCCGAATAGATTTATTCTCTCTACACTTCCGGCACCTCGCTACAAATTGAAAACTGCTCTTCTTTTCCGAGAGTGTTGAAGGTTACTCTGGTATGCTGCATATCAATTTTTGACGGACCGTTCTGCTCTGCCTGTTTGTCATTGATGACGTTTTGCAGTTCATCCCCTGAGCGACTGTGCAAGGCAATGTCATCAGCGAATCGCAGACTATTTAGGTATT
The DNA here is from genome assembly GCF_052857255.1 of Amblyomma americanum. NCBI lineage: Eukaryota > Metazoa > Arthropoda > Arachnida > Ixodida > Ixodidae > Amblyomma > Amblyomma americanum. The sequence continues at coordinate 121,948,285 of NC_135500.1, forward strand.
CTTCATTAACTGTTATCCCCAACCGTTTCCAGTCCATGCCTCGCAATACGTCCTGTAAACAGGTGGTGCATAGCATTGGCAAGATCGTGTCGCCCTGCCTGACAACCTTCCTTATTGGAATTTTACTGCTGTCCTCTTGGAAGGCTCTGGAGGCTGTGGAGCCATTATATATATCATCCAGTATTTTTACATGAAGCTCTTCTACACCCTGACTTCACGATACCTGCATGACTGCAGAGGTTTCAACTGAGTCAAAGGCTTTTTTGTAATCTATGACGGCAGTATACTAAAGGTTGGTTATCGTTAGCGCATTTCTCGATCCCCTGATTGATAATAAGAATATGGTAGTGCGTAGCCTTTTAAATGTTAGGTGGTGACCTCCCTTCTTCCTCCGAAAGCAACGGCGTCCACATGGTGAAGGAAGTTTTCGTGATTTCAGAGAGTTTCTCACCGCCTTACCAATGGCGAAAAGCGTGAGAATGAACCAGGGGACTAATATAAGCAGGCTTCCTGGGAGCTTAAAAGCCAGCGCGGCAAAGCAGTTGAGAGGGTTGTGAAAGAAAGTCGGGGCTGTGTTGTCAGTGCGGTGAACGGCACGGGAACAAGGAAACAGGTAAACGAACGACGGAAAAGAAACGGAAAGAGGTTTTCAAAATACCTACGACGCCGTTTTAAGAAATGAGCGAGCGATTGTTTTTTTTCCTCACACTTTTCAACTGCTGTATTCTTTCTATCAAGGTGCTGTTTCTTGCACTGGCTCGTATCTTTCTGTAGCGCTACGAGATGGCTCTACATATTTAGCATTACCTTTATGACCACTAAGAAGCATTTGGGCTTACCAGAACTGGTGAATATTTGCCAAGTTACTGACTGAAAATTTGCTATACAAAAGCTAGAACTTGCCAAAGACCTAAATACAGAGCCTGATTTTGGGAAAAGAGCTTAATTAACTACTCGCAGCTGAACCAAAACTTTGGCATCTAGTTGCTTGAACAGGTGGCTAAGTCTACCTAAAAAGTAAATTGGCAACCCTGGAATAGAACCTGGCCACGGCGGCCGATTTTCGATGGAGGCGAAACGCAAAAGGCGCCCGTACACTACCGGATATCAGGGAGCAATAAAGAACCTCATCTCGTGGAAGTTACACCTCACCTCTACACTACGGCGTCCCGCACAACTGATGTCCTGCTTTGGGGCGTTAGCCCCTATTTATCGTACTATATCTTAGTTGGCAATGACTATCCTGTTTCTTGAACCAAGAGATGAAGGAAAAGGAACATGCGTGCCATTGGGCGATACCACTGGCAGTTGGAATTGGATGTAACAGGCATTGCAAACCGTCATCATCGGACGTTACATGTGCACTGTACTTCGTTCGCACCTCATGTGCTCGTTTTCGGCTATCAAGGTGCGGTTTCTTGCACTGGTTTGTATCTTCCCGTAGCGCTACTAGATGGAGCTATATATTTAACATTACCTTTATGACCAGTAAGAAGCATTTGGGCTTACCAGAACTGGTGAAAATTTTTCAAGTTATTGACTGAAAATTTGCTGTACAAAAGCTAGAACTTGCTAAAGACCTAAATTCAGAGGCTGATTTTGGGAAGGGAGCTAAATTAGCTACTCGCAGCTGAAGAAAATCTTTGATATTTCGTCGCGCTGCACGTATTTAGAGAATGGCTTTTTCTTCCTTTCATTCATTTCAAAAGTTGATATGGCATCATTTCCGTGGCCTTGAACCCACCTTCGGCGCTAACACTGCATATGGTATTTAAAAATTTGGTTAATAAATCCTACTTCATTAGCAAGTTAGGTAATTGGCATTATTTTCGGAAGAACTTACCTCTGTCGCGACTAAAATGTTGTTCTTGTGAGGTTACTCTTTCTATTCAGTCTGCCCTATTTTCCGAAATATTTAAAATTGTTAAACACCTAGTATACAGGGACCTTAAATAGGCGAGCCCTCGAAGGATGAGATGCTTCATGTAAGAAAGGAACTCAAGCGGCGGTAGCGCAAAGAACTTGTGAGTGCTTTTAAGCTGGCAAATGTCTTCTGCGATGCGGCAAGAAAAAGAAGAAAAGCCTTTTCGGAAAACGAAAAAATTAAATTCTAACGCCCCTAGCTTAGCCCGAACTTTGGTTACGGACTATATTTAAAGGCCAAAATTGATGTTACTTCCGCCGCAGCAGGGCTATCAGCACTACAGTTATGACACATTTGCAAAGTCATATCCTTGCTCCCCGGTAACCGAACTGATTCCGTTCTATCTGAGAGTGAGTGGTGGGCTGTGGACTCGGGTGTACAAAATGTTATCTTTCCTGCAGATAACCGCTTCCCCGGTTGTCGTCATATGGATTGGGCACCCGGCGGCCACGCGTCTTACAGCGCGACAAAACATCCACACCGTCCGAACCGAAATGCATTATGGATTTCACACTTAGGAGCAAGGCTGGACACTTGCCTTACCATCGTCAGTTTTTCAGCTCCTGTCTTCTTAGGCTCTTCAGCAAACTTGGGCCCATAGCTGAGAACCTGTTGCACATGCGGCGGTAGCTGCACCTCGCCGACTGTGTGAACGGCTTTCCTGGAGGCAGGGACCTTCGGTTGAAGAAGCTGACGAAGTCTGGTAATCACTTGGTGCCAAAGGAACTCCGATGCTCATATGAATTTGTTGTCTATAGTTCGTTGCCAAAGGAACTCAGTTGTTTATGGGGACTACCTTTAGCTGGACTCACGTTCCGCAGTGAGCACCACGTCGCGGAGGAGGAGTTCCACTTTCACTAGCGACGAGTAACCCTGACAGATATATCACAAGTCACCGCCAATGATTCGTTGTTTTTAAACCTAACCATTATTGTTATTTTTATATTGCTGGCTGCTTGCTTCGCGGCGAGCACAAGCAAAGCTTGGCTTTGTGTCTGATGCGACGACACACCCGTATGCACACACAGACGTGACCACACGCGTCGTGGTTTCTGCTCAAAACGTTTACTGTATACTAATATGCAAAGTATGTTTCGTCTTATTTAATGCTCTCGGATTGGAAATGATGAGAGGATTAACTAGAAAATGCAACAAAACATTCTTGACATTTTAAGCTAGTGGGACAGATTGAAGAGTATGGAGTGTGGTACACATAGGCGGCAGCAAGCGGCCGCGGGGGTAGGTAGGTGTGCTCAGTGGCTATGCAAATACGTTTTTCGCTGTAGGCAAGGGTGGACCGTAAGTAGTGGGCAGGGGCAATATGTATTCATATGACAAAAAAGTAATGAAATATTCGACTGTCAAGGGGCAAAGAAACTACGATAAGCGACGAATTATGTATTGGAAGTTTAGATTCGGCTCATGAGAGGGAAATAGGAGAATATGAACTGAATGTCAAGAATAGCGGTATTACCAGTATCCTTGAGGAGAAAAGTATACAACAGCTGCACGTTGTCTGTTGTCACCTATGGGGAAGATATCTGGAGGCTAACATAGGCTTGAGATTAAAATGCGGACAGCGCAGCGAGGTACGAGCCGAGCCGAGTAAGTCGAGAGCCGAGTAAGGCAAGAAACGCCAGTTCATGTCCCTAACTTTAATAGGAAATGAAATGGGCATCGTTTTCTTCCTTCTTCCCGTATTTTACGCTGGTTTATCTTTCTTTAGAATGAGGACATTAACTTGATAAGTCACTGAAGATATGAATTTCAAAGCATTACCAGTGACTTAGACTGGCAGAGTAGAACGGTACGTGTACAAATTAATGTGCAGAACACCAAATTGATTTTGAAGAGACTGTGAAAGGAGCAACAGTTTACGATTGGCAGCGGGGCGCTGGAAGCGGCAGCAAAATGCGTCTATTAAGGACAGCTAGTGACCGCAAATCCGGATCCGGATAGTGAAATACCTAGGAGAATAAGAATGGAGTAGAGCACATTTCGCAGATATAATCAGATCATGAATGACAACTTACCACTGTTCCTCAAGAAAAGGGCATAAAAGCTATATGTTACCGGTACTCACCTTTGGGGTAGAAATGTGAAGGCTAACAAAAATGGTTAACGTTAATTGAGGATAACACAGTGAGCTATGCAAAGGAAAACGATTTGTGTAAGGTTAAGAGACAAGAAAAGAGCAGAGTAAGGCAATCAACAAATGCGAGTTAAGAGATCTTGGTCGAAATCAGAAGGGCTTGAGCAGAGCATGTAATGTAAATGGAAGATAATCCATGGCCCTTAGGGGTAACGGACTGGAATGCAGGAGAATGTAAGCATAGCAAGGGGTGGCAGAGAGCTCGGTGGGCGGATGAGATTAAGGAGTTTGCGGACAGGGTAAATTAGGGAGAGATACGAGAGAGGCCTTTGTCCCGCAGCGGTCGTAGTTAGGCTTGTGACGTAGGTGATCCGCAAGAAGTATCTCATGAAGTAAGCTGGCGGCGAATGAATCAAACACAGCGGATTTTTGACTGTTGCGCCCTATGGCGTTATCAAGAAGCTTGCTAAAGTAGGCAGATGAAAAAAGTGACGGTATTTGGTCTGTTCCATCAAATAACACATCCGCAATGCGGAATACGCGAAGAATCCAGAGGCATATAGAGGGATTTAATAAGCAGGGTATGATTTATGAAATGAAAAATAAAATGTAGGCAAACAAATCGGCTAAACATTATTTGTAGCCGGTTAGACCGATGTCCAAGCCAGTTGACTTGCCTCTGCAGGTATGGTCAGCACATGCAGTATTTTAGAGAAGTCCACTCACTGAAAGGTTTACAGATTTTCTGTGACAAGTTCCTTCTCAGACAGTGTAAGAGATTGCGCACAGGGTTAAAAACCTCGGTAACAAAATTTTAGTTAGGTGCACCTTCAGGCAATGCAACCACAGCAGGATTTACGGGCAACAACACCGATAATGTTCAATCTGGCCACATGCACACGTGGTACGAGTGAGCACGGGCATGCAAAGAAAAAGATGGAAGGGCAGAAGCCTGTTCTTGCCGCACTCGCATCCAAAGCTGCTGGGTCCCTTCTCGCCTGATGAGAGAAATTTCCTGCGGCAACGGGGCTATCCTGGGGCCAGTCCTGATGTCAACCCCAGCGTGCACCCGTGCGACGACTTAAGCGATTGAATAGCAATGGTAGCTGAGGCCAAGGGATCATACGCCGATCACGCCTTGGAGAAAAAAAATGGCTGTGGTTTAGCTCTGGTTAATCCTAGTGGAATTTCGGAAGCTTCGTTTCCTCGACACGTCGTCTACGCAGCGTCTCATTCCGACGCTCTTGAGAACTCAAACCGGTCTCTTCCGCAGTTGAACAGTCACTCCGGGACGTGGCACGACTTCATCTAGCCGCATATTCGGTACGACGCTTCTCGAGTCGTGAGACGAGTTCTTCTGGCGTCTCTTGAGTTCGTTGTCTCTTCCTCGCTTCGTTCTTTCGTTGTTGCCTCTCTTTCGCTGCTGCTCTTGCTAACAGGAAAGAATAAAAGAAAAGTACGCGGGCCTGCCTACTGGCTCAAGCCGAACTACGCTCGCTGCCGCGTGCTGAAAGTAGCAGAGTTAAAGGATAGGGGAGCAAAGATAGAAAGAAAAGGCGCGCGCTATTATGCACGTGCCGATCCCGGAGGCAGTGCAGTACCGGGCCTACCCGTGCCAGAGTGCTTGAAGTACTCCGTCATATTCCAAAAATAAGTTTAATATCAGGGGTCCAAGGATCCGCAGCCGATAATAAATCAGGTTTCAAGGTTTCAGGTACTGGTATCAGGTGATACCAGCGGGCCCACTATTTCCTAGGACTGAGGCGAAGCGCAGGTATATATATATATATATATATATATATATATATATATATATATATATATATATATATATATATATATATATATATATATATATGTATATATATATATATATACCCGCGAGGCGACACCTCCTCTCCCTCTACCCAAGCGGAGCACATCTGGTGGAGCGAGCTGCGAATGCAGCTGCGACGACGGCGGCGCTATCTGTTGGAGCGCAGCTGCGGCGTAGCTAGGCAACGGCGGCTCAAGGTCGTTCGTCGGCCACGGCATACGGCTGAAGTGCGATCACACGACGAGCCGAAATGGCTCGCTGGCTAGCGTAGTGTTCTTTTCGCAACAAAAAGTAAAACAAAACGAGGGCGACTATTTGGCGCCGTCTGATACATGAGAAATATGGTAGGGTGGCTCAGTAGTTATGGCGCTCGAATAATGAGCCGTTGTTGCCGGTTTCGAACGCGAATACAGTGGCCGCGTTCCGATGGAGGCGAATCGCAAAAGGCTCTCGTTTGCTGTGCGCTGTCAATGCACGTCGAAGATCGCCTGGTGGCCGAAATAATTCCGGATACCTCCAAGACGGCCCCTTTCTTCCTTCTCTCACTGCCACCTTCCTTCCTTCCCTAACGGCGTGATTCGGGTGTCTATCGAGATCTCAGAGATACTGCGCTATTTCCTTTCCTCAAAAACAAATTTATGGTGAGGTCCGCGGTAATCTCATAAGTAGCATCTTTGCACCGTAGTAATACGCTCCCCTTCTAAGCAGTCACATCCCGCGGGTAATGCTTATAAGTATGGCGTGTGTAGCTTGGTTTATTAGTCTGGTTTGTGAGGTCACATGCACAGTGGGTTTAGTTCGTATTTGGTGGTCATGACCATCACGTGACAGCATTGCCTGTAGAGGTATTCGGGATCTTAAACCACAGCTGTTTCTGATGAATGGCGATAGAATTGTTTTGTCAGCGCTGGTGCAATCGGCGTGCACTGCATGACTACTCTTTTTTCGGACTCATTGGCCCTTGTGATTGTTTCACGGGAGAAGGATGCCAGTGATACCTTATCACGCTTCGTACCTGCATTTTTTCTTTGTGCCCGCGTTTGACCCATAAGCTTTCTAATAGAATGTTGTTCAGAGGTCGTGTCGTTGGCACAAAGCGAAAGCATTATCACATCATCAGGTTGCTGGTTGTAGGGTTAAGCACGCGCTTAGCGAGCGTATCAAAATAAGTTACATACCTTTTAAACTGACTGCTTGACGCACTAAACCGCTGTTTTATGACCATGACACCTTTGCAACACCATGACCTCCATGACTCTTTTCATAGCTGCCTGTTATACTCTTGTCATATTACTCTAGTGGCCCTTTTAAGCAGGCAGTGTGTAAATCTCTTGGTTCGCCGAGATCCTCCGACCACCGACATACTGGCCACATCATTGAATTTAGGGTAAAAAAGAATGTGGGCAGTCAGTGGATTGCTCCCGGTTCAAAATACATGTTAGGAAACTTACATCAATAATTAGTTTAAAAGAGGGCGACAAGAATGCCAGCGCTGTTGTTGAATTGCAGGCAAATTTCAGCACAATTTTAAGCAAATTTCAGGACAGCTTTTGGAGCGTCATATCTGCTGTAAACTTTTTTCTTGTTTAGAGAAGTCTTTATGTCTTGTGCGCTTATCTGCTTTTTTTCCTTTTTGTTTTTGTCTGCCCTTGCGACCTGCTGCTGATTTGTTTTATTGTTGTGATGTAACTTTTTTCCTTTTTTTGTCGTGAGTCTCGTTACCCGCGAAAAGCTTCTCGCCATTCCGTGTCTCTAAGAGCAACAGCTAAAGCAGTGTGAATGCGAATGAATTATTTCTATTTTTATTTACATTCTCCGCTCCACATTGACAGACGTACTCATTTGCACACAGTTTTACGGCAACGCAAATACTAGGTCTGTCTTATGATTTTGTCACCTATTACTGGATGTTCGCTTCGTAATCTGGAAGTCGTGGATTAATTCTTCGTGCCTTCGGAAGAATTTTTTTTTATACAACGGTGACGTCATCTGGTATTTTTTTGTGACCATTTTTGTGGCGAACAACGTCGCGTTTCATTGCCTATCCATATAATGCTTTCGCATTAATATTACCAATGACCTCCTGCTTCCGGCACGTATTTATGAAGTTTTGATATCCTCCTCTGCAGGTTGTCACGGCCACCGTCGCTTCGCCTTCAGAAGCCTACTTCGGCTCCATGCCATTTCTTGGCGTATTCATGGGTGCCGCTGCATCCCACAACACCCTTTTGAATTGTATCTGCGTACATTTGTGCCCTGAGTGGCGCCCTTCATTAGAGAAGTCATCAGTCTGCCAGATACTCCAACAAGAAAATTTCTTTTATCAATACAGTTATTGGAAGTGTTCTATTGTTTACTTTTTTTCCTCAGACAGAATGAGAACAGATCATACAAAAACTCATTCGCTCTTGTCTCTTCCTTGAGAAAATGATTTTCTTAGGCCCCGGGAACTGTAGGGTACTGTCCGCACACCTACCATCTCAACGATGCTGATGAATTTGAGCGCGCATAAATTTGATAGAAAAGGTAATGCACCTCCTAGGTGAAGCCTCAAGCCAATCCCGAGCCCTTGTGGTCGAAGTCGCAGTCCTCAGGAAAGTTCTTATTAAATATAAAGCAACGCCATATCCGATATCTTTACCATTGGGTGAGGGCTATATAAGCAGTCAGAAAGGAAGGAGTCCTGCATATATGGCGATGGATAAATACAGCTTTCGTTTAAGGGACCCTGAAATTTTCTGGATGGGCATTTCTTGTTAAACAGAATTGTAGAGGTGGCTTTTACGGGTATTCGAGACAAATTTGTAAGCCTTGCATGGACCTAATATATAAATTTCTAAAAATCGTTGCTCGCATTTTCTCGCAACCCATTAGAGCGACACATCAGAGCCGCGTTAGTTACACCCATGACATTAGTGAGGAGTTTGGGCCAGCGGGGGATCTGAGTAGAATAGCCATTAAACGTGTAGAAGTTAAATACACGCGAATGACATTTGATGCAACACCACTCTTGGCACCTCGCATTGATGATTTATGCAAGAACTGTACCTCTGGCTGCTGCTCTATAATTAAAGCGCGAACCATTTATACAAGCGCACATTACGCACGATATACTTTAGCCTTTTCCCTAATTCAGTATGTATTCAGTCCTGCGCTTTCGTCTTCCCATAAAACCTAACAAAAGTATGCATGCTCCAGTAGGGAGGGCTGTTAGAATTATATCACCAGCAACCAGAGCCATACCGTCTAAACCACTGTTCAAACAAATATAATGCTCTTCAACGCTGTCCGCAATTATATAAAGCGCTATCTTAGTCCAAAAATAATTCCCACAAAGTGTCTTGATCCTTCATTGATTTTAATTTTCCGCAAGGGACGCTCAAGGTGGGTACAACAAAATAATTTTAACTCTCCCTTAGCTTATAATATATGCCTTTGGTGCTGATCACCTTTTATGGGGGTAAATATGGGCGGATGAGATTAAGGAGTTTGCGGGGATAATGAGGTTGCTGCTGGCAGAGGACAGGGTGAACTTGAGGGGTATAGGAGAGAATTTTGTCCTGCAGAGGCCGTAGTCAGACTGATGACGTAGATGATCTGCCGACGGTATCTCATGAAATGAGCTGGCGACGAATGAATTAAACACTGCGGAATTTTGCAACCGCCGAGCATGGGATACTTTTTCCTTACTATTGTGCTGAAAGCGACTGCTGCACATTATCGCGTTATCAAGAAGCTTGCTAAAATAGACAGATAAAAACGGTCAGTGCAACGGAATTGTACAACGATGGCGGTATTTGGTCTCTTCCGCCCAGCAACACATCCGCACTGCGAGATTCGCCAAGAATTTGGAGGCGTATGGAGCGATTTATTAAGCAGGGCGTGATTTGTAAAAAAAATAAAATGAAAGCGAACGAACCGGCTAAATATATATTCTTTGCAGCTGGCTAGACAGATGTGCAAGCCAGTTGACTTATGTCTCCAGGTATGGTCAGCAGGTGCAGTAATTTGGAGAAGTAGACTCACTGAAATGTTTACAGCTTTGTTCTGTCATAAGATTACGTAAGTTCCTTCACTTACAGTGCAAGAGATTGCCCACAGGGGTAAAAACCTCGGTAACAAAATTTTGGTTAGGTGCACTTTCAGGCAATACAACCGCAGCAGGATTTACAGGCAACAACACCGATAATGTTCAATCTGGCAACGTGCACGCATGGTACGAGTGAGCACGGGTCTGCGAATAAAGAAGTTGGAAGGGCAGAACCCTGTTCTTTCTGCACTCGCATCCAAAGCCGCTGGGTCCGTTCTCTCTCATGCTCGCGTCATGAGAGAAAGTTTCTGCTGCTACGGGGCTAACCTGGAGCCAGTCCTGATGAGGAGCTCCACGCTGAGCTCGCAGGCTGCTCACCGTGTGCGAGAACGGCGAGTGCTGGACCGACGAGGACATCTGCAGCCGGTGCCGCTGGGTGCACTACGTCTTCCGCACTTTCGGCTTGTCCTTAGCCCTGGTGTCTTCGTTGTTTGCCACGCCCCCCGTTCTGATGCCGGACTGCTTGAGCCTATACCATCACGGCCCCTTTTCCCTGGACGAAGACCGGAGGTTCTCCGTCAACCCCAGCGTGCACCCGTGCGACGACTTACGCGGGTGAGCCGCCATGGCAGCTTAGTTCTAGAGATCGGAGGACGATCATGCCTTCGAAAAAAAATGAAACAAAAACATGGGTGACAATTTGGCACCATCTGAGGCATGGGAAATATCGTAGTGTGGCTCAGTAGTTTGGGCGCTCGGCTCCTGAGCCGTATTTCTCGGGTTAGAACCCTACCGCGGCGGATGGGTTCCAATGGAGACGAAACGCAAAAGGCATCCGTGTCCTGTGCGATATCAGTGCACGTTAAAGAGTGCCAGGTGGCTGAAATTATTCGGAAGCCCTCAACAACGAAACCTCTTTCGTTCTTTTTCACTTGCAGTTTCCTTCATGCACTTATCGCGTAATGCGGATGTCTACCGAGATTTGGGACACATACTGCACCATTTCCTTTCCTGAATCCAATTGAACTGGCTGTTGAAACGAATACAAGGGAAAGGAAATGACTATTTGACTCACTAATCTCTGCTGTATGTTCACGACACCTTTAAAACTCGAAGACCTCCAGGAGTTCCTTCTTGGCTGCCGCTCTAACTCATGTCATATTACACTAGGAGCCGTATCAAGCACACAGCAATTCTCTTAGTTTGCCGAGATCTTCCAATCTCAGAAATACTGGCCGCACCAGTGAAATTAGGGTAAAAAGAACACGGGTAGTCAGTGTGTTGCTCCCGCTTCAAAATACATGTTAGGAAACTTATATTATTGACTGGTTTAAGAGACGGCGACAGGAAGGACAGTGCTTTTGCAGATTTGCAAGCAAATGTCAGCCCAATTTTAGGGAAATATCAGCATAGCTTCTTGAGCGTCATATGTCTTGTAATTTTCTTTTGCATGCTTGCAAAAGTTGTCGTTATGACTTGCATGCTTCTCTGCTTTTTCTCTTTTCCTTTTTGTCTACACTTGCTATTTGCTGATAATTTGTTTTATTGTTTTGATGTAACGTTTTTCCTTTTTTTTGCCGTGAGTGTCGCCCCCCCTCCCCCCCCCCCCCACCCGAAAAGCTTTTCGCCGTTCCGTGAATCTGGAAGAAACACCTAATTGAAAAAGCAATGCGAATGCGAACACATTGTTTCTATGTATATTTACGATATGCTTATTTATTTACTTTTTATCTTCCTGTGGACAGACATACTCATTAACACACAGGCTTAAGCCAACGCATGTAACAGGTTTGCCTCGCGATTTTGCTACCTATCGTTGGATGTTCGCCTCGTGATCTAAAAGTCCTGGGTTACTTTTTCTTGCCTTCAGAAAAAAATTTGTTTTTCTTTCATACAGCATGATGTCATCTGGTATTTTTTGTGACCACTTTTACTGCCCACAACACCGGGTTTCTTTGCCTATTCATATTATGCTTTCGCATTAATAATACCAAAGACCTCCTGCTTCTGGCACGCATTTCTGAAGTTTCGCTATCCTCCTGTGCAGGTTGTCACGGCCGCCAACACTCCGCCTTCGGCAGTCCACTTCGGCTCCATACCATTTCCTGCCGTATTCTTGGGTGCCGCCACTTTCCGCGGCACTATTTTGATTTGCATCTGCGTACATTTGTGCTCTGAGTGGCGCCTTTCATTAGGGAAGTGTCATCATTCCACGAGATACTCATGTACTTTAGCAACGAGAAAGTTTTTTTTATCTAAATACAGTTATTGGTAGTGTTCTATTGCTTACTTTTTTCTTCAGGGAGAATGAGAACCGAGCATATAACATCTCATTCCCTCTTGTGTCTTCAGTAGAAAAATGCCGTTTCTAGGGCCCCGGGAACTGTAGGGTACTGTCCGCACACGTACACTCCCAACGATGCTGATGGATTTGAGTGCGCATGAATTGGATAGGAAAGGTAATGCACCTCCTAGGTGAAGCCTCTAGCCAATCCCGTGCGCTTGTAGTCGAAGTCGCGGTTCTCAGCAAAACCCTTAAGTCAATGTGAAACCACGCAATACGCAAGGTCTCTAGCTATTGCGTGAGGGTTGTATAAGCAGAACAGAAGGGAATGAGTCCTGCATATATGGCGATGGATAAATAACTCTGGTTCAAGAGGGACTGAATTTATTTCGATTGGATTATTCTAGCAGCTGAGCAAATCATCTGAATCAAACAGAGCAGCTGAATCAAAAGCGAAAATAGCAAAAAATTGCTTTGTGATAAAAATTTTAGCGAACAGCTTCCATGCAGAGAAATGAAAAGTGAAGCAACTGCAATGCCCAATACGAATAGCGCTTGTCAGAAATGGCCACTCTTTAGGTAGTCGGGCAGCCCTCTGAAAACAACTGCTCAGATTTAGTACTTCAAAAGTAGAGTTTAACAAAAGCAGTGCTTGCCACAAGATTCCCAAATTCATGACGCCTGATCAGCCAGAAGATCCATTGGAAAACACTAAAACATCATGTACAGTACTCACGGATTGAAATAGGACATTCGGAGCGCTAGCCTTGCAGTGCCACGCAGGCATGTGGTAAACCACAGGCCGGCTCATTGGCTACTGGAAGGAACAATTCTGCTTTGTAGATGTTCTCCCTCTCGCGCCATACCACAATGCACCACCTTGGTTCCATGAGCGTCTACGGGCGGCGCTCCATGAAGCGACGGCCACGCGCTCCGAATGTCCTATTTCAATCCGTGAGTACTGTACGTACAGAGAGAACCATGAATTGCAATTATGATGGTGCCACTTATGAAAAGTACACTGTATTACCAATAACTTTTTGTCCATCTATTCAGAAAGTCTTTACACATAACGAGGAGCACCACTGAGACAAAAAGAGTAACCTAGACATAAAACACCGACCTTCAATAAATTACATTACTGCTGGATGCCTCGATATTAAAGCAACAAAAAGCAGACAAGGGCCACAGCAATGCATCCAGACGCTCACGTTTTGTTAGCTACTTTATTCATTCTTTATGTTAATTGGAGAGATAGGGCAGAGGCATTTGCCCTGCAGTGGTCGCAGTCAGACTGATGATGATGTTAATAGCAGCATGGCTAAGTCATAATACAGAATTTTCGCATCAGGTTTAGAAAGAAGGCATAAAGGGAAATGGTAGATGAAATAGCTTATAGCAGTCGCACATATGAGGAGCAAATATATGAAAGAGGTGCTTGAGGTGATTATATTTATGCGTTATTCACTAACATCAGCCTCACTCCCATACCCTACCTCTGGAAAGGCACTTGGGAAGAGAGGCTTGCGGAGTGCAGCGTCAGCAAGCAGTATTCGATGTGGCGCGCACAGGAATCGCCTTTGCAGATACACAACTAAGGTGTTCGGCTAAAAAAATATTTGTGTAGTCATTCGCTCTATCACAAAGGTGATAGTGTGCAATGACAATGTCAAGAAAGAAGAAAGTGGGCTTGACATTACTTTCGCTTTTTGGTGCGCAACCATATGTGTACTAGTTTATGATTACCAATTGAGGTGTATTACTTATAGCTTAATTAAAACGAAGTGGTGCTTGAGATGCTATCGGTGCCAGAGATTTCATCTGTCCACAATCTAAGCCACAGAATTTTCGTTTGTTGGTTTAAGCATAGGTGCGAAAGGGTATATAGGACAGGGCACCAAACGAGGCCAACCCGCCCTCGTGCATTCATGGCACGAACTGGCGCGTGCAGAAGAAGAAGAGAGCGAAGAGCTGCGGACGGGTCGTTTCACGCTCGTACTAGGCCTTCCGATCTTTCGAACTCTTAAAAGGCAAACCCGACAGCCAGTATTCCGTATGGACTCTATTCTGCTGTCGAACTCTCCGCGGAGCCTGCACCTGGGCAACAGCTCGATGCTGCTGGAGCGCCACTGGATGCAGCAGGACTCCGATGAGGGGCCCCAGGAGCGGAACCGACGGGACCCTGCGCCCGACGCGCTTGAGGGCTGTCCCCCAGAGGACACCTCGTACCCGGGGCGTTCGGTGCGCTACACCTCGTTCGTGCTCAGCATGTCTCTGACCATGACGTCAACGCTGCTCGTCACGCCCACGATCCTGTTTATGCAGCACGTGGGCACCTGCCATCGCGGCTGCTTCTCCATGGACGACGACCTGAGGCTCTCCATCAACCGCAGTGTGCACCCGTGCGACGACTTCTACGGGTGAGCGTACCGCGCCTGCAGCGTTCACTGCCTTCGCGGCGAGGTCACTTGCAAGTATTGGAAATGCGGCAGATACCTCAAATATTACATAAATCATTAGAAGCGCGGTAGCGTTCGTTGACCAAATGGTGCGCTTCTGCCAGTGGGTTTTTGGCACGGTTCCCGTTTTTTCTGCTCCCTTTCTTGTGTAGCGTTCTACAAGCATTCCAGGACCTCGGATAGCATTACTGATTGCATAAGCTGACCAGACTCTTCCTCGTTCTCGTCAAAATGACTCCGGACTCATGGTGCGCCTCTCGTGATAACACGGCTAACATTGCTAATGTATTTTGAAAGTAACAGATGGTTACTGTCGGATACAATTAAAATATGATGTGGCAAATTCCCTTCAAAGGAGGTCATCCGACCAACGGCGCTGACCGATTCTCATGACGTTGTAGATAATCCCATTGCTCCTGATAGCGTGGCATCGCAGGGGGCTGCAAGGTGTAAGTGATTGTAATAAGAGTGCACTTACTCCTCAGCATCCTCTCGAAATCAGCCATGCGACTACAAAGTAATTATGTCATGGAAATCGGTCGACCTTTATTGGCTGCAGCGCCTCCTTTGAAGGGCATTTGTCACTAAGTTCGTGTGTTGTATCCGACTATATTAGCCACTTTTGCTGTTTTCATGGAAATACCAAGTAACAAGTCTACAAACAGTTTCTAAGACATCGCTCTGCAGTATCACCTTTCTGAGTTTTTTGACATTCCCGATTATGAAATAGTGTACACCCCCAGTACGAGTCGTATTATCGTCTGAACGCTCTCGTGGCTGCTGAACGTTTAAGTAGGTGTATGCAGGGATAATTGCGCTGAACTGCCTCATGTACGTGAAATTCTGTTTTTCAGTAAGGGCGGGACTGCGAATTCCCCCCAAACGATATATTGGAGGCTTCATAACAGGAAAAGTACAGTGCAGCAGGGACATGTACTGCAACTTAGCTAACGAACGGGAACCTGCCTACAGCTCCTAGACGGCTCGAGTATCCGCCCAGACTGAAGCCATAGAGTGGATTCACTAAATGTTATGCTTGTGATGAGCATGCTCGTGATTAATTGCACCTAATAAGTTCACCAGTTCTCAGAACACCCAGCAGGTCGACGCGATAGATAATTCTATGTCAAAAAGTACTCCCAAACATACACTCTCAGGAAATGACCCTATCTCTCTGCCGCTGGTCACATGCGCTCAACGTACCTCTCCCGGCTTACGTAATCGGCACATGTTTTTGCGTTGTAGTGGGCAGAACATGCGGGTTCGGATAGTTTTGTAGGGGCGTATATTGTGGCGGCTTTAATCTGTAGAAGAAAAGCGGCGGGGGCCTGCTGGACACATGCCAAACCTGCTAATAGGCGAAATGGGGCGATTTTTCCCATCGCACCACGTCTCTTTGACATCACATTCTTTACAACCGGGATGTGTGAAATCAGAACTGCATAATGAAGTATATTTTACTAGAAAACCAGGCTGTTGCTGTAGCGAAGAACTGAGTTCGTACAACCTGGGTCAAATGTATTCAGGAAAAAAGGACCTAAAAGCAAGAATTTACGGATATTTGCAGGCAACAAACATTTTGGGTGAAAACAAATGTTTTAATTCCTTTTACGCCAGATATGTGCAAGTTATGGTGTGCCATAACTGCCAACTTACATGGTTAAGAAGCAAGGAGGGCTGAAGACTTTTTTATCGCGGCTGTACTGAATGTGCACTCGAAGTGCATGCTTTCACATCTGCAACATTAATAAGGTGTCATAATTTTTTCTGCATCAGCGAGGGCTGAATACTTTTTTATCGCTGCTGTACTGAATGTGCACTCGAAGTGCATGCTTTCACATCTGCAACATTAATGAGGTGTCATAATATTTTCTGCATCAGCGTTCTTTAGCAAAGTTCAGAGGTGAGTTGCACTGTAAAGTTTTTAATTAAAGGGTGAAAGAGTCAATCGATGTATCGCCAGCAGACAGCAGAGCGCCTGTGTACGCAATGAAAATTACAGATGCCTGTTTACACACTGCATATCCCGCAAGAAATGACTGCTGAAAATCACTGCGGTGTTTCATTGTTAATTATGCAACAAAGGTCGACGAGAGTACTCATTGGCTGCAAATCTCACGCAGCACTTGATCGGCCGCTGCTTCGCGCTGCCGTTTCCAATGCTCTTGCTGCTGCACAGCCTTTCTTGCACGAAATTTGTCCTAGACGGCAGTTGAAGATGCGCTTCCTTGATTTTGTGCGGCCTTCGAGCCCACGGTGCGTGGGCCGTGGCCAACAGCGTTCTGCGCTATAATCTCCCTTCTTAGTTTTTCAGTTCCGAGCGGCTTTCGCCGCAGCTTGCGATTCAATTCTGCTCAATTTTCTTCTTTAATTGTTAGCAATAATGGTCGCTTTCGGCGAAAAAGCTGTGGTCTGCGTGTTAAAGCCTTCACCCTTCAGTGCTCCCAGTGGATCAGGGTTACCTTCAGGGGCCACCCTCCGCATCCGGAATGTACCTTCTCCGGAGCACCTGGTGATGGATCGGGCACTGACTTGTGAATTTGGCACCATCTGTGCCAAAGCTGGGCACAGCTGGGCGACGACTCAGGGTAGGGGCTCAGTTTAACAGCTCATGCCGTAAAAGATGATGTACCAAATGTACCCGACACTCGTGACTCCCTGCATCTTGTTCGGAAGCCTTACCCACGTCATGACAGAAAGTGACAAGGTATTAGGACCATAACATTGTTTTGGGCATCACATGTCATCGCTTTTGTGCGTGTGGCGCTCGTTCAGTGTCTCAACTTCCATACATTTGCGCTTTTTTATGCATACTTGTAAAACAGCGCAGGTCCTGCCCATGTGCCAATTATTTCGGCATGATTTGCGCCAATATCGACCTTCCATATCTATTGGGAGCATTAATGCTTAACCGGAGGGGTTTATTTTGATGGCTGCACCTGGCTGTTGCATCTCAGTGCCTCGCTTGTACGCCTTATCGCCTACTGCCAGCATTGCAGCTCTGCCACTCGGTCCGCAACGTTAAGTGTTCCCATGCCCTCGAAAACGTTGAGAACACCCACTCCCTTACACCCACACTCTCTTTTTCGATGCATGCAGCCCGCCACAAACACTACGCTTTGCTTTGCCAAAGTATTACTCCTCCTGCATCCGTATTGAGCACTTGGTTGCAATTCCCATTTCACGTCACTCTACGCATACCGCCCCAGTGCCCACCTTAGCGCGCACTGCATTGCGCCGCAGGCAGTTATACGCCTGTGACGTGCCTGCCGCTTGCTCACTTATGTTTATTGCACTGCCCATGGCTAAGCGTGTGGCCCCTTTATGCCTCAATTCTTGCAACGCCGCTGCTGACTCAGTGCTCGCAGTGCCGACGTTACACGGGGGATATCCCCATAGGGTGCCCTGCTTTTGCATGCACGTCCGTCGAGCTGCTAAGCGGCTACGCCTGTCGGTTGTTTTAACAATGAGCAACTTGTTACACAAGTTTTTGGGCTAGTCGGTTCAAATATTTAGCAAATATAAGACCGTGCGAAGAAGACAGCAATAGAGGTAACACATAGTCGCCAAAAATGCGCTTTTCGAACCGGATTTATTTCTTGAAAGCTGGCGACTTGCAGGAGTCTCAATGAGAAAACACGGTACATAAGCAAAAAAGTCGTGCACGAAGCTGGGACGACGAAAATAACGTGGCGACGAGTGCGTCAAGCCCGATAGAGCTTCTGGATGTGCCCATCCAAGAATTCTAAGAAAACTTAAGAAAAACGTTTACAGCTGCTTTACTACATTTATCTCTGATGTTATCTACGACATACCTCCTTCGTGCGGCCACTCGTACATAGAGGAAACTGGCCGCTGTTTTAATAAGTGTGCCCTCGAACTTAAGCGATCCACGCGCACTGGTACAGGCAGTAATCTCCCCCTATACTGCACGAGCTGCAGCAGCAAAAGCTGTCACATTATCTGGAAAAAACAACATTCCTATCGAAGGCAAAAACAAAACCCGAAAGCAATGGCTAGGCGGGGGAGTTGGTGATACATATTAAAAAATAACAGCGAGAACTACAGAGACGAAAAAAACGAAAAAACGGACCGCGATTGTCCTGTATTTTTCTCTTCTTTGAGCTTCGTTTTTCGCGCTGTCATTTTAGAATGAAGAGAACAAGTTATCGACATTGCCAAAAAGGGTGACAGCTGCGTCAGCTCACCATCTTTATCACTTTCAATGAGATAGAATTTTTACATGGACACATCCAGACTCGCCATCAGTCTTTATGCACACGTGGCCTTATTTTCTTCACCGCGACCTCGTGTACAATTTCTTTGCGTTTGTACCTTGTTTTTTTTTTTAGTGTGACGACCCTTTTAAGTTTCCTCCTTTCTCGAAATAACCACTTGGAAGTTCAGCGATTTGTGGTTGCGTGTTTGTGTCTTTTCTCGTCAACTCTTCTTAGCGGAGTTCTATATTTGCTGAAGCAACTTTTAGCCTGGCAATGCAGTTATGATCACCGAAAGAACACATGGTTTCTCCACAAGAGGGCACCTAAATGTTTCTTCAAGACGAACTGAATAAGCACAGACATGCGTGCGTTACTTTATTTGGTCAAGCTAACCATTAGGCTACCATTTGGGGTGCATACGCTGAACGACATCGGCCAATAGTACGTTTTAACTGGCACGTACACTGCAAGAATTGGTACTCTCTATGATAGAGTATACCATCTACTGTACTCTCTATTGCAGCATTATATTCTTCCAAATTGCCTAAGGAGCGAAGCGCCACCTTCGGCAAAGAGTACAAATGCCACAGCACTCTCCCTACGGCTTTAAGGTGTTAACGGTGTTTATCTTTATTTTCGCTTTTGTAATGCAGAGGAGGTATATAGCCACCTAAGATCCGTGTCTCACGCAAACTAGGTGCACCCTTGATTCCGCCTAACGTAAATAAAGAGCTGTCCTTTTGAGCTGGAGAAAATAAGCGATATGCCTGAGCAAAACTTCTGAATAGGTACCATTCAGCGAAAGCATGCTTTTACGTACATGTATATGAGAAGTGACTCTCTTGTAACTGTCGCCATTTATCTGAAACATAGTGCCATCTCTAAGTATTTTACGTTCTCTTGAGCCGCCACTCTCATTTTGGTACACCTCTTTCAAAACAGCGAGCTTCCGAATAAAAACGCTTCGCATAAACGAGCGGTGCTTCAGTTCAATGAGAACACTTCTCTCAGATCCCGTAAACCATCACGATTCGCCGCGAAACACCACTCTAAATACTGCCTATTGCAGTGCTGTTACGGTGCAGATGATTGACGAGCGCTCGAGTCAAGCTTGACATCATTTTCAATGCAAATAACTATGCAACAAGACAGCAGTTATCTCGTTCCTGAAGGAAGAGTCTTCATCATACCAAGCGCCATGAAATTGCTTCCTAGCGAAGATTATTCGTAGCGCGCTGCTGCTGCCTGGACTGTTTCATCGTTTACTGAGCTCTGCCAAGTAACGCGGCAGAGATCTTTGAAGTTAAACGAAAGGAGTTCGCGAAGCGTAAGCAGGAAGCCGCCGCGGAACTCATAATGAAAACATTATATGGATTCAAAACCACTGACGCTCGTCCAAGCGATAGTGAAAAGGGCAATACAGAAAAAAAAGCGATAGTGAACAGGTAGCGCACCCGGCTCGCAACGCAAAGTTCTATGTTCGATTCCTCGCTCTGGAGCAGTATTTTTTTTTTCACCCGAAGTATCGTAATAAAGGAGTATATGTACTCCTGCAGAGGGCGTACTCTTCGAATGAGTTCGGCTATCCTGGAAAAAGCAGTGGAATATGGGTCAAGCGTATACTCCATCAAAAGGCGTTCCCAGCCCTCCTTCAGTTCTTAGAGTGTAAAAGCGGGAAATAAACGCCAAAATAAATACAAGATATAAATACCTTGGCCGTGCGCACGACGAGAGAAAGCAGTCATTGATTTTAACGTATCCCGAGTGGCGGAACCGATACCTTAGGCAAAGCGAATTGTAGTAATTGCTGTGTTGGAAACGTTAACAACACTTAGACTGATTCCAGCCTCAGAACAGCCGCTCTCTTTGCAGGCACGTCTGTGGTGGCTGGGACAGCACGGAGCATAAGCACTACGTGACGCCTCTGGAAAAGTACAGTATCGCCTTCAGCCGAAGCATTGTCAAGAGCATGCTGCTCGGGGACATCCCAAAGCACTCCACCAGAGCAAAGGGAAAGGCCGCCGGGTTCCTCTTTCGCTGCCTCAGCAAGGTGAGATGTAGAAGGGGGTGGGAAAGAGAAAAAGCAACAGAATGTTAAGGTTGCAACTCAATCATAGGTCGGCAGGCTTACTCGGGCTCACTCAGGTTCATTTCAGATCATGGTATGGGTCGTCAGTGAGCCCGAACTCATTAAAATCAAGCTTTGAGTCTTAAGTTGATCCGCACTCACGTTCAGATCATGATCTGAGGTCGTGAGATAGTCCGGACTCCACGTTCGGATCACGACGTGGGTCATGGTGTGAGTATGTTCACATTCAGATCATGATCTGAATAGTCCTATTTAGTCCGGTAGATTGTGGGCCTATCAAATCCAATATGTTCATGATGTGAGGTTGAGGAATCCAAGGGTCCCAAGCGAATCCTTGATGTCTGTCGGGCATGAGTTTGTACCATTAATAAACGCCAATTTCTTGTGAACCCTCAATACTGAATACGCTTTTGGTCGAGATGATGAATAATTATAGAGAAATTTCATTGTTTCGTTGTGGCTCATTTTTCTGGCTGCTACGTCCTACTTCTTTCTTCACTGTTTTTAATTGTTTTTTTAATTTACTGTGTTTTAATTCTCCCGCGAGCGGCAGCTGCAGGCCTCTAGGCCTCTCTGCCAGGCCTGACTACAGGCTAGCTGCAGTTAAGAACTTATCACATGACCGTGTTCTGATAACTTTTTTGGGGATTTTAGGCACATAACTTGGGCCGTTTGGCAGAAAAACGATTGAGTTTCCCGTTGTGTCGGCTCGTAGGAGCCCTGAGTCAAGGTAAGCCTGTGTGAGTCATGAGTTGAATTGTGCAAGTGAGCTCGAATGAGGAAGCGCAGATGAGCCGTTAGTCGGAATGAGTGAGTGAGTCCAGATGAGTCGTGAGTCAAAATGATTGACTAAGCTCAGATGAGTCGTGAGTCAGAATGAGCGACTGAGCCCAGATGAGTCGTGAGTCGAAGTGAGTGAGCGTAGATGTGTTCAGAGTCTGAGAGAGGCATGAGCGACTATGAGTGGTTGAGCCCCGATGACTGGTGAGTCTGAGTGAGACCAAGTGACGTGTGAGCATAAATGAGTCAGCGTTCGAGTGGGCCCCAGCCTCTAAGAGTGCTTGAATGAGCCCGTAGCTTGACGAACCTTTTTGTGAGTGAACCTGAGTGAGCACTCGTAAAAATTGATTTTCCCGTGGTGTGAACCCTGTGTAGCGGCTATCAAGGCACTTTAAAAGAAGGGATGCCCAGGATTTCGATTTTGCATTCCCTGTGCCTGATTCCTCCGTACAAAGCGGTAAAATTTTCACACTTTGTATTTCTTAAACGTTTATTTTCTGCGATGTTGTTACGTGTTCAGGCTTTAATGCCTGATAATTTTTTGCAGTGAATGAAAAATCTTGTGGAAGAGCCCAGTGCCTCATCAGACATTATAGCTTTAACCTTGCCCTGCTCGTACGCAATGTCTTAGCGACAAATAAAAAAATGCACGTGTCGTTAAAGATGAGTGCATGGGCTTTCACTGCGTGAGCAGTATAGGCTCCTAAAGCATCAAAGAGTAGTGCAGCTGCTCCTACGTGCCGCGCCTTATGGGGAAGAAAAGTAACAATGGGACGTTTACTCTGCACTCGCTGCTTTTGCCGCATATTTTCGCGCGTTTTCGTACACATGCATGCACTCGTGCTGGTGCGTCCCAGTGTACCGCCTGCACTGCGGCTTCACGAAGATCGGTCATATATAACAACTTAAGAACCTCAACATACAAGGGACGGTGGCAGGTTGCAACACAAGCCTACCTAGTAACACAAGTGCATCTTGTTATTCAGCGTTCCGTGCACTCTTGCGGCACGCAACGACACAGCAGTACTTGCACCTATGCTTGGCTCCGCCAATATAGCTTCCGTCGTCCCGACAGCCTCACGCATCTCGCCCGTCGCATATGCACACGAAGCTAGCAGAGTGGCAGCTCCGTCGGCGCCGCGACATATCAGGGTTCGTCGCTAGGGCAGAAATGCGGCACTGCTGTCGCGCAACCAAACTTGAGCTTGGGTTCTCTATGGATTTCGTTTCCTGAAAATCCGCTCCTGGCTTTGTGACCGAAAGGTTGTGTGGGCGGAGAGGGGAGCGTAGGAGCGCTAGAGGATATGGTCGAGAGCGACAGGAGAACGTACGAAGTGCACTGCAGTAGCCCGCCTAGCGGGAGTGGGCGAAACCCCACTCGCGTAGTACCCAACGCTGTCGGAACGAGTGAAGAAATGAGAGAGGAAGAGAGACGAGGAAAAGGACAGGAATAGCACGCTTAGTGGGATCTACTAGCGCTTGCCATCGGAGGGAACGCAGAAGAGCGAGACGGATGGATAGAGGAGGAGGCGAGCAGGAAAGTGCCGCTAGTGTGTCTCGCGAAATCGAAAAAAGTTGGCGGCGGTTTAGCTTTGGTAAAATATGGAGTGTCGCGATAGCTACAGCTGGCCGGGTAGAACTTGGTCACCTGACCAACCATGTGGCGAACCACGTGATCAGCCACGGCGCCGTGCCACAGGAAGCCGCTCCGCACCACGCGACCAACCACGGGACAGCGTGGCGGCGCAGCCACAGGGTGGCGACGCCACCACCGCCACGGCGCAGTCGTGCTGAAGGCTCGAAATGCTACCGTAATGTAGTTATCGGTACAAAGCGGAATTAAAGGCCGAATACTAAGAGCGAAATTGAAAAGAATAATATCAAGGCAGTGATGCTGTCAACGCAGAAGCGTCCCATGACACTGTAAGATTGCCTCTCAATTCTTACAGCGAGAGTTGTAGGTCTTAGATTTTACTGGAGCAGTATGAGGGCTGTCCAACGGAAAAGTATCGCGTAGCAGTAGAGCCCCACGCTGCTCCAGCTGGTGGCCAATCAGAGTGCCGCGCATGGGCACTATCTTCGGGTATTACAGTTTTCGTGCGTCTGGTTGGCTTGTCGCGTGCCTACAATGTCTATATGTGAAGCGGAAACTTCGAATAGCAAGCATGCATTATAGCAGCGGGGCAATTTAGACCACAAACGCTGGACCTCCTTTGGGATGCCGTCAGGTGTCGGGAGCATCCCAGAGGAGGTCCGGCGTATCCTTAGTCATGGGCTCAAGTTCGACGTGGAGCCTAGGAGGACAGCGCCGGAAATGTTGACCATGGTCAGGCAAGTTTCTCGCCTCGCCCCAGTGGCGGAAGCGGATCGTTGTGCTGCGGACGGAGTGGACCTGGTCACGCGTTCAGCGCTCTGTCCTATCTTCATCTTCCTGATTGTGTTCGCGTTGCTGATACATATGTTTCAGTGACTGTTGGCTTCCGTGATGCATAGCATACAGCAGCTAGTCAAGTTAGAGGCTTACTCGCGACAGGTATTCCAAACGAGGACGTAACAACACATTGTGAGGCATTATTGGTTTCGACTTTCACAGCACGTAAGCAGTCTTAAGTGCTGTTCGTATTTTGTAGCTATGTCTTAGTGGCGCATTTTTTGTGGCATGTTTTTGTTCTAGTTGTTTGGCGTTTTCTGTCGCATTTGTCTTAAGTTCTGTTGCTACAAGAAACAGCCGAATACTAAAGAAGTTTTCGTTCTAACTGCGAAAACTCCTGCTGTTAGCACAAGTTCGCGGCCAGATATATATAAAAAACATCACTTGTGAGGTCAGAAATTATTTGTTGTGTTTTTCGCATAGGCACGTGTACTTTCATCCACAAAAAAGACATGCCTGGAGCGTCAGGCCAAAGTACACAGCCTCATCACTCAACTCTGAAAACTGCAGGGTGGCAGTCAAAGTGGCGAGACGCTCAGGAAATTCCTCCAAGAGCTAGGCCTGCCTTGGCCCAGCATGTCCTCCGCGACGCGGCAGCAGCTGCTCGACATCCTGGTCCGAGCTTCGCTGCAGTTCGGCATGCCCATGTTTTGGTCTTTCTATGTGGGCCGCCACCCGTTTCGCCCTTCGGAGAACGCCATCTACATGACGCTGGAGCACCGCTTTCTTGAGTGGATACGTGACATCAACGCACTCTCCGCCAAGGGCAAGGAGAGCGACTACTTCAGGCGGTGCGCCGAGATCGTTGGTAAAACGGGCCAGTCGTACTCGCGAATGATCGAGCACGTGCTGAACACACATTTCGACATCGCCGATCTTGTGCACGTTTTCTGGGGCGAGTTCAACATGCCGAGTTTCTACAACCTCAGTGACCCCGACCTGCGACGGGCCGTCAACGGTTATCTCCCGGATGACTCACAGCTCTGGCCCGCCGACGAGATTGTCAACCTTCAGCCCGAGCTCTTCGACAAGCTGAACGATACGCACTTCAGCAAGGACGGGTGGCGAGAGCACTTCAAGCTCTTCCTGGGCGCATACGTGGTCTGGGCGCTGTCGCCCATGGTCTCCCGTTACCTGACCACTAGCCTGCTTGAGGACATTGGTCGAGAGGGGAGCGAGGACAACCACCGTTTCTTCAAGTGCCTCGAGGCCCTGGAGATGGTGCTACCATTGGTGAACTGGCAGCTGCATCGAGAGGCGATGAACCACCGAGCGCCAACGTGGAAAGTGCTGCGGCTAGCGATAGAAACTACTAGGATCGCGGCGAGGACCTCATATGGCGAGGGCACTGCAAAGAGGGTGCATGGAATCACTACGCGGATCGGAGCGAACGCGTTCAACATGACCAGCACGTGGGAGATGCTGGACAACGCGTACGCCTACCTGCCCAACGACAGCCACGCGTCCTTCTTTAAACTGTACCGAAAGGCCGCCAGAGACACTGTGACATTCTTCAAACAGTCACTGCGTCGGCCTCATCACAACGTGTTCCACGTGCCCGGCTTGACCACGTCGCAGCTGTATCGGCTTCTGGTGGGCCGCGAGGTGACTGTCCACTCTTTCCTCACCTCTTCGCCGCTGTACGAGCCGTGGCATCCGGTGCCCGTGCTCACGTCGCTGGCTGGAACGGTGGTCTCTGAACAGCTCGTGGCACTGCTGCGCTTCGGCTTGTTCCACGACAGCCGCTTTAGAGTGAGTCTTCCAGCACGTGCACTAAATGCCCATTTTTATCGGACGCAAAATTTTACCTGGCGGAGGAGGGGGAGGAAAGAACTTTGTTTTTCAGCAGAAATGGCATTCCCCCGGGGAGGCCGAAAAGCCGGAAGCACCGCTGTAGATGCTAGCCGGGAGGACTTGTGTCCCGGCGCCCTCTTCAGTCAGTCGGACGAGAGGCGGAGCTAGAGCTCAGGGTCTGAACTACGCAGCAATGTCAGCCGTAATGCTTTAAAATATATATTCAGCGTCCTCCCAGGAAGGTTTCATAGATTGTTCTTTCAATGCCCGTTCAGCTTTGCAGTTTGCACGTCAGACTGGTTCTTGCTAGCACTGAGAAAAGGTGCAGAGAAGAAATCGAAGGCCTACCCTTCTGAAAGAAGGTTTGCAATTCCGCATGGGGCCTGTCGTGGTGTGCTTACGCTTAGTAACCGAGGCTCGTTTAATCTTTTTTTTTCAGGATCAAAACTTAACACATCTTGTAGAGTTCTCAGAATCTTTGAGGACATCTCTGCAATCTATCGATAAATGCCGGCATTTAGAGCCTAGTGTCAGTGCAGCGATTTGCAGGTGCAAATTTGCTGGGTCTTCTTGGTTTGTTGATAAAGAGTGGCCACATACGTTATATTTAAAGACTGTAAAGCACATGTGATCGTAGGGCGGTAGCGCACCGCTTAGCCGCTGCACCACTGCGTAAGAATGGTATGAGGACTCCCACCAGTCTATGCACGTAAAGCAGAGAATGACCAAGTCTGTATATGTGGGCACTGGCCTATTAACGCTATTAGGTCGTACCCTTATGTTGGAGCTCAAATAATTCGTTATTTTGTTGCGTTAAACGTTCCCCCTCCCGCCTTTTTCCTTTGAATCAAAGATCCCCCAAAAGAACCATAGCCCCCGGGGGGCTGCAGTACGTACAAACGAATAAATAAATAAATAAATAAATAAATAAATAAATAAATAAATAAATAAATAGGTAAATAAATAAATAAATAAATAAATAATTAAATAAATAAATAAATAAATAAATAACAGGGTGCGCTCTACATCCTAACATTTAAGACTTTGCACTATTCAAAGCACACTGAGAACAGATGACTTGTCTTGCAAGAGCGACTGCTTAGGCAATCTGCTAATTTATTGTTTTGTTTAAACGAAAACCAAAAGTGAGAAGACGACAAGGGCGTAAGGAGAGAGACACACCACTGCGCTAGACCACTACAGCATGGTGGTTTGTCTGTCTCTTAAGTCCTTCTCACCTTTATGCAGTTTTTCCTTTAATTTCTGCGCAAACCAATCTCGGAAGCAAACCAATCTCGGTAGTTTCTGTCGCTTGCGTGCAGGAGTACCCGTGGGCGATGACAGACCCAGCCTTGCTGCGGATGACCGAGGACGTGAACCGTTTGGAGCGCCTGGTCAACGCCAGTGGCCTGCTGCCCGATGGGAGCAGCCACGAGCACCGCGAACTGTACATGGCAAGCATGGCGGCGCACATTGCCAGCCGCATCCAAGACATACCGGAGCTGCGCGGCCAGTTGGGCGACGCCACGGCGCCGTCTCGCGGCGAGCAGAAAATGTTCCCGTGGGTGCCGCCAGCGAAACTCTTCTTCTACCTCCTCTGCTTCGCCGAGTGCGGGACATCGGGACGGATGCTGCAGTTTAGGGTGCGTGCCGCAGAATGCGTTTGCTCTTAAGCAGTAACAAACTGATGTGGAAAGGGCGGGGCGAGGGAGGGCAAATTGGGCTTTTGGGAAGCAGCAAAGTTTTTGATGGTGAAGTGCAAGCATAGACAGTATCAGAGATACATGTATCTTCGATATTACCTCTTCATACACTTGGTCTATAGTATTAGGTTTATTGCTTGCCAAAAACGAAAGTATCGAAGTATCACTATCCAAATCTATATTTAGTGTTTCGCGTATTTCGACGATAATCGACACTAAAAATAAGAAGTGTGGCACATACTTTGAGGTTGCTATGAGTAATTTTGGTCTCACGCAGCGTCTCTCAAGCGGCAGCGCTCAGAAAAAAGTCAATTCGGAACACACTATGGCAGCGCCGCTTCCCTGGTCAGCCTTCTTTCTTCCTGCTTTCATTTGTGTCAGACAGATGACATATAAGTTATAATAATGCACACTCGCGTGAAAGTAAGTACGAGGAAATAGACTCATCGTTATGGTAGAAACAACGCCCCTTCCCGGCTATTTCAAATGGCGTTGGCACCGACGTGAATAGTAGACTTTTGTTATAAATTCTTCACTTTGCAAATCCTGTTAGCATGTGATTCAGACCACATTTACTGTTGAAGTCGGTTGCTTTTGGTCTGCTGGTTTACCGCATGCTCTTCTTCAGGCTGTATCTGAGTCTTAGTTGAAGTCATTTGGCCTCGTTCCAAAGGCTCTTACGGTAGATGCGTGTACGAGAGGCGGAAGTTGGAGGTGATATCTTGTGTTCGCAAGGCTCTGCACGGCCTGAAGAAGGTCACCGGAAAAGTTGGCGTTGAGATTTTTTCTGCACCCTGCAAGCTGTCCCGTTTGCTGTTCGAGCTCGTTAATCAAGTAAGATAGACAAAAGAAGGTTGGATGGGGCTCCAACCACAGAAACAGGGCTGTGCCTTGTAGTACGAGCGTCCCCAATGAGATTCCACTCACCTGTGGCAAGTGGTATACAGGCCACGTAACATTTTTACGAGCTAGGTGGTTCTTGATCTTTGGAAAACAATTTTCTTGTGTGCCGCCTATGCCCACCCTCTGTATTTGTCTGTTAACGCACAGTTTTTCAAAAAATGTGAATAGGCCAGAAGGGCCGCTGCATTAAACGATTACTAGAGCATGCCAACACGCTAGATGTAGCACGTGAACAGCATCTACCCAATCGTTGCAAGCCCTGGAGGCATGACGATGTGAAGTATGCACGCCGCTTTTTGGCCAAAGACTATCGGTGGTACAAGGGAATGAAAGGAACGTGAATTTATTGAAGCCTTGCAGATGTGTAGGTTATGCTTCCATCCAACTTTACTGTAAGGAACTGGATTTTGATGGCTTGATATAGTGATTGCGCATTTGGTGCGCATGCGCTTTGTCGCTGAAGAAAGGGGGTGCTGGCGGAATAAACCAGCACTCTTTTTTTGTGCTTCTTGAATTCCGTCCATTACGCAGTTTTTTGTAAAAAAAAGGTCATACCAACTAGCTTCCCATCGCACTGTTCTATTAAACATTGTGCTGTGTAAATAAGTGTTCCACTTTCTCAAACGGATGGTGCTCGCGCCCTTAGCGCAGTCCAGCGCCAAAGGCAACCAATAAATGCTCCTGCCGTAACAAATAAAGAGCATAAGAAATAGTTTCAACTTTATTTCCATGTAGTTAAGTGCTGAGAGACCGGTTTGCATGAAGATTATTAGCTTTAGAAAATATTTTTCTAGGCTGCCTGTGAAAGTGACCCTTTCAGACTAACCATGGCTTCATTCCAATAATAAAGTTTTAACGAAAACCAGCCGAGCCCACAGTATAGGGTCGGGAAATCCCGGGCGGCCGCGTTAACGCTTTGAAATATAGTGTACTGTATAGAATATAGAAAAAAAACAAAAAAACTAGAGAACTTGCTTAACTTGGCAATTAATATTACCAGCCTTATTATTACTGCCGATTTTTGTGGTGCATCAAAGTATTGACGATGCAGTATCTAGTATTTTTACGGGAAAGCATTTTTGTTCGGTATCTTGTATAGGTATCGGAAATACAATTTTTTGAGGTATCGGCTATCGGTATCGGATACACTTTTTTCGAGTATCGGACCCCAGCCCTGGTAAAGTGGGGCACGTAATGTGGTACTCACATATCTCCTTATGCTGTGAACGGTCCAGGTTTAACAGCTGAGGCAGAGAACACAAGGTGCTCGAGCACTATGATGTCGAAATGGGCATGTCGAAGGTTCGATTCTCGACAGGGGCAGCGACCTGCTTGGACACTTTCCCTCAGTTCAATCAATTCCACTGACTGACGCGTATACTTTGACTGCGTGCTAGGGGACAGATTGGATGGAACACCAATGCCGAGGCTGTCGAGGATCAACTGTGACAGTTTCTTCCCGGCGCGTGATCTGGCAATAGAGAAAATAAATGACTGATCACTTCCGCACAGTTTTACTTAAAACTCGCGTGCGCGTCCCCGCAGATGGCCAAGTGCAACGCAGCGATACCCGCATCACCCCGATTCCGAAAGGCGTTCAGCTGTGGGCCGCAGCACCAACTATACGGGAACTTTACGTGGCCCGAGCCTCCCGAACCTAACGACGCTGCGCCCTCTCGTGCCTGAGCACAGGGCTGTATGACAACCTCCAAGAGCACTCCCTTGGCAACGTCAGCAGTTGGACTCGTCGCACGAAACTAGTGCGACGACATGCGCTTCGTTTTTTTTTCTTTCACGTGTTACCAACTTGTTAGGACATTTGTACGGGGAATGAAAAATGCGTTTTCTCGTTTTGTACATACAGTGTTAGCTACTTTGGTTCTTATCCATTCGGTTTACAAACAGTCTGTTAGCCCGCGCACGAACGGCGGCTCTGTTATCTCCCGTTTTTGTGTGTGTGTTTATTTTGTGGCCCGTAACGTGACACACTTGCGGGGGATTTTCAAGCAGTCTTTGGCAGTACAAGTACAGGACGCGCTCAGTGTCCGACTTAGAGGTCAGCGCTTTGTAACAGCCATAATAGGACTCACCCATAGGCTGGGTTTATACATAGCGTTGCTTGATGTCTCCTTAATTTATTTTCGGGACCACACACACTGTGTGTGCTTGACTTCACTTGTTCGTGCAGAATTCGTAAGCTTCATCAGATTTGTTACACTTCCTAAACGAATTTGTTCTTGTTTCACGCGGAATTTATAATTGGGCTGAAGTAACAGCCAGGGCATGTGTTGACGTCACTAATCGCGTTAACCTGCTTTGGTGTCAACATATACTTTCGCGTGTGCACATTTTTCGCACTGGCAACTTCTTCGTAACTTTGAAGTATAAACTGGACACCGTGCATGAAAGAGTCAATGTTGGCGGCTTACTGATGTGTTCTTGAGACGTCAGCACTTTGTGCAAGGATTACCGGACTATTCACTCGGGAACTGCAGCGTTCTGGACACTCGACTGACGTTTACTACGCTTTCCTTGGCGCTTATAAGCACCTTTTAATGCTACGACATTCTCCAGTGTGTGCACTCCACTTCTCAAAGGTTGTGTATGGCTTAAAGAGAGTGATCTTCCTAGCTACTTCATCGGTGTGAATTTCTTTACAGAACTACGTTATGCTTTTCTTTGGGTCGAGTGGGCGTCACTCTAAGCCTGTGAAGTTACATCACTCTATGTGGAGGCTTATTTTAGGGAGGCAGCAATGCACACGCCGATCAAAGAAATCTACGTCAATGTTGGACACGCTTTTGGGCGCCCAGAAATGGACGCACATGCGGATGAATTTTTTAGTTTTTTTAAAGATCACTGACATGTTATAAAATGTTGGTATCACATGTTGTTCTGTGTGCTTCACACGATCAATGATTAGCGTAATTAAGACGATTGGCTTTGATATGATCTTTTTTGTTATCGCTGTCGTGTTTCAGTGATGCCGAGTTGCTGCTATCCGTAATAATGGTGTTAGTGAACTATAAAGACATTGGTTTAATCATCAAACGTTATTGGGTTCCTCCATTTTTATATTCTACCTTGGCTCCCTATGCACTTAGCTCGTGTTTATCTGGGCTGTTAAACTTACGTGTCACCTCATACTTCCAGGATACTTAAGGTGCTCAGGGAGTGTGAAGGAATGTTTTTGCGTAAAGATGATGGTGCCTTGGTCGAGGGTGATGCTTTTTATTGCACTGCTTCGCATGACTATGCAGACATTTAAGGCAAAAGCCTTACTGTCGCCATTACGATAAAATCTAGCAGCGTACGTACTCGAAGATTGTACAGAAAACCCATCGATGGCATGAAAAATATAGTGACGTAATCAAGCGGCCGCTGGACGCACGCAGCAAGCCGAGAACCGCAGTTTCTTACAATATTATAAATTTCGTTTGCCTATATATACCAGCACTCGGTGACCTCAATGTGGCGCAGATTTTCCCGACCACATACACCCCAATACTGCTTGAACTTGGGATTTACAACCTTTTTGCGGAAATTCAAGAGACTGTTCTGAACTCCCAACAGACTCGTCTCCTCACCACCTCGGCGGGTAAGGCGATCCTTTTAAAGATAGGTGGCCCTCAAGCCACCAGGACCATGGCACTGACAGGAGTTATTCCAAATGCTTTCCGCTCACGCCTTTACATGGACCCTATTCCTCGCCACATGAACCAGGAGTCACAGGCCCCGCGCCGACAGGCCCGTCTTCGCAGCCTCCGTAGGCAATACGGCCAACACACCTCCGCTATGTATGTGGATGTGGCTTCCTCTGCACAGCCCCATATATATGTTTGCGCTGCTGTCAATCACGCCAAAACCCCTTGTCCTTCACGGCACAGTTTCCGGCGGCCGCAGAAGCCATTTCAATAGCCATCGCCATCAAAATGGGCGACACCCAACCCCACAGCACTCACAATTTTACAGATTACCAAGCCGCCTGTAGAGCCTATACGAGTGGACGTGTCCCGCGCACGGCACTTCGCGTACTGGGAGGCCATCTGCATTACGATCACGTCATCACCTAGGACCCAGGACATGCAGCTCTCAATGCAATATTAGGGCAGATGCCCTAGCTCGAGATTACACCAACCGAGCGGGGCACACTGATTCTACAATCTACCCCCCCTCAATCTGTTTTTCTACCCGCTTAGAGGCCCTCCACCTAAATAGGTGTATCTAGCCCCCACCACATAGGAAACTTTCCCCGGAGGACTCGTACCACCTAAGACGCATCCAAACACTTACTTTCCCCAATCTTGAGCACCTACATCGCATTCACCCAACATTATAAGCAGATACATGTCCTTAGTGTGGCGAAATTGCCACATTCACGCACATTACATGAACATGCTCAGATAAACCAAACCACTTAAAGCCGCACAACGCGGCGCTTGAGCAGTGGGAGGTGACGCTGGCCAGCGGCACCCTGGAAGACCAGGAGGCGCTAGTCGCCATCGCCAAAGCGTCGGCGGAAGCCACTGGAGTCTTGGACTGAGGACCCCACCCACAATTCCGCTCCGGTCTTCTTTCTACTGATCCGGAGTTCCCGGGTTCGAACCCGACCGTGGCGGCTGCGTTTTTATAGAGGAAAAACGCTAAGGCGCCCGTGTGCTGTGCGATGTCAGTGCACGTTATTAAAGATCCCCAGGTGGTCGAAATTGTTCCGGAGCCCTCCACTACGGCGCCTATTACTTCCTTTCTTCTTTCACTCCCTCCTTTATCCCTTCCCTTACGGCGTTGTTCAGGTGTCCAACGAGATATGAGACAGATACTGCGCCATTTCCTTTCTTCAAAAACCAATTATTATTATTATTTATACAATTAAATATTTGTTCTCTCTCTCTCTCTCTCCCGAATACATTCGACCCAAAATTGTGCAACCGTTTCTTGTACAACGCTTCGGGTGTGCAGATCTCTTGTTGCATATGGTTGCATGTGCTATCAAAGTTTGAGGAAAGCTTGTGAGAGGGATTCGAACCGACGAATTATGCACCCTCAGTTGCATGCTTTCCCAGCCTTATTACCTCTTCCATTAAGGCGCAGTTGAGGTGTGCACCGAGATTTGAGACAGTGAGCTTTCTCTTTCCTGAAAACCGAAATTCATTCAAATTGTGATGAAAGCTTTCGTCTGCACCGTTGCGGGTGGTGTCATGCGATTTCTCCTTTCCTATAGCATACGTCTTTTGTCAGGTTGAAGGATAGCTCGAAACGAATATTCGAACCGAATGTCCGATAGTTTCACTCGAACCTTGGAGGATTCAACGTTTATAGAATCGGCGTTCGAAGGCTCGTAAATAAATGAAAAATGATTTTTGGTGAAAGGAGATGGCGCAGTATCTGTCTCCCATCTCGGCCGACGCCTGAACTGCGCCGTATGGGAAGGGATAAAAGAGGAATTGAGAGAAAACAAAGAGGTGCCGTAGTAGAGGGCTCCGGAATAATTCTGACCACCTGGAGATCTCTAAATTCCGCTGACATCGCACAGCACACGGACGCCTTAGCGTTTCGCCTCCATCGAAACGTGGCCGCGGTGGTCGGGTTCGAACCCGGGTACTCCAGAGGAGTAGCCGCGGGCTCTAACCACTGAGCCACTTTGGCGGGTCGCGGGCCCGTCTACGTTTCATTCCTCAATGCTCAACCTGCGTCGAGGATGAACGTTCACGATGACATACTAGTGCTTTCGCCTTCATTGCACGCCAGCAGTCTTTTAAGTGCCGTCTAAATTTGTGCCGCATCCGGTAAAATTTTCCTATTGTTGCACACATGAGATTTTATGGAGGCAAAACGCAAAAGGCGCTCATGCGCTGTGCGATGTCAGCTCATGTCAGACCCCCACGTGGTTGAAATTGATCCGAAGCCCTCCACTACGGCACCTCTTTCTTCCTTTGTTCTGTCACTCCCTCTTCTACCCCTTCCCATACGACGCGGTTAGGATGTCCACGTACATATGCGAGACAATTACTGCGCCATTTCCTTTCCAGAAAAAGCAATTTTTTTGGGATATTGAAACATTGTGTAATGAAATTGGTTTGTGGGGAAAAGAAAATGACGCAGTATCTGTCTAGCACCTCGGCGGACTCCTGAACCGTGCCGTAAGAGAAAGGATGGAGGAACTGAAAGAAGAGAGAGTTGCCGTAGTGGAGGGCTCCGGAATAATTTCGACCACCTAGGGATCTTTAACGTACACTGACATCGCATAGCACACGGGAGCCTTTGCGTTTCTCGAGAAACTCGATCGAAACGCTGCCGCCGAGGTAGGGTTCGAACCCGGGTACCCCGGATCTATAGCCAAGCGCGCTAACAACTGAGCCACTGCGGCCAAAACGACCTTTTGGACCAGTACATATTGTCAGGACTCAGTAGAACCCAGAGTAGAGCTGAAGGTAAAACGGTTTACTGGCTAACCAGAAAAACTCCCTGCGCACTTCAGCTTCTTCTTCTTGCCTCGTGCTCGTAGACCAAGTCTTCATGTTTGGCGTCTTCCTGCATGCGGCATTTGCCCCCCTCCTCAGGAAGCATCGTCTCGATGGTAGCAAAAGGAAGTAGGAGGTCAAGGTTGGTCCGAGTAGTACGGCTTCATACGCACAACATGGACGACGTCGACTTGTTGCTGGCGTCGCTTGGATGTCGTTAACCCGTCCGGCACCACCTCATACGTGACGTCGGTTAAACGTCGCAGCACAACATAGGGCCCGAAGTACCGCTGTAATAATTTTTCGGAGAGTCCACGACGGTGAATAGGCATCCAGACCCACACTTTGTCGCCAGGTTCTCACATGACATGTCTGTGGCGAAGATTGTAGCGTCGTGCGTCAGCCTCCTGCTGAGTTCTGGTGCGCACACGTGCTAGTTGGCGAGCTTCCTCTGCGCGCTGTGTGAATTCCTCGGCGTCCTGATCGACATCGTCGCCGTCGGCATTCGGGAGCAGCATGGCATCTAGCATAGTTGTCACTGGTCGGCCATGAAGAAGGCTGAAAGGCGTCATGCGAGTGGTGTCTTGTTGTGCCGTATTGTAGGCGAACGTGACGTAGGGAAGAATTTCGTCCCAATTCTTGTGGTATACGTCCACGTACATACAGAGCATGTCGGTGATTGTCTCATTGAGGCGTTCCGTCAATATATTGGTTTGGGGGTGATAGGTCGTCGCTTTACGATGACTGGTACCGCTGAGGCGGACAACGGTTTCCAAAAGCTCGGCCGTAAAGGCAGTTCCTCGGTCAGTTATAATGAGTGCCGGAGCGCCATGCCTGAGGACAATGTTCTCAACGAAGTACCGAGCTGCTTCGGCAGCGGCACCCTTGGGCAGAGCCTTTGTCTCCGCGTAGCGAGTTAGATAATCGGTGGCGGCAATTATCCATTTATTCCCGGCAGTAGACGTCGGAAATGGTCCCAGGAGATCCATGCCAATTTGCTTGAAAGGTGTCTTTGGCACTTGAAGAGGGTGGAGTAGACCGGCTGGTTTTTCAGGGGGTGATTTACGATGTTGGCAGTCTACGCACGTCCGTACATAGTGCTTTACTGTCGCCGGTAGTTTCGGCCAGTAGTATCCGCGCTGTACTCTAGCCAATGTGCGGGTGTATCCTAGGTGGCCGGCGGTTGGCTCGTCTTGACACGCTTGCAAGACTTCCGTGCGAAGAGCTGTTGGGACGACGAGTAGATGACTATTCCCCCCAGGACGGAAGTTCTTGTAAATTACGTCGTTGCGAAGAAAGAATGACGAGAGGCTGCGGGCGAAAATCTTAGGCACATTGTAGTTCGCTTCTCTAAGAAACCAATAAGTGGGAGCAATTCCTGGTCCTCTCTCTGCTGTTGGGCAAGAGTTGCGTCATCTATGACTCCTAAAAAAAGCAGTGTCTTCATCGGTCATTGTGGAGGGTCCGACTGGTGCTCGCGAAAGGCAGTCAGCATCCGCATGCTTCTTTCCGGATTTGTAAATAACCGTCATGTCGAACTCTTGTAACCGAAGGCTCCAACGCGCGAGTCTCCCTGAAGGGTCCTTTAGGTTTGTCAACCAACAGAGAGAGTGATGGTCGCTAACGACTTGAAAGGGGCGAGCGTACAAGTAGGGCGGAATTTCATAACCGCCCATACAACTGCAAGGCATTCTTTTCTGTTGCCGAGTAGTTCGCTTCAGCTTTAGGCAGAGTCCTGCTGGCATAAGCAATCACTTTTTCCACACCATCCTGGCGCTGCACCAATACAGCACCTAAACCCACATTGCTTGCATCGGTATGAAGCAGGGTAGAGGCGTCGTCATCAAAGTGCGCCAGGACAGGTGGCGTCTGTAGGCGTCTCCGGAGTTCATTAAAAGCTTAGTGCTCTTCTTCACCCCAGCGAAAGACAGCGTTGTCGCGTGTCAGTGAAGTTAATGGCCAGACAACTCGTGAGAAACCAACAATAAATCGACGGTAATAGGCGCAAAGCCCCAGGAAGCGCCTAAGCGTCGTTTTGTCCGTAGGTGTTGGGAACTTGGCGACAAAGAGGGCTTTTCGGGGTCAGGCCGGACACCTTCTGGCTAACAACGTGTCCTAAGAATTGCAGCTCCTCGTAACCAAAGTGGCACTTCTCGGGTTTTAGTGTGAGGCCCGCAGATAGTATCGCCTGAAAAACAGCTACCAAACGGCGCAGATGCTCCTCGAAGGTTGCCGAAAACACGATCACGTCGTCAAGATACACCAGGCATGTTTGCCACTTGAGTCCTGAGAGCGCAGTGTCCATCAGCCTCTGAAATGTTGCTGGTGCCGAGCATAAACCGAATGGAAGAACCTTAAACTCATACAATCCGTCAGGAGTGATGAATGCTGTCTTCTTCCGATCCCTCTCATCTACTTCAATTTGCCAATATCCACTTTTCAAATCCATTGAAGAGAAGTAACGTGCATTTTGTAGCCGATCAAGGGAATCATCGATGCGAGGAAGGGGGGTGCACGTCTTTTTTGGTCGCTTGATTGAGCTTGCGGTAGTCAATGCAAAATCGTAAGCTGCCGTCCTTTTTTTTAACAAGTACCACGAGGGAACCCCAGGGTCTCTTTGACGGCTGGATAACGTCGTCTCGAAGCATGTCGGCCACCTGACGCTGAATAGCCTCGCGCTCTTTCGGAGCCACACGGTAAGGATTTTGTCGAATCGGGCGAATCGCTTCATCCGTGATAATGCGATGTTTGGTCAAAGGTGTTTGGCCGACCCGCGATTCTCAAGCAAAACAGTCTCGAAAGTGATCTATGAGATCCAAAAGATGTTCCCGTTCTGAAGACGACAGATTTGGGCTCACATCGACTATGGGTGCGGGCGCCTTGCTCACTGATCCTTCCATTTGCAGCACGAAATAGTCTTGGTCACTTGGGACGCTATCGAAGAAGGCCACAGTTGTGCCTTTCGGAATTTGCCGACGCTCGTCGCTGAAGTTTGTCAGCAGCACTTCGGCGTGCCCATTGGCCAAACTGACTAGTACTCGAGCTATAGAAACACCTCGGCTGAGTATCAGGGTGACGGCCCATTTGGCGACGCCATCGCCGGTATGCGCCGCGTCGCACTTCACTTCAACAAGAGAGCACGATCGCGGAGGTAATGTCACCCCGTCATTGGCAACTCGTAAGGGCATCAGTGGTACTTGCGCATAACCAAGGTCTCCATTATTTTTGGTGAAGGCAACGACGTTCACCCGAAATCTGATCGCAGCCCCATGAAGGCGCAGAAAGTCCATGTCCAAGATGAGGTCTTTGCAACAGTCTGAGAGGATAACGAAGCTGCCAACGAACACTGAGTTTCCAATTCCTATGCGGGCAGTGCACTGCCCAGTCGGTGCCAGTAGCTGACCCCCAGCACTTCTTATTACTGGCCCAGTCCATTCGGTTTTTACATTGCGCAGCTTGTCCGCCAGTTTTTGACTAATGATTGAAAAATCCGCCCCGGTATCCACCAGATCGTATACCTCCAGCCCATCAATGCAAACGCCGAGGTCAGCGCTAACAACGTCGTCTGGGTTGCTCGACTCTCTGGGCATTTGCGGCGGAAGTGCGGTAAGGTCGGCGCTGTTATTTTCGTCCTTGGGGCTGCTTATCTGGTTCGGCATGTTCGGCGCTAATGTAGGCGGCATTTTCAGTGGTAGTGCGGCAGCGTCAATGTGAACAGAGGCGTCACAGTCATGGGTTGCGGTCGGCAGTTGCGGCGGTAGTGAGGGCTTTGAAACTTTTCGACTGGTTGCAACCTCCCCTCGCGAGGTTGCGGCGGTTAGTTTCCCCGGCGAGGGCTCCGGGTCCGCCGTCCGCTAACGTCAGCATCGCTACGACGCGTCGGTGAAGAATAATGCCGTGGAGATGGGGAGCGGCGGCGGAAGCCCGGTGAGTCGGCTTCCCTGCTGAGCGGCGGGTCCTCGAGTTGGGCAGGGCCAGCGTCGAAATGGCGTCGAGCAGAACCAGGCGGAAAGGCCTGCCCCTCTTGGCGGTAGCGGCAGTGCCGATACACATGGCCAGGTTGTCCGCAGAAGAAGCAGAGAGGTCGGATGTCATAAGAGCGCCACAGGTCAGTTCGGCGCGGCTGAGGGCGGCCGGGACGTGCCACTGGGGCTCCTGAAATAACCGCGTCTGCTGACGGCTCGTTGCGCTCGGTGGGGCGTGGTCTGGCGGCGGACGACGAAGGACTTCCGCATAGCTCGCGGGTTGCGGCTCCGGCTCATAGTAAGACGCCGTGTTGACGGCCGTGTTGCTGTTGGGTTGGGGCACGTGGTATGGTTCGCAAACGGCTGCCGCGCTGTCAACTGGATGAGACTCGTGGTATGGTGCAGACGGTGACAGAGCATGCCGGAGCTCTTTCCTAACGGCTGCTGCGACGGCCTCTGCTGACTGAACGCTCGTAGCAGTAATTCGCTGCAGCTCCTCAAGTGCAGTTTCTCGAATGAGGTCTCGAAGAGTGTTGCCATCGGTTGCAGTGAGTGCCGCCGCAGTCGGTGGAACACCGGTGAAGGGTCGGTCGTACTGGCGGCACCGTTCTTGGAGGGCTCGCTCTATAGCTGTAGCGTCCTTGACGAACTCACTGACGGTTTGAGGTGGGTTGCGCACGAAGCCGGAAAATACCTGCGCCTTGACCCCATGCATGAGATGTCGTAGCTTTCTTTGCTCAGTCATATCGGGGTCGGCACGGCGAAAAAGTCGAGCCATGTCTTCCGCAAACATAGCTACGCTTTCATTTGGCTTCTGGACGCGCACTTCAAGCAGGCGCAGCGCATTCTCTCGTCGATCAGTAGTGGCAAAAGTGTCCACCAGCTGGCGGCGGAAGTCATTCCATGTGGACAAGCTGGCCTCGTGGTTTTCATACCAAGTTCTAGCTGTATCTTGAAGTGCAAAATAAACATTGCAAAGCTTCTGGTCCACGCTCCACGGGTTGAACTTGGCCACTCGTTCAAACTGGTCGAGCCAGTCTTCCACATCTTCAAACGCGTTCCCGCGGAAGCACTCCGGTACCTTGGTGTTGTGAAGAGTCACCAACGTAGGGGTGGGAGGTGCCATGGCTTGGAAGACCCGGCGAACTTTGACGTTTGAAGAGTCGCCCGGTAGATGGTTGTACTCCGGGGAAAGGCCTAGACGTCGGCGGCTAGCGCGATGGACAGGCGTGTCGATGTCCGGTACTCGCTGTGGACTGCCTGGAAGGAGTCCTGTGCATACCCCGCACCTCCACCAGTGTCAGGACTCGGTAGAACCCTGAGGAGAGCTGAAGGTAAAACGGTTTACTGGTTAACCAGAAAAAGTCCCTGCGCACTTCAGTTTCTTCTTCTTCTTGCCTCGCGCTCGTAGACCAAGTCTTAATCTTTGGCGTCTTCTTGCATGCGGCAATATTTATTATTGTGTATATAGTTTTGTGTATAGTACTTCTCCCCCCTCCCCCCGTTCTCTCTTCCTGTCCCTTTACCTTTTTCATTTCATTTCTGTATTCTGCCTGCTATCCTTTATTTCCGCTGCCCCAGCTCAGATGCAACAGTATCGATGGGAGATGCCTGGGCTAGCAAAGATCTTTTACTTGTTTTTTTATTATTTTAATAAACCACTTACTACTACTACTACTTCTGGTGTAAGCAGCATACAGATATCGCTGCTGTTTCAGTGAAGACGTCTACTACCTGCGGTCCTTGGGCTTGGCTTCCACTGGCACCCTCTTCCAAGAAGCTCGACCCCCTCCATTTATGAACTCAAGAAGTATGAACGCTTGTTTATCGGAATGCCCGCACATCGACATGCCCGCTTGTTTAGCAGCATGACCGAAAAAATGTAACCTTCAGTTATTACTTAGGTTAAGGAAAATGGGTTCATTCTTCATAGTACGTACTTGCGAGATGAAGACATGAAAGGACAAATACAGCGTCGCATACAGAGAACAACGAGGTGTGCATATCGCATGTGTTCCTGTTCCCCCGTATCTACATCACGCAAGTAACCTGTTCTGCGCTGCCTTTGCGACAACTGTCGCACTTCACAGCCGCCAGACGAACACATGCAGGTCTTCTGTTTCTTTCTGCTTTTGTCGTGTACATTTAAACCTTATGGAAACGTAACTTAGGGAAGATAGGTGGCGGTTGTTGTCAGCGCTTATCGCCTTGTTTGCTTGCCACTGCCCTTGATTTCGATGCCTCTTAAGTTGCTTCCCCCCTCTCCCCATTACTGGTCCATGATTTAGGTGGGTTTAAAGTCCCAAAGCGACTCAGGCTATCAGGGATGCCATGTAGCGAAGGGCTCCGAAAATTTCGACCACCTGGTGTTCTTTAATGTGCGCTGTCATCGCACAGTGCACGGGCTTCTAGAATTTCGCCTCCATAGAAATTTGACCACAGCGGCCGGTATCTAACCATCCCAATTACTAAAGACACATGTATGCCTGGCGCTACTACAAGGCTGAGATACCTGCAATACAATACCTTTAAAGGGGCTGGCTTGCTACCGCATCGGTGTATATATCTTGTACACACTTGCCAGTAGCTGCTGAGAGCTGTGAGCCACAACTTAATTATATCCGTAGTATTGGTTATGGAAGTGATAAAGCGCATTAACGGTCAAATTATCAATTGGTAATGAAAAGAATCAACTGGTTTAGCCAGCTGCAGCCGAAAATGATGAGAACTCCGAGGACTGTATGTTCGGTGGAAATCGAGGAATAGTTGTTATCGTTCCGACAGACGCGGCCATTGCTTGTGCCTTGTTATTGCGCCAATGCGATGTTTTCACAGGAGTATGCTCTCATTGACTTTATACCTCCTTTTTCAGTACTACAAAGATCGAACTCGCAGTATCACCGGCCTTTGCGTCTTTCTCCCCTACCCTAGTTGCTCTAGGTGTAGACAGGAATCAGCGACTGTTGTTTCTGTGCTGCGCATATACGCGCTGTGCGCACCTTCGCGTGCCCTCAGCAGCTTCTAGTTCTCATAATTTATTTGAGAGTAATGGAAAAACGCGATGCAGTAGAATAAACTTTTTTCTCGAACAGAGACAAAACGAAGCAAAAGTTCATTATCATGAATTCGCGATAAACCATACTCTATAAATACTGTGAACTTGGTCCCCGAAAGTATGAAAACGACACAATAGTCGTTACCTTACAGGTAAAATAAAGAATTTTTTTAAATCTTCAAATCATAGCCTATTTTTACAGCAATGGTTTACCAAATATGAGGCAAAGCGAGACACAGAACGTTGGCTATCAGTCGTGCACGCCCACCTGATTTTCCTTCACGAACAGCTTTCCCATATTGACACCATCATTCTTGCTAGGAAGCGCTTCGCGCTAGTAACATGTTGACAAAAATATGCGTCAAAGCTCCTTGTGTAAAGCAGTAAAAAGAGCATATTTAAAGTTTAATTTGCGCACTGGTCGTTCAGGGGCCAATTCAGAACTTTACTTCAACGAAAGATTGTTATACGGTGATAGAAACGTACTAGGTTCTTCTTGGGTTACGGCTCACGAAAGTGTTGCCTCAGCCAGCATTTCATTCATTGTCCACAACAGAAGGAAGTGCAAAGTCAGAAGAGGCGGGGCTTCTGAAACGTAATTTTCCTTTTGGAAAATGGTACTAGTTGAAAAATATTTCTTGAGCAGTCTGCAATCATTATGAAAACATTTTTGTTTATTTTGTGCAATACGGCTAAAAACGTGAATAGCCAAGGGGGGAGGCCAGAAACCTTGAACAGAATCAATGAAGAGTGCGGCGGCTAGGTACTGGGCCCTGCCAGACACTCGAAACATCTGCCTTAAACGGCCAGATCCGGCGATGACCTTTTCTGTCCTTCGTGGAATACCACACCCTATTCAGTGCATAATCCATACATTACGTTTAAACGTCGCCTTGACGCGGAAATACACTTAATAGGACAAGCAGACTGCCCGGACTGTACCCCATGTGATGTGCTAGAGACTATAGAACATAGTTTAGTGGCGTGTCCAGCATATGCACGTGAAAGACTCATGCTCGCATCTGCTTTGAAGTCTATGGACAAAAGGCCCCTCTCGAAGGATTTGATCCTCGGCGCTTGGCCAGATTGTTTGAAAACTGTAAAGGCAACGCGAGCGCTCTCAGGCTTTTTAAGCGACACGAACCTTGCCTCGCGTTTGTAATGTCAGAAAGTGTGCCTTTTTTATTTTTCATGTATTTTTTCATCTGCCTTCTTACATTATCATCATCCCCCACCGTGACCGTTTTTTTCTCCTCTTCCCGTTCCCCAGTGTACAGTAGCAGGCCAGATATTTATTTTTCAGGCCACCTGTCTGCGCTTCCCGTCAATAACCCCCCCCCCCCTTCTCCTTCTTGTATCGATTGTTGGAAGCAGTCAAATGGAAAAAGCTGAAGCCATCGTACCTCACAGATTTCGAGCCGATCGCCACGTCGACTTCGCCATCCCGAATAGTCAACACAAGTTGAAAACCTCGCAGATATGCGTGAGCGGGAAGAACTCATTATAACATTAACTGCGCAGGTGAAGTACCGATAGAAATTTTTTACCATGTGGGCCCGGCATCGCAGCTTTTCTGTGAAAACTCAACTGCCGGTGAGCTTGGCGGAGTTTCTTCGAACGGTTCTGATTTCTTATTTGTTTATACCCCTGTTTTCATAACCGTAAAGGCGGCGTCTTGTACGTCAAAGTAACCAGACAGCCGCATCCGTCATGTAGGCATCCGGTTGACTCCCTCGCGACGGTTGACCTCTCGTCGTAGACTCCCTGGTATGAACGCTTGTTTCGTTAGGCCTCACCGCAAATTAATCGAATTGGAGTCATAGATATGAACAAATATACTCTGCGTGCATTTGAATTTCTTTTGCACATATTTTTTGACACATCACTTATCTGAACATACTACACTAAGCGAGCCTCATTGTGTCTGCGTAAGAAAAGAATGTGAAAGATAGAATATTGAACGTGGGCAGACAGAGACAAAGCGCAGGCTAAAGAAAGCGTTATCAGCCTAACTGCGTTCACTGTGGCACAAAGGCCTCCTT
Organism: Amblyomma americanum; assembly: GCF_052857255.1. Classification (NCBI taxonomy): domain Eukaryota; kingdom Metazoa; phylum Arthropoda; class Arachnida; order Ixodida; family Ixodidae; genus Amblyomma; species Amblyomma americanum. The sequence goes on from NC_135500.1 coordinate 121,992,333, forward strand.
GCTGTTTGCTTCCAACTAATCCTGACCTGTGCCAGCAGTGGCCATGTCACAAACTTGTGTGGGCCAAGTTCACATATCCACAGGCCTCAGGTCTCAAGTCTTTCTACACGCATGCGCATTGCAGGCGTCCCTGTGCAATGGGAAACTGCCAGATGTGCTGCGTCACTCCTTTGACTTCATTACGAAAAAGTTTGGCATGTTTGCGTCCGGAAACTTTTAAACTACTTTGAGCACTCTTCGCTTAATGTTTCATTAGTTGAAAACATTATGCAACAGACAACAAACTTATTATGCAACCAACAACAAACTAAACGGCGACATGTCAAATTCATGAAGAGCACGTTAACCTCAGAAATGCGTGCCATGACCCTGGCAGGCCATGAAATTTTGTGACTTGACTCCGTAAAAGCGCAAAAAAAAGCGTCGCAGAATATTGAAAGGTGAAGACCTTCAAGGCAGCAAAAGAAGCCCGAGACAAAATACCGAAATAAACTGCCGCCTTCTGTAAGAAATCAGCTCACGTGGGAATTGAAGGCAACGGAGCGGAGACCACGCTGCCAGCGATATAAACCATATAGAAACTTCGAACCTGATAGCCAAACGTATAGTTGAGGACAGAGACGCATAATTGTGTAAGGAACTTCTTGGTTAAGAATACACGTTCAACAGTAATGAATGCACAGTCATCTCCATCCCCAAGAGCCCACGGAACATGCTCGGATCCTCAGGAGAATTCACACTCTTATCACCACACCGGCTTTACCGATTGGTTTAGCCAACGCTCCTAATTGCGCCTACTACCCTGCACTCATCGCAGACGCCGATCGTCTGCGATGCTCAGCGATAACCTCGCCGTACCGCAAAGAAGATATGTTAGGGCAACAGCTTAACAAAAATACCATCAGTGGTAACGCCATCACCGCCTGTTTGCGCCGAACTGCTAGAACCTCCGTCTGCTTGATCACAATAAAACTCTGAGTACAAGGCAAGTGACAAACCTTAAACCCTCGCGCCTCTTCCGCAGCTAGTATGATTTCAAAGAGGGCTTCAATAATAATAATAATAATAATAATAATAATAATAATAATAATAATAATAATAATAATAATAATAATAATAATAATAATAATAGTAATAATAATAATAATAATAATTGGTTTTTGGGGAAAGGAAATTGCGCAGTATCTGTCTCATATATCGTTGGACACCGGAACCGCGCCGTGAGGGAAGGGATAAAGGAGGGAGTGAAAGAAGAAAGGAAGAATAGGTGCCGTAGTGGAGGGCTCCGGAATAATTTCGACCACCTGGGGATCTTTAACGTGCGCTGACATCGCACAGCACATGGGCGCCTTAGCGTTTTTCCTCCATAAAAACGCAGCCGCCGCGGTCGGGTTCGAACCCGGAAACTCCGGATCAGTAGTCGAGCGCCCTAACCACTGAGCCACCGCGGCGGGGCAGGGCTTGAATTCCAGATTTCATTTTGAAGTCCACTCTCAAGTGTCTGCAGCTAATAGCCGTCACTGATCGCTTGCACGTACGGGCATTCAGTCAACTAAATCAGGCTTAAACGATCTCCCCTGCATAACTAAAAGCTGCCCTAGCATACAATCATGGCAGCGCCGAAATACTTGAGGGATGAACGCAAAACTAAATACCCTACAGTCGTTGTTACCAGCAAAGGGATCCTGAAGGGAGTGTTCTCAACAAATCGCAGATCGTGATGTGTTACCGATAATGACCTTTCTTCCTTATTTTGGAGGACGCCGATATCTCCTATTTTCTAATACTGATCTCCAAACAGACTGTTCAGCGTAACGAATTATTTCGCGTCACTCCGCTTTTGTACTGACACGAATAAAGTTTTTCTCCTCCTCCTCCACTATTACCGCCTTCTCAAATTGTTTGGTGACCTGTATCTGCCTCCCTGCTGAAAATGCATAATTCATAATACTAAGGGAGCTTCCCTTAGAAATCTAGGCATCGAATGTACGAAGTTAGCCGAAGATTGCAAGCAAGGCACCTTTTCTACGATTATACCTCACCTATTCAAGGCGGGGTGCTGTATGAGCCCATTACACGAAGACAGAAAAAGTGCAAAGTACCCCGGGTTTATCGCGTCTACGCTTTTTACTCGTGCCCTATTGAGTTTGTGTTGTTGGTTTCACAGCTACTAAAGAGCTGAACGAGTAGCATGGTATTTTCACACCGACAGCTGTTAAGCGCCCATTCCTGAATTTCGCGTGCATATAGTAGTAGTAGTAGCCGGCGTAACCAGTGGATGGTTGCCATGAAAGCTACCGGGAGGGTACTTACTGTGTGGGGACGATGGTATATGGCGAGAGCACAGAAATGCGTCACCGGACGGGCGTTTCCACGGCAAGCACCGGGAGTGTGTTTACCGAGGAATGTGGAGGGTATGGCGAGAGAGTAAGGAGGCGCGACCGGAGGATGCTTGCCACGGAAGGCAGCCGGAAGGTACTTACACAGGAAGGAAGAGCAGGAGGATTACAGTCAAAGGAGAAGAGTATGGTGAGAGTGAAGAGTGAGCAGCCGGAGGGTGCCTGCCACTGGAACCCCCGGAAAGTAGTCAGCGTGGACGGAGTATGGGTAGAGAAGGATATGGCGTGAAAAAGTATGGCGAGAGTGAAGGAATGCAGCATGGTCCATCTCCGGCTGATGCTGCGAAGCGCGCGGCCCGAGGAGATGATCAGCGGCGGTGGCGCTTCGTGCCTAGAGCGGCGGACTGGAGGAGAGCGCAAGGCGAAGAACGAGTACGCGTGGAAAACTTAAATCAGCACTCTATAATTATACGCATATGAAGTCAAACCTTACTTTCACATGCCAACGTTCGGCTCAGGGGACACGAGAGGCCACTGGGGGCTTTGTTGGCTTCCTACAATCTTGTCATTTATTTCCGCGACAGTGGCAAAGAGAATAATAATACAGCATGTTCTTCAGAGCTGGGGGGGGGGGTCTACCGGTGTCGTTCACAGGCACAGAAATCAGCTGTATGGGGAGATAATAGACGCATATCTTAACCCCATATCTCACACCCCGTGTGTCGCCAAACCTTCGGCGGAGTTACACCCGATCGAGGTAGATCGTATTGCAGGGAGTATTGCAAGTTCATGAACTTATTACATGCTTGTCCCTTGATTTGTTTTTTCTTTTCATGCGTGTTTTTTATGCCTTGGGCGCCTGCGCCACTGGGTTTGAAGGATTTGCAGCCCTGACTCCTTCCGAAAAAAAATTCAGTTGATAGAGTTTCGTGTGTGCGCGTGTTTCTTGCTCTGCTATTCAACTTTGAGGGCAGTTCGCAACAGGCATTCAAATTGAGTGTTTTACTCAGACCTTTGTAGATTCAACGTTCGTGAAACTAGTGCTCGAACACGTGCTCTCGTTTCATTTTTCAGCGCGGAACCAGCGTCGAGCTCGAACGCTCAGGATGACACACTAATGGTTTCGCTTGCACACCCTTAAGCAGTCTTTAGTGCCTCTTGAATGTTTGTGTTTGCATCAATCTTGTCATCTGGACTGTTAAACAAGTTTATTAATCGGACTGAAGCCAGGGAATGCAGCCCCTTGAAAAATGGAGCGTTTCCGCCAAGCTGCGAAAAGAGCTGAATGTTAAACTGAACACATTTAAATTGTTATTTAAAGCCGCCTCTAATGCAATGGTTATTTTCTAAGGCGGCTTCTATTATTAACTAGGTACCTGAGAGTGACTTTGTCTCAAGAGGTGAAGCAATTTGACACTCCTTCTATTGCACAAGTTTGTTAAATTAAAATTAAAAAGAAGCTTTTTTAAGGCAAAGGCACAGCGCATTTGAAAATAATATTTTCAAGTCAGCGTTACTAATGTTAGAGCTGCTGCTTTCTATCGAATCTGAAAAATTATACAAAACGCCTTACCCGCCACGGTGGCTCAGTGGTTAGGGAGCTCGGCTACTGCTCCGGTGTGCCTATGTTCGAAGCCGACCGTGGCGGCAGCGGTTCGTTGAAGGCGAAACGCAATGGCGCCCATGTGCTGTGCGATGTCATTGCACGTTAAAGATCCCCAGGTGGTCGTAATCCGCCTTTTTCACGACGCGACTGCACATGCGCCCATCCCCTGGCGGCGGTGTCGCGAAACATATTGGAAGGGTCGCTCGCTCCACTCGAGACCGGTCGTGGAATTGTAAACAAACCGGCTTCCTACGCGGGGTGCGTTGCTGCAGCCGTCGGGCGTTCAGCGCGACGCATTTGGCGATACCTACGAAATGTGTTGCATACAGCAGCAATGCCCAATATGTAAAGGGAAGTAAACTCGGATTTTTTAGCTTTCCGAGCGCTTCCCGGGACAGCCTTCGACGCGAAGCGTGGATAAAAGCAGTTCGCCGGCTCGACGATCGTGCCGCCCTTGGGCACCGTCAAGACTGTGCGGGAATCACTTTGTGACAGGTGCGGACGAGGTACTGTGTTTAAATGCGTGTGCAGTCTATCACGAAGTGTTTTATTCATGGGCAGGAAGGCCTCGAATGTCACCGTGGCACCCAGACTTCGTTCCGACGCTTTTTGCTTTCTCAAGCAAGAAGGCCAAATGGGCAAGCGCTGTGAGCCGCTTTCAACGCACGATGGAGCGGGCAACGAAAAACAAGCTACGAGAGCATTCACGCATGGTGCTAAAATTTTGTCATAATCTCCTATGGAAATTTCCTTGTTTATGCCACTACACCCTGGCCAACCCCCCGTGTGGGTATGTGCCATGTATTAAGAGGCAGAAGAAGAGGAATGTGCGTTATGCGTGTGTTCGAATCATATCCATGATGAAGAGCTCTGCGTGGTATCGCCGGAATGGATTAATGTGCGCCTCTCACGCTCGTCTCTACGGACGCGCATGCTTGTTTAACCTATGCAGCGGTGTGTTTTTGGAAAATACAGTGAAATGCTTGCAGAGCTGCTTTGTTGCGAGTACGCTTGTGCTTTTATCGCCCGTGTAGCTATTCGGCAGCGCTTGAGCACAACGATTGCTTGTGGAAACTGTTGTCCCCAGTCGTTTTCTGTACTACGGCGTGCACGATGTAGTATCCACCTTTCATGAATGGCAGGCATATACAGCGGAAAACGCCAACCTCACTGATCGGAAATATTTCATTGAACATTATGTTCCGAATGTAGCCTTCATCTCTGAAGCGGCGGCCCTTGCTAGCTGGTGTTCGCATCGCATGCCGGATGATCGGAGATACTGAAGAATTTGCTCTTCAGTGGGCACTACAGCCTGCCTCGGACTTCGCACCAAGCCATCAGTCAACCCTAGAAATCCTCCAGGTACCAGGTGCTGCCCAGGACTCGCCATCGTTGATAGATTCGAACAAAACGTGCTCCGCAGCGGCACTCAGTTCGGCCGGGTTGGGCGCGCAGTACCCTACCAGTGAGCTTCCAGCGTTGTACGCGAGGTGGCAGCACAGGAAAATGAAAAAGGCGGATTATTCCGGAGCTCTCCACTACGGCAACTTCTTTCACTCCCTCTTTTATCCCTTCCCTTGCGGCGTGGTTCACGAGGAAGCCGTGATGTGAGAGAGATACTGCAATATTTCCTTTCCCCATTATTTCGTTTCCTGATGGACGTTGCGGATACGACTGATGAACGTTGCGGATACGGGAGCTGTTTATGACGGCGTTTAATATTTCTCAACAACTTGGCGATATATTCTCCAGCGAGCGGAGAACGGTCCATTTCTTCTTATACTCGACTGAAAGCGCAGCACGGCCTTGATAGGTTATTTATCAAGACCACTTGTTTGTTTTCATTGGGTTCCGTGTTTTTGCTGTTCCATTGCGCTAGGGAGAGCAATTCGTTTTATCGCTGTACAGAAGTTCTGCCTTCTTCAGAAGAGTGTTAGGCCCACTTAGAGGAAAAGTTAGGGAAGTATTTTGACACCATAATAATAATAATAATAATAATAATAATAATAATAATAATAATAATAATAATAATAATAATAATAATAATATTAATAATAATAATAATAATAATAATAATAATAATAATAATAATAATAATAATAATAATAATAATAATAATTGGTTTTTGGTGGAAAGGAAATGGCGCAGTATCTGTCTCATATATCGTTGGACACCTGAACCGCGCCGTAAGGGAAGGGATAAAAGAGGGAGTGAAAGAAGAGAGGAACAAATAGGTCCGTAGTGGAGGGCTCCGGAATAATTTCGACCACCTGGGGATCTTTAACGTGCACTGACATCGCACAGCACACGGGCGCCTTAGCGTTTTTCCTCCATAAAAACGCAGCCGCCGCGGTCGGGTTCGAACCCGGCACCATAAGAACAGTGAATGAATGCAGCCAGTTACAGCATCGCAAAGAAAGTGCGCCGTTTGCTTGCCATTCATTATCGATCCTTAGGAACACCTTGATACTGTTGTCGTTAATGCCACTTGAAGTCACATTCGTATTTTGTTAAACGTTTTTTGTTAAGGCCGCCGTAATTTTCCTATGAGATTACTGCCACAGCCAAGACCCGCTTTTTACATGCAACAGGCCTGCGCGAAGCACAACAATATAAAGAGACCCAAGCAATATCGCTCCCTCAGTGCTCTTGTCTCCGTGGCTGCAGGTCATTTAAAAGTAATCTGACCACTAGTCATGGACATTTAATAGCAATACGGTGCCGCCGCAGTCGCTCAGTGGTTATGCATTCGGCTGCTGACCCGAAAGAAACGGGTTCGATCCTGCCTACGGCGGTCGCATTTTGATGGAGGTGAAATTCTAATAATAATAATAATAATAATTGGTTTTTTGGTTGAAAGAAAATGGCGCAGTATCTGTCTCATATATCGTTGGACACCTGAACCGCGCTGTAAGGGAAGGGATAAAGGAGGGAGTGAAAGAAGAAAGGAACAAATAGGTCCGTAGTGGAGGGCTCCGGAATAATTTCGACCACCTGGGGATCTTTAACGTGCACTGACATCGCACAGCACACGGGCGCCTTGGCGTGTTTCCTCCATAAAAACGCAGCCGCCGCGGTCGGGTTCGAACCCGGGAACTCCGGATCAGTAGTCGAGCGCCCTAACCACTGAGCCACCGCGGCGGGGCCGAATTTCTAAAGGCCCGCGTGCTGTTCGATGTCAGCGCACGTTAAAGAACCCCGGGTGGTCGAAATTTTCGGAGCCCTTCACTATGGTGTCTCTCTTAGCCTGAGTCGCTTTGGAACGTTAAACCACCATGAACCAAACAAAAAGCAATACTCGGAAACGGCCAGGATAAAATGTGTCCATTCAGTCGACTGGCAGTTAGCCGTAAAGGGTGCGTATTCTTCTGACTTCAATTTACAGGTGCGCTAATGTATCGCACGCTTGGTACTTAATTGTAGTGGAGATTAATGGTTGCTTTGTAATAGATAGAAGTTTAAAACAATTAGAGGAGACATGCAAAACATATTACTCACGGTGAAAAAGGCTTCTCCTCGCAAACTGAAGATGAAACTATAACCGTATGATATATAATTTACGGGGCGAATAAAAAAGCCAAAGTTATGCAGCATTTTCAAAAGGAATGTGTGCAAAAATTGCATAAGTAAGGCACAAAAGGCACCTGAACGACGTCTAAAAAGGGCACAAGCAGCCTCGTAGAAACTTACTGTGCATGCGGAGTAAAAGATAACCAGTACTGGCTACCGAAGAATGTAGGTAGACTCACTTTCGTTGAACAGCGTCAACTGACGGGCCAATCACTTTCATTAACTGGAAACAAAAAGATGAGGCTGAAAAAGAAATAATACCTCGGGAATATGGTATGGGAGCTGTTCTGGAATGATTTGTTGCTGTTCACTGACAACAGCAGTGTAAACATTTCGGGTAAGCATGAAATTTTCGACATATTTGGTTAGCCATAATTTCCGAGCCTTTTTTATACAGAGTTTAAATATTTGTAGGTCAAGATGTATGGTAGAGACTTGGGTCTATTTGCAACACATTGTTTGATCCTTGATCGAATATTATTTAGCACTTCTTGATGCCCAGAAAAAAAAGAAGGAATGTGCAATCTTGATTATAAAATTTCTGAATCCAAACACCTACCATATCGTATATAAAAATATGATTCCTGAATCTCTTGACGGATATTCAGTACACTGACATTGAAGAGGAAAAGGGGTAAATATAACATTTTGGAATTCATCGAGTGACCGTCAGCAGTTAGCACTGAAGAGTATGTTTTCAGGAAATGTGGCTCGTGGCATCCAGCCATGGCGACTTACTGTCTTACTGTCTGAGTCCAATCGGACAGAAAGTTTTCTACATAGTTGGTTTTCCGAAGGCTCGCTAGGATTTCGCTGTGGCAGACGTTGTCGAAAGCTCTGTTGATGCCCGCACCCAAAATATTGCGTAGTTGGAAACCACTGAAGACTGCATATACGTTTCGCGTATGAGTGCACCAACATCTTGAGAAAAAAAACGTGCTTGCTGAAGCTAATGAGCGGAGGAGTAGATGGTGATTGTGCTCTGGGTGATACTCCAGGCGAGTGCGAGCACCATTATCTTCATAACCTTTCCCATACAGGAAGTGAGTGAAATAGATTGAAGGTTTGCTGGTGAATTCATGGGTCTGCCCTGCTTTGTTACAAGAATAACTTCGGCTTCTTTTCAGATATTCAGCGGATGGTGTCTTCTGGTCTTGTAGTTAGAGCAACTTGGAGGCAGGATGGTTACGAAGCATACTGTAGGTGACTTAATCCGCGCTAGGAGCTGCACGCTTAAGTTAGAGCAATGCCACGGGAAATTCTTGTTGTTACGATGGTGAATTGGTGCCCTCGTCGAAATTTTCAAAGGTGGCACAAGGTTAATGAATTGACGGAGTAGGGATCTTAAAGGGTGAATAGAGTGAGCCTTGTATCTCGTGCGTGTGTGTGTGCTCCCCTGCTGTCCTCGATACATGTTGCGCCATCATCCCTTTTTCATGTTTGACCAACTTGCCAAATAATATACTCTTCGTTCATTAATACGTCTGGTGCGACGTTAACCTTAGGCTGGACTTTGGCTAGTGTGGCGTAGCTTTTGGCCAAGAAGGGTTTGGAAGAGTTACCGTGCGTGTACTGTGTGCAGCTGGCCGTTCAAGTTGTCGCCCAAGACCGAAAAGTAGTTTGATTCCGGGTACTTAGCATAGGCTTGACAGTCAGTTTTTTTTCGTGTAAGCGGATTTGAGTGAGTGATTAATTTTGTTAATTTTCTATTTTAGGTCCAATAAAGGACGTTTGATTATATAATTGAAAGATCTTGGTACACATGAGAATAGTCATCTGAGCGTGGCATAATTCTGCATGTTTGCGTACTGCGCAGAAAATTCCAGCTCTCTACGCTCCTTGGTTAAAGTTTTCAGAAGATAATGATTCCAGGTGTTTTAAAGCGGGGCCAGTCAATGATTCTGTTCTGAGCGTATGCTCCCTTTAGGGTGACGGAGGCACCTCCCTAGTGCCGGATATATTTTAAGGATGTAGTGTTCACTTCCTGAAGGGTTCTGCGCGTATGTTCACATAGCGTGGAGTAGCCGTCTTATAGAGGTAATGTTTGGGCTTGTGTCGTTAGCTTCTTGGGCGATTCCCTGTCTTACGGGAGTGTCGATGTCATTTATTAGCGAGAAGTGGCGATTGGTAATGAAAGATATCAGCTTCTGGCGGAGTGGTGTGCCACAAATCCCAGTATGAGCGGCGACAGTTAAACTGCTGTTGTTTTCTATGGCTGCCGCTCAAAGAAGGAACACTGCTGGAGTGCTTCCGGCGCTATTTTAAGACGCCGAGGTGGCTCAGTGTTTATGGTGCTCGGCTGCTGAACCCGAAGACGTGGGTCTTATTCAGGCCACGGCGGTCACATTACGATGGAGGAGAAATGCGAGCAACACGGGTTGTGTGCGACGTCAGTGAACTCTAAACAACCTTTAGCAGCCGAAATTTACCGGAGCTCTGTACCGCGGCATCTCTTGTTGCCTGAGTACCTTTGGAACGTTAAATTTCGTAAAACGTTAATCCATTATTTTATAGTGCGAAAGAACTAATCTGATGGTTAAACCCAGATCAAGATCTTGGGATGATCGTGGCCTTGCGATGATTGTCGGCCTGTGCTAAGTGACAGAAAGAAATAAAAATAAATCAAAAAAATATCCGCAACTCGGATTCTAGACCGTGGTGGCGCGAAGAGGTCAGCTTTGCTGGTCGTGAATATGGAAGCTTCTGCCTTAACGGCCGCGCTCCCACATGGTTTCTTACAAAGCATATTTTCTGTTTGTCCAACTGGCACTACCGTTCTTTGTAACAGCACAGTGCAGAGTGCGAGACACACGACAAAGTTGAATTTTAAATTGTCCTTCCCATTTTCATAGTAGACAAGTGGCTACTGCGCTAGGCATGCACTTTCTTTTGCATCTTTCTCTACCCAGCCATGGCGACCGAGTTTCGATGCAGGCGAAACACAAAAGGCAATCGTGGCGGCGGCTCTGTGGTTAGGGCGCTCGGCTACTGAGCCGGAGTTCCATGTACGAACGCTGTCGCAGTGGCCGAATTTCGATAGAGGTGAGACGCAACGGCGCCCGTGTGCTGGTCGAAATTATTCCGGACCCTGTGAGGCTGCTTTACGGAGTGCTCAGGCAGCGGGCCAGAAATTGCTGGTGGATCTGGCTTTATGTGAAGCTCGAGCCCATGGACTCGCGGACCAGTAGAGAACCACCCTGGAAGATTTTTTCCGTCTAATAAAAGTCGTTTTCATTCATCCAAGGCGCCTCTTTCTTCCTCCCTTCTTTTACTCGCTCCTTTATCTCTTCCTTTACGGCGTGGTTCGGGTGTCAACAGAGATGCGAGAAAATTACGGCGCCATTTCCTGTCCGCAAAAACAATATTTTCAAGATCCCCATGTGGTCGAAATTATTCCGGAGCCCTCCACTCTGGCACCTCTTGCTTGCTTTCTTCTTATACTCCCTCTTTTATCCCTTCCTTACGGCGCAGTTCAGGTGTCCAATGATATATGAGACAGATACTGCGCCAATTCCTTCCCCCCAAAAAACAATTAAAAAAAAGGGGGCTGGTCATTAACAGCTGCCTCATTGAAGTTCAGATCAGAGTAATTTCAGGCGCTCACGAGAAAAAGGAAATTTAACATAGCACGTTTGAGCCTTTTAGTGCACCCGTTTAAATTGAGATGCGCCGAGCTGGCTTCGTTCTCTCATGCCCGGCGGAGCAGAAGGAGTTTGTGGCCGCGCCAAGTAGGGGACTGTAAGTGTTCTCATGAGGCTCTTGTGGAGTGGAAGGTGGCTGGTTAGGAGATGTTTGCGCTTTTTCAGAGCGCATGAGGGATAGTATGGGGCCTGCACCAATGCTATGTATGTTGGCGGCGTGTCGATTGCATAGCTTGCAATTTGATTTTAATGTGTGGAGAAGGTGTCTATCTGCAGGTGGTGATATACTTACGTAAAGTAACATGTAGCCGCACTGATCTCAATTGTTAGCAAAATAAGTATGCTCCCGCCGGGGATGACTGGATTCGCAGTCATTTGTCGGCCTATTTTGCTACTCAAGATGAGATATTTGCAAAATTTTCAACGCATGTTCTGAAAAAAAAAATTAATGTGGATTAACTTAGCTAATCCAGGACATACAAAGCGAAAGATGTCGGCGTTCACTGTGTTCATTGGCGTTGGCGTTGACAATGTTCTATACGGCGATGGCTTTGAGGAAAGGAAAGGCGCGAAACTAGCCACCTGGATATATGGACGCCTCATTCGTGTTTCGATACATGTGGCGGTGGTGAGAGAGAGATGTGGCCTGAATGCATTAGCGCTGACATGCGGCACTGCAGCAATAGCTAGGCCGCAGCGTTCATTTTGTTATCAATTTCTCGTGATCAACCGATAACTGCATGCCACGTTCCAGGGTGGCAGGGAGGGTGCGCTGCCTATCCAGTATGGGGAACGCAATCAATGCACGCGTTCGCAGTTGGACACCAATGCCACGTACATGAAAGCGAGATTGAGGTCTCCACTGACCCACGGATTCGATTGTGCGCCATTTCCTTCGTGAAAATGAACGGCCTTTGCAAAGTTGTCAACGCCAAACTCTATGAACGCCGTCGGCTCAATTGCTTTGTTTGGTTTTCGAGGATAGGAAATGGCTCAGTAACCGTCTCACATATCTCGATGGACACACGAACCGCGCCATAAAGGAAGCGACAAAAGAGGGAGGGAAAGAATAAAGAGAACACTCAAAATTGAAAGTTGGGTTTTGAGGAGCGCTCGGCTACTGACCCGGAGTTCCCAGGCTCGAACCCGACCGCGGCGGCCGCGTTTCGATGGAGGCGAAATGCAAAAGCGTCCGTGTGCTGTGTGGTCGAACTTTCTGACGGGATGTCAGTGCTCGTTAAAGATGCCCAGGTGGTCGAAATTATTCCGGAGCCCTTCACTACGGCACCTCGACCACCTGGAAATATTTAACGTGCACTGACATCGCACAGCACACGGGCGCCTTAGCGTTTCGCCTCCATCGAAACGCAGCCGCCGCGGTTGGGTTCGAACCCGGGAACTGCTGAGCAGTAGCCTTGCACCCTAACCACTGCGCCACCGCGGCGGGTACTGGAGGGAGGCAAGGTGCGAAATTTTCACTGTGCAGTGTGAGGATGGTGCACCTTACACTACCTTAGGCGAATGCAATTCATTTAGAGCTGTCTACTACGGCATTTCTTCTAGCCAGCGTGCAGCTTTCAAAAATTAAACGGGGCAAAGTGACTCGTTTCAAACAATATGTCATGAACGCATTTGTGGTATCACTGCTTATTGTGAGTTAAGCGCTGTTATTCGATTTGCAAAACTTTGCAGCATTCAAAGGAATATACAACTGAAATTTGTTATGAGAAGTGTCACAAGTGTTCTACCAATTTCTGGAAAAATGTCTTTTTATTGTTGATTTTGACGAAGAGGACAAACGTCACTCAATAGAAGGAAGGACAATGCACAAAGTGTCCATCTAGCCCAAAAGCAAGTTGTGTTATGTTATATGTATTCCAGTTTTTAACAGTTCATGGAATGAAAAGAAAACAAAGCATTAACAATACAGAGAAGAGCAGTACACATATTTAGCGCGCACTGGGAAATGAAAATCTTTATGAGTAATCTAGAATTGCTAAAAGAATAGAGCTAAAATCGAATTAATTGTAAAGTCCGGATCCACGTATGACATTTTCTTGGTAATACTGTATTTTGAAGCTTCACAAGTGCCAACGAGCATCCCTAGCCATATGCTTCACAAACTGAACGACAGAACGAATATTCTACAATCCTTGATGAACAAGCACGAATTTTTGACATGCGCTGATCCACCTGTGGGTTTTTTTTAAAAAAAATGCAGGCACACCAACAAGGTGCACTGATCTTAGTTTTTTTGTTTACAGTTCGCATATGAATTTTTTACATCATGTGAGCAACCCATCAATATCCGGCCTTGCACAATACGCTATCTTCAGCGTTGAAGTAGTGGCGCAGGAATAGAAGTTCTGTATGGTGGTGATGTTAAATTCCTGAAAAAGAGGATGGGTCTTCCACCGGACAACCGGAAATGGATCAATTGCAGCTACTACCGCTAATAAAAAGAAAACTGAACACATCGAAATGTAACTCACTTGTGAAGCCCGGTCTCTTGGTATTGTTTATAGCACGAACAAGCACCAACTCAATAGCAACAAAACAATGGTATACAATGCCCGCTTAGTTTGGACGCGATAACGAGATAGGACGTGGATGATGACTAAGGACTAAGCTTTCAACTGTGTCGGGGTACATGTTGCGTAATCACATCGTCGGAAGTGTCAGAGGTCCCGCAGGAGAAGCGGTTGTTCGCGATAATTCCTCGGCTGTCGCCACCATCCTCATCACCCGGACGCGAGAGTGGCCGGCGGGTCGACACTGTGCGTGTTCACACCTTGCTTCCTACGCAGTATGATTCCAATTACAGGCGGGCTTTCTTCCTTGCTTATCGGGACAGGGAGATCAGCGAATATCTGAGACAGTATATGACCCGGATTAGCCCAGAGTGAGAAGTGGTCGAGGATAAACACAATGGGGACACAACTGCTGAAGTTGATTAAAGGAAGATTGAATACCCCTAGTTTTTTGTTGATTAATAAAGAAAACAAAAAAAATTTGTTGCGGAACGAAAAAAAAATGTTTGCGGTGTCTCTCATTGGGTTATTTGGTTTGCAATTATTGTTCAGTAGATGCGGTGCTCTTTCTTGTACGAATCTAAGCAACACCCTAGATAACTCAATATTGCAGTGCTGTTAACGAATATTTGTCCCGTGTGAGTGAGAAGCAACCGTCTGTTTCATTCGGCGACGCGTCGATGAAATCAACTTTACTTCTACATCATCAAATAAACAAAAACAACACCTCTATATGATGGGTAAAAATGCAGAAGGGGCCATTTTAAAAATATTAAGCGCGAAAAGAACCAAACCTAAGAGCTCTGATATGCACATTTTTTGTTTCAGTATTTGCAACCAAGCTGCCTAATCAGAAAATATGAAAGCAGAGTTCACATAAGATCTTCACGACCGCAAATTTCCAACCTTGCCCCTAGAATCAAATAAATAATTTACTAGTTAATTTTAAACATATATTGACTAATAATTGATTCATATAAGGTACGCAATGCTCGTCTTGTACAATCAGCCTCAATACAGACCACACCTACACATCTTACACAGGTATTGAAACAAAATTCTGTAAACGCTAGAAAATCACCTTGCGAATGAAGAAAGCGAAGTCACTGAAACCATGGAAAACATACAAGAAACATAGAACGTGCTGTTAGGCTAGTTTGGTTTGGCTCATTGCTGATGATAAAGGCGTCAAAGTCAGTGGACGCGAAACGAAGGGCTGGGTAGTGTTGATTCATAGAAAATCAGCAGTGTAATCATTCTTTTTGCCCAGCAAGAAAATTGATTCGAATATTATATATTAGCTTGTTATTTGCCGTTAATGTTTACCCACTCATAGAGTACATTCGTATGTGTCTAGAGTAGGAGTCAATTAGTATAATTTTTATGGCTCAACGAACACGATAGGAGATGGTATGGAACGGAGCGCCGCTGCCTTCTGGCCGGGCTCTTTAAAATGTTCCTTGAACTAACTACTCGGGCGTTTCTGCATTCCACGCATATCAAAACGCCCCCGGCAGGACTGCGTACGAAACCGGAGGTATTGTGGTAAAGTAATTGTTGCAGATATTGAAGCCTCATGGTGGGAATTGCTGCATAATGCAAAATTCATGAAAGGAATTAGGACTCTCGAGACGCATCCACCGCGGTCGGGTTCGAACCCGGGTACTCCGGATCAGTAGCCGAGTGGCCTAATCACTGAGCCACCGCGGCGGGTACAGCTTTTTATGCTAAGAACGGTACCGCGGTTGATATCCGGTAAGCCACGTTCCTCCATTTGAAGCATCTGAAAGCATATTCACCTACAGGAAGAGAAAGCAGAACGTTGGCTGCAGTCACTTTTCGCAAAAATTAGTTACTGCGAAATATTTTTAAACATCGTCTTTACCACAAACTGCGAATTGAAAAACGTGCTTAGATATCTCCATTAAGTAATATTCGGTGAGGTGCTCTCCTTTTAAAGATTATAAGAGGGTAAAGAGGAAGAAGGAAGGCGATTGATCCCAAGAAATACCTGGGTCATCCCCGGCACTTTTCTATGGATTCGCACTCTATTTATCTCTTTCTACTTCCATCAACGCTCTTTACTCTTTCGCTTCACGCACCCGGGTGGACGGCTTATCTACGATTCTTACTCCGAATCTCAGTGTAGACCGGCTGTCTTGCTTTCATCTATTTTTTCTGAGCATCTCTTTTCGTTGTTCATTTCGTAACCTATCTTTCTTTTCGTCTCAACATCTTCCTCCATGTTTAAAAGCGTTCAATCTTTCTCCGAGAGCTGCACTTTTATTTCTACATTTATGTCGCAGAGAGGTCTAGCCTCCAAACTGCAGCAACAGGCTCTCAGCGAGACGAGGAAATCCCGATAAGACAGGGAAGAGCGCAAAGTGTAGTAATATCTTACCTCAATGCGAATTGCAGGAAATGATCACTTTATCTGTTCAAAGGAGCTGTTGTTATATTACAAGGATGATGTTTTTTCTTATGTTGGGCTTTTAAAGGAAACTGTTTTCTTATTTTGAAACATTCAAGTTTGTCTTTTTGCGCAGCGCATCAGCCCTCGAGAGTAGATTCGAATCTTATGGCGCTGAAATGGAGGATAAGTGTGATATAATTGCAGCTGATAGCGGCGCTCCAGTCTGTGTTCTTCTACCTAGATTTTTTATCAACATGCTTTACTATTACTCCTTGTATCAGATGCTACTTTTGCTTCAGGAACTGATTAAAGGCACCAAAACTGGCAAATGGTAAAACAGAGAACTGCATAACCGACAAGACAACATAGTCAACACCAATCACGTCACAGAATATGCCGTGATGTAAGCATTATTTTACTTTTGTTTGATATTTCTTGAAAAGGTGGCTGCGTAGCATCAAAATTTATGAACTGGGTTCCATGGTAAGTATTATCTGAAGAGCGTGTCGAGTGGCTTTTATTTCGTTCGTTTTCTCTCAAGCTCGCAGTTAGCTGGGAATTTCATACGCCATAAAAAAAGATGCAAGAGCAGCTCGCTTCGAGGAGCATAATAGGTTAGATCATGTACCTGCATGGAAATGTTTTCCTTCTCGACGCAAACCATTTTAAAAAAAACGAAAGATTCCTGTTTAGTTTGGAGGAGAATTCATCACTTCAGTGCCATTTCTTGTTTAAGTTAATGGTCTCGTGTAGATCCTTTTAAAAGAGCTGCGCTATAAAAGTTGGAAGGCCCTTCGCGCGTGGAACTAGGAAAAGCCATGATAAAGGCTCGTTGTGTTTGACTGCTCCTTCACGAGTATGAATACTAGAGATTCGCGAATTTATACTGAGGCTATTATTTTTATTCATTTAGATGCCTCGACTTATATTCTGTAAAGGACAATGCATAGTCAGTTTCCAATTTTTTCTTTATACAACCGCCTTCATCACATATAAATCGGTGCTGAATAAACCATTCAGCTTAACCTTCACGATACGAAGCTCCGCGGATCAGATTCTTAATACACTATATAATCTTCAAAAGGAGGGTAACATCAACAGAAATAAAAGTTATGGGAACTCACATGACACGCTTCCCCCTCACTTACCATTTCGAGCTGGGCGTGGCTTTAAACCCATGAATATCGACCTGCGTAAGCGTTGTCAATAGGCAAAAAATTTACTCGACATCTGAGCTTGCGGTGCATTAAAGTTCACTTTCTCTTGGTGCACGTTTTATTTAATAAATTGTAGCATTCAGACAACTGTTGACTGTTGCATTTCTGCAGATTCTTTCTGCATTTCTGCAGTATTACCCTTTATATGCTTACAGAGTGAGTACAAGTTGAAGTTCGCCTGAAACAATGAAATTTGCATTGTAATGACAATGATGCTTGTCTCACTAAAAATGCAGCCTTTATAATGTAGGGCAGGCAAGAAATGCAATAAAAGTTTTGCCACCACTGGCGTGCTTTGCAAACAAACTTTTTCCTTCAACTAGGTTTACGGTGCGGATCCCAGAGGCTTACTTCTCCATTCGCTGGAAAACAACGACGGAGAAGTGCTTTTAGTACAGGTATCACGATTAAATTGGAGCAATTTTAAATAAAATTTTGTCCAGATTAAATGGAGCTTTTGCTGCTCGACAAAGATCAGCAAATCCAGAAAGATCAAAGGAAACAATTTTTACTCTGAACAAAAAATGACATGGAGTTGTTCCCAGTATCCTTTTAACGGTTGCTCCTCCAAGAAAATACCTGAAAGCTTCGCACCTCGCCGCCGCCTTGATTCTCGCTAGTAAGCTTATCTTCCTTCACTTGAGCGCACATAGAAAAATTACTTCTATATAGACAAACAGAAGCCAGAAATGGCGGCGGTAAGTCCGAAGAAGTTTATCCAAACACGGTTCGTGAGATGTAGGCAACCGTAGACCTCTGCATGGCGTCTAGCATGCTCGCTCGTTATATCATTCCAGGATTCCATCGCCCGACGCAGCCAAGGCGCTCCTGATCCAGCCATCGGGAGTTAAAACGCAGCTTGGCAGCTGTTGGACCCCCACCTATAAGACAAGGACATATAGAGTTTATGTGGAAAGCATGCGCTGGCAGATCGATTTAGGTTATCGCTTCCTGGTATTTCATCACTATCTAAGAAAGGGAGAATCGGGGGACGCGGCGGCCTCCCATCTGCGCTCTGTTCTTGCGTAAACAGCCGGACAATTAATAGCTGGACTGCCGAGGGTGCTCTACAGAACAACGATTTGGTCTATATATGTCCTTGACGCGCTCGATGCATCTAACGGTACGTTGAGCATAAAGCCGACGACGAAATATTTTCTTGTTTTTATAAAAAAGACTGCGTTTTTTAAATTTTTCCTTGAGATGAGAGTTCTAGTTGGAACGAAGTGAAATCGAAACAAAAAGAAGCAGGATTTTGATAGATTGCTTAGCCTCACCCACTACAAAGTCGGGAGGTGGAAGAAGGTTCCTCTGAAGGACGAATTCTTAGCAGTGAGTGCTCTTCAGTGCGCGGAAACAGAGTATGATAGACACTGGCCTATATTGAAAATATTGTATAATGAGCTGTATTGCCGTCTGTGTGTTGTTCAGATGATGTCGTATCGACAAATGCTCGTGTTAATCACCAGACATTGCCACCAATGAACCAATTTTGAAATGAACCAAACAAACATGCCCCTTATAAGCGCCACTAGTAAGCCTGACCACGTTGCCTCACCTGAATTCACATATGCCACCGAGGTGGCTCAGTGGTTACGGTGCTCCATTGCTGACCCGAAAGGCGCGGGTTCAATTGCGGCCGCGGCAGTCACATTTCGCTGGAATCGAAATTCTAGAGCCCTGTGTACTCTGCAATGTCAGTGCACGTTAAAAAAACTCCAGGAGGCCGAAATTATCCGGGGCTCTCCACTGCAGCGTCTCTCATAGTCTGAGTCGCTTTGGAACATTAAAGCCCAAACAACCAAACCAAATCAAATAAACCAAACCACCTATTCGCAACTTGCAGATATATCAAAAGGACTTGGTCAGACTTTACAGTGCTAGTTGTATGTGACAATCCACCATGGTTTTGCGTTGTCCATGTGTGTATCAGAACCGACGTGCCTGCAGTGATGATGTTTGATGGAAGAGCAGTGTTGACAGAGAAGCGGAACGGCGTTATGCAGAAACCTATCCTCGGGACGCGGCGCGTAGATGACACGCACCGGCTTGGAAACGAGCTACGCTGGAGTCCGAGGGGAAAAGCGCTGGTTACCAGGTCTTCAAGAAGCCTAAGGCAAGAATGCGCAAATCTCACTAGGGCCTCAATGTTGACAGCCGCTAAGTGGAGCAACGTGTGAGAGGCGCGAGAAAACCGAGGTGCTGCATGAGAAGGTGCTTCCATAAATTCGACTAATCGTTTCGAACAGCCAGTTAGCGCTGTTATTGGACTCATCCGGTTATGAGCGTGGGCGGTTTTTATCTTTTTCGAAACATGTGGAACTTCAAGCATTCGCAAGGGAGATGACTAGTTATGAGATAAAACATGAGAATGGATTTCAAAACTTTACATATACACTGCTCCGTGGCTTAGCGCGTTGCGATTCGGTTTTCTCCACAATGCCGCTTGGTGTTGAAGTAACTATACAAAAAACGAAAAGTCATAATCCGACAGATTAAGTTCGTGTATATTATGTACAGTAAATGGCAAGCTTGGATGCTCATCAGGTAAGGTGATAGGCTAGTCCTAATTCCATCTTGTAATGCTTCAAACACCACACTGTGAATCAATGTTTCAGACAAAAATTCATATTGTCACGTCACATACACTTTCTAAAATAACCATGTGCCAGCAATTACAATGACAAATAATATTTTTTTCTATGTTGCGTTTTTGAACATGTCATTCCCCACATACAACATGCTAGTGTATATGAAAGAAATTTTATAGCCTATACAGAGCGTATTTCTACTTCTCGCTATGAGAAGACAACTTTGAGGCTGCGTGCGGTTACTTCGCACACTCTGGAAAACAAATTATGGAAAAACAACTATGCTTAAATAATGTTTTTGTTTACCAAGCGAGCTGTATTGCATTCTGTGCTTCGGAGGGCGTGCTGGGCAAGAAATCATTTCTTGAACAGCTTTTACAGCATTGCTATGATCTTCATGCCCCACGATATCCGATGCCTGGCGCCGTTTTGTCATCACGTGACTGCCCTCTTCACGGGGGTCGCGCAGCCTTCATTGTTCTCTAGTGGGGTGCGCGCTAGAAGGGAGGAGGGGTGTGGATGGCGCGTGACCACCCCCAGTATACACCCCGCTTCTCGCTTCCTGCAATATTTCCCGTGGGCCGATGGAACACGTGATCGCAACATAAAGCATGCCTTTCAGGCGCCACACGTACCCGGGAGGTGCAAGCCCGAAGGCATGTGGCGGGGTACGCTTGATACGCTGGCTGCGAACGCGCTGCTCCATAGTCAGTAAATGTGTGCCCCCCATTCCTTAGACAGGGTGGGACGTTTACGCCAGCTGTCGTAATGCGGTGGGCTGTAAGCTCGGAGCGTCGCGTGTTTGAATTTGCTATTGCGAAATGAAAATGTTTCAAGTAAGGAACATGTAACTGAAGCTCGCTGCGATAGAAAAAGACAAGTAGGAGTAGTTCATTGTTTTTCTTTAACAAAACCAACTTCTTCCATTTGTTTTTGATGAGTATTGCTCATTTCAACATAATTCTTTCTGCGAAAGACCTCCACCAATTCACGGCTGTGACACGGTTCAAAATACGTCTGTATCCCAGTAATAACTCAGTTTTTCAAATAAATCATTACTAAATAGTAGTTTGAATGTTTTCCACTGTCATCGTACAGTATGCGAATAGGAAAATATCATAAAGATTTTTAACAATTGAGTTTCATATGTTCAAATTTTGGAAGAGTGACAAGTAAAAGTTTAATACATCCTACAGTATGCAGGGCTCACTTCAGATGTATATGACCAATGTGTCAGATGCTCGATTTATTGCGTTATATTCAGTCGGTGTGATAACCATGTGCATAAAATCGAAGCAGCATGTTTAGCTTGCGTTAATAACTACCCTGCTTAAATATGTTTCAGAAAGCGAAAGTGCCTACTGATCGGCGTTCATAGAAGGCCAGAAGTTCCGGTGACATAAAATCATTTGTCAGTCTAGCATGTTTTTTTATTGGTTCGCATAACTGCAGAAACAATTCTGTTGACCCAACAGTGCATTACATTGCCTCCTCTGTTATTCTGCTGGGTTTGTGTTACCCTAGTGTAAAATAACGTGTAAAATAAGAACACGGTTCATGCAAAATAAAAACATAGCCGCCTGGGTGGGATTTAAATCATTGGTATGACGTCATTTCGCATACTTTCACTTTGAATAGGAACACACGCAAGCACCCAGAAGCAGAAGGTAATCATGTGTCTATTACATCCTTGCAGTTAAACACGAAACGTCATCTGAAACTGTACCAATGAACGCCTTCATGGTTCATGTTTTTTTTGGTAAAAGATGTGGGCGTGTTCAGCGCCACCATGGCAGCCCGCTTACAGTTCAATCTGCAGCGGCAGCAGCAAGGCAACCCGGGGTTGAGCGCATCGTTTCGCATTGCCCTCCAGCGCACCAATGGGAATTTGCGCTCCAGAGAACCAACTGCAAGTAGGTAAGTTGGACAACAGCTGTCTTTCCGTGTTTCAGCCTGCACAGTAAAAGATGGAAACTAGGCAAATCATTGTTGCCAACTGCTCCGCGCAGGCAATGTTAGTGCTTTTAACGGAGTATGCCAGCGCAATGACCGCTCTCAAAAAGGTCCGCGAGGCGGCACCTGCAACTAACGCCTGGATGGTTCAATGGCTCGGCAATACTATACGTGATAGCGAGGAAGGTGGAAGTCAAGGGCGGGAACTGAATAAAGGCTGCAACCGATGCTTCCAGGAGTGTCCAGCATCTTTCTTTCTGTACCAGCTCGAAGGTCAGGCCGGCTTTGCTGCATCTGCGGTGGCAAATAGTAGTCATAAATTTTACGGCTCTCAAGGTACACGTTCGTGCGTTGCCCGGAGGACATTCATCCGCTGAAACGTGCTGCTCAGCGAGGTAAACCCATAAGATTAAGACATCCATCAAGATTAAAGTGTACAAAAATCGATCACTACGTACATAGGTAGTATACTATCCTTCATGCTTTCTTCTTACCGTATTTGCTTTATCGTGAACGCATTTCTTTAAATTTCATTGTTAGTGAGAAATATTGTTGGCATCAACGAGGTGACACAGGCGGTGCGACCATCAGATGCAGCCCTAATTTTGAGCCTTGGCGTGTTTTTTTAAAAACCATGCTATGTTACTATTCGCCAAAAGCGCGGTAAAATCATGCCTTCGATTGCCTTGTGCACATGTCGTCAAGCCTTCAGCACTCTTCAATGTAGTGTACGCAGAGCCTGCGGGGAAAGTGATATACCGATCGCATTCGCAACACAGTGGCCACTTCATTCCTTGTGGGCGAAAAGCTATACATGGGAGTGTCAATTGCCATCTCTGGGATCGTGCTTGTCTGACGTCCTTTAACCACTCGGCTATCTGTACTAAAAGACATCACACTTAAGAAAATAACACTTAAATTTAGTTATGCACTTATTACGACAAACTGAAGGAACCGAATGTAAGCAATCAAGCAGTAGTCTTCACAAAGCAGATCCTAAAGTTCGGTTACTTCAACTCGAGTCTGCAATGAACTAGAATACAAAAGATGCCTGCTCGTGTTTTTCTATGTGCGTGAGAAGTAGGTATGATTGATTTGCTTGATATTTTGTAGACTGCAGGGTGAAAAATTATACCTGCAAGGAGTTTTTAGGATTGTTAACAAAAAAAAAAGAAGGGTGCAAATGAATTCGTTAGCTGCTTCGTACGGTGATAATAATCCAAGTTATAAAGCTCCATATTCTCTTCTACCCCTTCCTGTGATTCTCTTGTTTGTATTAGAGGTATTTCATTTATGCGCTCAGAAGAATTATGTCGAAAAGAAGAGAAGACATGCGGGCGTAAAATAATTCCATCTGCGTAGGCGTGTCAGCATATATAGAGCACGGGAGAATACGGAGAGAGGTCGAAAGAGATATCAAAGCAGGGTAGTAAAAGAAAAAAGAATGTACGATGCTTCTAAGGTGAAAGAGAAAGTGCCACCCATTGGAAAAAAAATAGCACTGAAGCGAGATGGATGGCAGAGGGCGAATCGTGAAAGAGACTCATGGATAAGTATACACCTCTTCATTATCCTGTACAAAATTGAAAACAACGGCGCGGTGTGAGTCAGGCAAAGACAGAGAGAGGAGTTCTATAATGCTTATGTGATATGGCCTCTTCGATTGCGCGATGCCCTCGATGGATGGATGTTATTGGCAATCCCTCTGAGTCGAGGCCTTAATCCAGGAAAAGAGCGCAAATCAGCGCATAATATAAGCAGGCATTGAATCGTTCCTGACGACCGGCACAAAAGGTCACGTTGCCATCGAAAAATTGAATCTTCTTTGTATGCTCTCAGTCTACATGCATCTTTTGCGCGCTTTTGCATTTCGTTAGTGCAGTTGGCTGCACAGAAGCTTTTATCCTGCAGGATAAGTTTGGTGTGATGCTCTTTCCTGAGCCCACGCGGATGCTGCCGTTAGCTTGACATTTTCAAAGAAAGAACTCTGTGAGCCTCACTCGGTTCCTTTTAAAGTTTCGGATTCAATCTTATGAAAACTATGTGCTCTTTTTGAAGGCTTACCATCTCTTACGTTTTGTACTGCATGGATCTAACAATTCAGTTTTAAGATAGAGACTGCGATGAGTTTTTTTTGCAACCAGCGTCACTGAATTAGCGCCAGTTTTGGTAAGAAATCGGCAGTCGATTACGCAATTACGAACAGACAGCTCAACTCTGTTATAATTTTGTATTCTAATCATATGTACATATATAGACATAAAACAGAACCGCTCCAACGGTTTTCTCCACTGCTGATAAGAATTGGACCTGGTAACAAAAGTGAAAATTGTTTTTGGGGGAAAGGAACTAGCGCAGTATCGTCTCACATATCAACGGCCATTAGGAGCTAGAGTGCATCTGATAGCTGAAGTGGATGTCTACTGGCGATGTAGGTAGTGAAGTATGCAGCTAAAGAAAAGGTACTAAAATATATCTGTCGCAGCCAAATACAGTTAATTCTTCCGTCGCATGGGAGCAACGACATCGCTGAATCTGCTCGCATCAATAATGAAGCCTGAATACAGGCCACCTTTCCTTAATGTATCTGCGTATACCTGCGCTGCGCAACTACTCGACAGCAACGGTCGGTTGCAAAATTAATATAGTTTGTCTCCATATGACAAGGCCCTAGCTGTTCGTTCAGCACTATTGTATTTCTTCTGCGCTCAATCGTAGTGTGTAAACGTTTCTTGACGCTACTGCACGTATATGAAAAAAAAAAAATGTTGCACACAGACAGAAACGCCTGCAAATATAAATTATTTTACTGCCAGATCTTTATGTTCGCAAACTTTGAACGAGTGAAAATAAAGAAAACCAAAAAATGGTGAAGCTGAGGAAATAGAAATTTCTGGAAGAAAATAGGCCGCATAAAATTAGAGTTGAAGAATGGACACAAAATGCTCAACGCATTTTTAGAACAAATTGAATTCTAGAGAAAAAAAACAAATTTCATTGGAAGTAATAAACCTGCCGCTCTCACCGTGCCTCAGTTGATTCGCGGGACGGGAGCTTATGCCTACATCCGGTTCAAGAAGTCTGAGTAAGCCTGAAATAAATTATAAAATAAACTATACACAAGAATATATGCCTTAAAGAACAAGAAGGGTGTGCGCAAACGCTCGTGGGTGCTACGGACCAAGTCTTCGAGACGAACCAGCAAAGAAAAACACTCCACTAAGCCTGGGGGAGCACTCACTTTTGGACGGGAAACGGAAGTCAAGAATAAAGGAAGTGTCTTCAGGCGTGGTCGTTTTCTTTCCAGGAGCATGGCTTCCGGCGCTGGAGAAAATTGGTACCGGGACGCGGTCGGGTCGGGGTAGCAATAACATCAGTCAGAAAAAAAAGCGTCAGATCTAGGTAGCCTCTGAGGTCGCGTCACTTTGAGAAGTTGGAATGCAGTAGATGTTTGCAGGGTTAAATGCTTTTTATAATCACTTGTTTTCAAGCAGTTGAAAGGAGGCCAAACAGTTCTGCTGTGGGTGCTTTGCTCACTTGCCGCCAGGAATCAGCAATGACACAGTGGCAGGGATATGTCACCGAAAAGCACCGAAAATTATGCCCTCTCGAGATAACTCTAGTGGTTCTTCTCTACATGCGGGGTATAGATGGCCGCAAGGTAATTAGTTGCACTGCCCTGAAGAATACTGAATAAGAAAAGTAAATTAAGAACAATATAATTCCATCTGACAAGAGCCAGAAGTCACTTGTTATGTAAGCTTTTGGCGCCACTTAAAAATAATTTCAGCAAACTGGACACGTAACACGCTCTATTTTCCAGGAGTGCGCTACGGGAGGCTGCAAAGCGATATATCAAGTTTAGAAACTTTTATACGGCCCACACAGGTGTAGCCCTGAGAACTGTGTCAGCGACGCTTCGGTTCATTTTTACCAGAAAGAAATCATGTTTCTTGGTTTGATAAGGCTCTGAGTGCCTGCCACGCATGCGCATTGTTGATGAAAGAGGAAGCCGCTGCTTCAATGGACAGTTGCAAATCCGGGTCCACCCTGCCTACTTCCTTCCCGTGTCTTGTTTCTTGCATTGATTTTGCTTTTAGAACTAGCACTCTATTTTGTCCATCTTGATAAAACACTGCTCAAGTCGTAGCGTTGTAAACGTGATACTTGAAAAAAAAATTTAGCGCAAAAGAGACGAGCACGGGAGGATGACACGACAAAGCCGAACGCTACTAACAACTGGCTTTATTTTCCGTAACAGATATCAATATACAGGTGTACACATCGCATGCGCACATGACACTAGGGCGGCTCTGGGATTCTTGACAGAAAAAAAAAGAAAAATGTTAGATTTGATTACATATCTACAATCGCAGAAAGAACGAGTATCAAAATGTATCATCTGCGAAAAAAGAAAAGCGGGGGAGGGGGGGGGGGGGGGCAAACAGGCAATGATGATGAACCTACAGGAAAAACCGAAAGAAAAAACAGGCACGCACGAAAGAGGCGGTGTTATTCTTGCAGAAACCTTTCCAGACAAGCGCGCTCAGAGGAGAACAAACTTATTGACGTGTCGCTAATGCAATTACTCGATTGTTTGTTAGTGTAGAAAGCCTCCAGCAAAACGATGACTTTTGTGCTTGCGCTCCTGCCCAGAATCTTTGCTTCTTGCAAGCGGGGCTTGTACTTGCACGTCAGAGCATGCGAAACTGAATTCGTGAGCTTATCTTGTAATATTAAGTTGCGAGCATGCGCTCTTAAACGGTCATTGAGACAGCGCCCCGTCTGCCCTATATAGCATTTTCCACAGGACAGGGGAATGATGCCTTGGGAGTGGCTTACATCACTCCTAATGTTTTCATTCTTCTAGCACTCGCCGTACATTCCTGGTATTTTTTCATTTCTCTATGGGCGTTGCGATTTTTCGATGGCTTACTAATTTTATCTTTTCCGTAAGTATCGGGCCTGTTGACTGCCCGCTTTTAACCTCACTGAGCGCTTCTTTTGATCCAAGCCATTTTTAGCTTCCTGCACCTGTCTTCTTTATTCACTTTTGTATTTGTCATCTTCCCTGTCTGCTTCCTAAGACGAAGTCCTCATTCTGTTCGTATGCCCACCGTCCACTGGTGCTCCAAATTTGAACAGGGCATAACTATGATTTTCAAGAGGCCACTTCAAGTCCCCATGAACATGAAGAGAGCTGGAGCACAATGGCGGAGATAAAACTATACCGCACTTGCAATTTCCGCGCACGCTTCCGTAGTATCTGGTGCGTCGGATTCATTTGCTTTAAATTTATATTGTGCCCGGGCTCCCGCCCAGCTATTTAGGAATCACCGTTTTCTAACGTTTTTCCCATGATGTCTTCCAACAGCCGCCTGCAATCTAACGGCCGCGGTACCCCACTAGTGCGGGAAATTCTCTCGCGCATCGAGCGCCTCGCGCAGAGAGGATGTGCCGTGCGTGCACAGTGGGTGCCCGGTCACTGCGGCATCGCCGGCAACGAAGAAGCTGACGACCTCGCGACCGCTGCACACCAATTACCTGCCAGTGATCTGCCCCTTGCGCTGGAGGACGTGCGTGGGGCCATCCACGACCATCTCCGAAAGCAGCACTCCGACCCACGCATCGCGTGAGGTGAGCGCATCGACAGTGTCACCGGCTGTCGCGCACTTACACGGTCGCAACGTGCAATGATCCTCCGCGCGCGCATTGGCTGCGTGTGGCCCGGGGAACGACGGGTGCGTCACGGAATCGCGACGAGTGATGTGTGTGACGGATGCGGTGCAGTGGAAACACTAGAACATCTGCTCCTTCGCTGCTCCGCGTTCGCCGATGCTCGTCGCGATATGCTCGCGGCCTATAGGGCGTAGGGCATACTACCAGACTCCATCAAAACGCTATTGTGGCCGCAGGGCAGTGCGCGCACTCGTGAGCGAACTTTGGTGAGTCTCTGTGCATTCCTCGAACACACGGGCTTGACGTCCCGTCTGTTCTCCGTCGGGTAGTTACACGCAGTGACCGAACGCTCCGCGAGTTCTACCTTGAACGATTAATACTGGACGCCCCACTCCAGTTGTAGCCAACACAGTGCTGTGAGCGTGTGTTTTTAATTCCTCTAAAATGAACTAATCTCGCGCACAACCTGGACACATTTCTTATCGTGTAAATAGTTTGTACATATTACTCCTTCCCTATCCTCTCTTCATTTCCCCTCAACTCTTTAATTTCATTTCTCCATTCTGTCTGCTATCCTTTATTTCCGCTGTTTCAGCTCAGGAGCTTCAGTATCGATGGCTGATGCCGGGGCTAGCAAAAATCGCTTCCATCCTTTTTACTAATATTTTAATAAAAAACCACTACCACCACCACCACCACCACCCCTGACGTCCAATTTCCTTCCTAAATGTAAGAGGAATAACCTGTAGGAATAAATATATCACCGGATGGAATGTGAAGAGAAAGGAAAAATAACAAAAAAGGGTCGTTGTCGAAATTATTCTGGAGCCCTCCACTACGACAACTCCTTCTTCTCTCAGTCCCTCCTTTGTCCTTTCCCTTACGGCGCGGTTCAGGTGTCCAACGATATATGAGACAGATACTGCGCAATTTCCTTTCCCCAAAAACCAATTAAAAAAAAGCGAGGAAACTTAAAGCGGTAAAGACACACTATATCCAACACAATAACCGTTATGACTTTTTTATGAGCGTAGTGAGATGTCTTTTAACAAGTTCCAGTCGCAGACGTTCAGTGGAACATTATATGATATGATTTTGAATGTTGTTCGAGGAGCCGCTGGACATTCGCCAGCATACCGAGTGCGGTCAAAGTGACCTTGATCTAGATATTGTGACGTCGCTTATTGTAACTGTTGCTCGCAGCAACAACCAGTGATTGCCGACATCAGGAACGTAGTAGTGCATTCTGGCTGGTCGACGTGACGTCAAGATGCACTTGGGCGCTAGCGCCGATTGAGGCCGAAAGTGCCGGTAAAAAAATCGTTTGTTATTAATTATCACGCGCACATTGGTGTCTTAATTTCCTAAGAAATGTGCGTTGTACACTATTGACCAATATAGATGCCCATATTTGTTACAGAGTGTGCCGTTTGTTTCCAGATGTTTTGCCCAATTTCGGTCTTCTGGCCGACATCAGTGATTGCCAGCGATTGTCGACATCAGGAATGTAGTAGTGCATTCTGGCCGGTCGACGTGACGTCAAGGTGCACTTGGGCGCTAGCGCCGATTGAGGCCGAAAGTGCCGGTAAAAAATCGTTTGTTATTAATTGTCACGACGCACATTGGTGTCTTAATTTCCTAAGAGACGTGCGTTGTACACTATTGCCCAATATAGATGCCCATATTTGTTACAAAGTGTGCCGTTTGTTTCCAGATGTTTTGCCCAATTTCGGTCGTCTGGCCGTTGAACGGGAGGCAGCTATGCACGGCTGTTGACTTAAACTCGCGCATTCTCTCTTTGGGCGAACTGCTACAAAGCTTGGGGCCCGCCTGTTTCGCTGGAACAGTTTATTTATTATTCTTGGGCATCTGCAACAATAATTTGTTAGTTTCCACTGGAAGGAGCTATTATTCCTTGTCTGGAGCTCTTTCTCAGATTATTGTGCTGTCAAATCTACGCGTCTCACCCAACCGAGCACTTTTTCTATGTCGACCGTTTTATTGCAACCACGTGTTTTATTCGGAAACCTTGGATATAGACATATGTAAAAGTGAATCCACTCTACTTAGGTTTTTTTTTGGCCTTGCTGTTCATCGCAGGCTTCATGTGATTGCATATATTCCTGATATTTTGAGTATTCAAGTAATTGCATTATTTTCATCATCTGTAGGTAGTCATCGTAAGCCATTCTGTGTACTGCTGTCCTTTCTGTTTAACATGCATCAGCGCTTGTCTGTCGATTATGTTGTATTGCCGTTCAGGTGCAGCTAAACATAGAATAAAGCACTGCCCATTGCAGCCTACTGTGGTCGTTTCACTGCTCCTGAATGAACGCGTGTGTAGGAGCATTTATAAGAATAAATGTTAATGCAGAATCAACCGAGGTTGTTTTTGATATCAGCTCGATCAATCGAGGTATTGATTTAAAAAAGAGCCAACCAAGGGCAGGAAGCTGTAAAGGACTGCAAAAATAGAGCTTTATTGAACGATTTTCTTCCTTCCAAGTCACTCGCCCATAGATGTTACCTGCAGCTACATAATGTGCTCATGCTGCACTCTTTTACAGTTGGCACACTACCTGCCCATTTTAACTCGGGCACAAACTTTCTTGCATAGTTAACCGAGCTGTAAATATTACTTCGCTACATGTCTGTTATTCCTTAATATTAATTATTGAGTGATGTACACCGCCATTTGCTGTTTATTTAAAAACCTTTACAGACCCTTTCTTCTCACGAATGATGTGAAAGATATCGCTTTCTCAGCTGCGGAGTGCTATGGGGCAGCAACTGTTTTTCACGCTTTGAAGAGCTAACAAGAAGTCCGGATAACGCTGAAGAGAGTGAGGTACCGGCCAAAGGCTCGTATAAGCGGTTGTACTAGGCTATCATTTTATCCGTCTTATACACATTTTGATTTTCATTTGTGTGAATTTTTGTAGGCGAGTGGCGTTGCAACAACTGGCTCTCACCAACTGAAACTGATGCACTATATAATAGAAGCAGAAAAAATGTTGCAGCCTAAGAACTTCTATAGCATGTTTTTTTTTACTAAAGAAACGCCCACAGCACGTAAGTGCTATAGATCGCTGTGGTAATCGCCACTCCTGTGAACTGTTGCTAAGATAAAGCTGAGAAAGTTTAGATTTTGATTGGAGTGCTTTCTCAAAGGAACCTCAGAATTTTAATCAGCCTGCGCTATAAGAGCGCTACCACTTCACATCACTAACGCGCCAGCATCCGGAAGAGAGCGTATAAGCACTTGCTCAGAAATTAAGGCGACCTCTTTGTTTGGGTTGGCTGTTCATTGAGGAGCATTATTACAAGCGGCCGTGCAACTCACAAAGGCGCTTTGAGAAGGATGCCCAGGCTTTGTGCCCTGGCCGCCTCATTAGAAGCTCGTCGTCAGCGCCGAACCCGGGCACTGAGTGAAAACTCCCCGATGCATGAACTTTCAATGGGGAAGCAACTCGCATATCTGCAGGAACGTGCCGCAGTTTCACACAGTGGTTTGCAAGCACGCTCGAAAGTTTGTTGAGAAATGCCTGCCGGCGAGGAAGGTGCTGAACGGAGCGAAGCATTGGAGGCACAGTTCTAGAGTTTGTACGCGATTAAATACGAAGAGCAACTAAAGTTGGCTTAAGGTTAGGGATAGGCAAACTAGAGCTACTGTTATGTGAGGAAGCAGCTGCAATCGGACCAGAGTTGGGCACAGAAACTTTATCTGGACTACTAGCTAACGCTACAGCCACTGCTCTTTAGAGAAGGGATTTCTGGAGATGATATGTCTCCGGAACTACATGCGGTCACCCCGCACAATCTAGAGTGAATTAATAGCCCTCGATGTGTCGAAAGCTGAACGTCCAACTGAAGGAAAAATATTAGCTTATGACTCTTTTATAAAAGTATTTCACTCATGAGTCCTTCAGAGAAAATAATGGGCAGCGGGGACGTGCCTGCGGTACCATACGCGGACTTTATTCTTATATTTCTGACTCAATATGAAAGCGATTAATTATTAAGCGCTGCTAAAGTGGAGAGAGCAACAACTTCATGAAAGAAAAGTAAACTATGCTGGCTTCCAGCAGACTGCATTAGGCTTGCAGTTTAGGGGCGGAATTGCGCAAGGGCAGAAGGAAGGATTTTAGTGCAACAATTCTTAGGCAGACAGAATGTGTACGAATTCGTCGCAAGCCAGGTGCTTGAAACCTAAGTAAACTGCTGAATAAAAAGATTGCCGCAGATGGCATGGAATGTAGTCTGGCTGTTTGCCTCGCAAAACATTTTAGGTCAGTGGTTGATTGTCATGAAGCACTCGGAAGATCATCAGCGTATCTTGTTTGCACGCATATAGCATGCACAAAGTTTTTGGTGAACTGAATAAGGCAGGCAGCAAGAATGAGAGCTGAACACTTCAATGCAGCGGAAGAACCACACACACCACCGATTAAACTAATTGCTCTATGATCTCCAAAAATAGTAGCAATACATTTCGCATTATAAGTCGCAGTGTACTCGACTCATTAAAATTCCTGAAAACAACAGATAAAGTATGTTACGGTTTTAACTGTTAACTGACCACGGCGCAGCGCACAAGATCGCAGAGGAGAAGGTTCTGTGTGTGGTCCTAAAAAACGAAAGGAATTTTCGTAAAACTTGATTTCGTGCTGCTTTAATACTACAATAGGCATTCCTCGACAACATCTTTTCAATACTTTTTACGCAGCCCAGTGACCCGTGTCCTGAAAAAAAGTGGCCGACCACGAAGGCCTTAGCCTTTCTTAAGCCACCGATTTTCAGCGTTCTACCTGAGCTGCAGAAAACAACCTACCGCTCAGAAAACTCTAGATAGATGCGGCTAATTGTCTAATGAAGGGCTACAAATGCCGGAACCGCTGATGCCATCTTGTGGGCTATGGTCTACGTTAAACCACATATTACAAACCTAACCCTTTACAAAAGATATATCCTGATCATCGACCACCGTATTCGTGGCTTCTGACGTACATACAGTGCTGAAGAATATAAAGACGGCCGGCCACACGCTGGCCTCCCGAGAGACTTGTGAACATAGTTCGCACGTTTTCAAGGAAGAATGAGGATTCTGTAAAAACAATTTAAGGCCGAAGCATGCTGATATATGCCTTACAGCCTGCTCCCAGAAGCCCTGCCACTGAAAATATCCCCCTTACAGTTTAAAGCTGCAAACAAGACATTTGATTCATGCAATATTGCTGTTCGTCTTGCTCTAGTTTATAAGGAGAAGTAATTTGTAAACAAAAATGATGGGACCAATAGTAAGCACCACAACAGAATGATTGCTTGGAGCCATGACCACAACATGCTCAATGTATTTTAAAATTAGGTTTATCCTTTTAAACCAGTTCTTGTCAGTCCCTTTTGGCTGTTTTGTTTTGTAATATTGCGATGCTGTTCTCTTCCTTACGCAAATAGCCCGATTTGTAAAAGTCGTACTTAAGTTGTACATTGCTTACACCCGCCATGAAAGCTATCTTTCGTGCAGTTGGAAACACATTAATGCCCGAAAATACCGCATACTTGGCCGCTACGGAGTTTATCCTGACCACCGTTTTGGTAATTGATTCTTTCAACTGGAATTCCGCCTGTCAACAGAACTGCTTTTAAGAGGTTAACGCAAGGAGGAAAATTTACTGTTATGAATATGATGCCAGACATTTCAAACAACCTCGAGGAGCAATAGAGTCAACGTCTTTACTGACCCCTTGTCTACGTCTGCCAATCAGCAGTGATGCTTTCAGCTTAATTTACTCTTGAAAGTGTGCTTTTCAAGAATGAATACGCGATGAAACATGTTAGGAATGATTAGTTTCAATATGATGTACTACTCGCCGTCACAATGAAGAACCTCTTCACTGCTATGCATGAAAAATAAAACGTTTTGTTGTTTCAAACAAAGATTTTACCATTTTATACTATTATCGTTCCTCCAGTAGCTTCGAGCCTGGAAAAGCTGGAATCCAACAAGTAAGATTTGCTACCCTCTGTGGGTTTTCCTCCAGTAGCTTCGAGCCTGGAAAAGCTGGAATCCAACAAGTAAGATTTGCTACCCTCTGTGGGTTTTCCTCCAGTAGCTTCGAGCCTGGAAAAGCTGGAATCCAACAAGTAAGATTTGCTACCCTCTGTTGGTTTTGTTCATACTACAAATTAAGGCCAACAACAGCGGGAAACGAACAGAAAACTTAAGGGCAGCAGGCAGCGATAGAAACGAGCCGAAAATAACGAGTCGCCATGGCACGACTGGCGACTGTTTCTTTGTGGTCAACTTCAGCCTTGATGCTATTCATTGTGTTTGCTCAGTGGTCGTAGCTCACCCATGTCCGTAAAAAAAGCAATAATAAGGCATTAGAAAAGGGGCGATGCCACCAGGTTTGCTACTTCATTTGTACCTTCACTCGATGACGTTTCCTCACAGCCATTGAAACCAGTTGACAACTGGGTGCTCGCTAGGTCCAAGAGCGCGGACCGAGTGGCTGGCCTTTTCCGCTCTCCCTTACGGCGTGGATGGAGGTGGTGTCTGGAATTTACAGTAGACTGTTTTTGCTTTGCCGATTTCCGTTCACTGCCCAACTTAGAGTGAAGGAAGCCATGCGCCAGCATGACATTCCGTGGAGGGCTCTGCTCTGCTGAGAACGTCTCGAAAATTTTCTTACATTGCCGGTAGCCTGCTCGTATTTACTCTTACATTTTTTTTTTCCTTCTGTTACACATCTAAGATCCGTCCGGTGCACCAACGTGGTGGGTCGCACGCCTAGCGGCGGTTTTTAGTTGCTTCGAAAGAGCGGCAGAACTTCACCGCGGGCTCAAGACACGGCCGCGAAGCGCAGTGACTGCACGGACAGTTATTCACTGAGTGTACAATATTTTACACCAAGAAGTGATTATAAAAGAGCCATAAAGACTGGCGAAGCCTCTCAATTAAATACCCAACGAAAGTGCTCACCGGTGGAGCATGAGATCGCGAGGAATATTAGGCATGGACGGTCGAGAACAAAACCGGTCGGAAAGCGAGAATATAGGCAAGTTTCGAGGGTAAGTGAATCTTAGGTAGGTACGTCTGCTCTGCTTAGAGTAGGGTCATCGACGTTCATTCGACTTGGACACGCCATAGGGCAGGCAGAACACGCGTTTTAGTAATTGTTTTAGTTGTTCGTGTTCTCTCTTTGATCACTACACTTTTATTCTGTACAGAAGACACGGGAAGTATGGTATTAAGTGATACTTTTCAAATTCAAAAAATGCATTAACCAGAACATTTTTGGACATCTTTGTTCGTAGATATTTGTCCTTCCGTCCAACCACGAAAACCCTTGAGCAAATAAAACGTGTGTGATTCCGGAGCCCTTCACTATGGCGCCTCTTTGTTCCTTTTTACTTTCACTCAATCCTTTATCCCTTCCATTACGGCGCGGTTCAGGCGTCCGCCGATATATGAGACAGATACCGTGCCATTTCCTTTCCCCCAAAACCAACTATTGTGATTATTATTATTATTATTATTATTATTAATAATAATAATAATAATAATAATAATATTATTATTATTATTATTATTATTATTATTATTATTATTATTATTATTATTATTATTATTATTATTATTATTATTATTATTAAAAACAAGTGCTGCGAGGCACCGCTCGTCCTCCTCTGACCTCTGACTTCTTTGACTTCCTTCAAAGCGCTAAAGGCGCCCGTGGGCTGTGCGATGTCAGGGCACATTAGAGATCCTCAGGTGTTCGAAAGTAATCCGGAGCCCTCCACTACGGCCCCTCTTCCTTTCTTCTTTCACTTCCTCCTTTATCCCTTTCCTTACAGCGCGGCTCAGGCGTCCACCGAGATACGTGAGACAGTTACCACGCCATTTCCTTTCCTCGAAAATCAATTTTCAGTTTTCAATTTTCATTGCCGTATGCAGACAGAAGAGAGTTGCTAAAAAGAGAAAGAATACGCGCGTAACAGCGACCCGACTTGCTGAAGCAAAAACGGCTGCTGCTGCAAAAATATCTCAATAACCCTGTCACCTAGAATGCAGGTATTAAGAGTTTATGCAAAGAGCACTTCGCCATGCAATAGGTATTTTCCAATTATTGCGAAGCTAGCAAAAACAAGATGACCAGAAACTGCCACTGATTTCGAACACACGCCGCGGTGACTCCGTGGTTAGCTCGCTCGGCTACTGATCCGGAGTTCCCGGGTTCGAACCCGACCGTGGCGGCTGCGTTTCGATGGAGGGGAAACGCTAAGGCGCCCGTTAAGCACGAAAGCCCATTAAGCACGAAATATTGGCTTTTGTAGACTGCAATGCTTGGCCAATAAGAGAGCAATCCATCGCTTGTTTTGGGCAAACTTTGGATTTATGTGCTTTTCTGCTCGTTTGTTGCAATTTACAGACATGATATTGAATGTTAGGACATCCTTGATTATTGAACCTACGTTTGTTTTTTCATTATTTTTTGGCCAAAAGTTGTAGTTCTGCAGTCGGTAGCTCTCCGCCCCGTGATGCTTAGAGCGCCCATGGTGGTACAGGTGGTCTCGAGGAAGCTCAATGCAAACTCTCATAGGCGGGGCGCCAGCTTTCCCTCTAGTTAAAAGTAAGAAACTCTATGTCGGAGGCAGCCCGGTTGAGAGAACGCCGGGCTAAAGCGTTGGCGGCCTCGTTTCCGGCATTCCCTGCTTGACAGACACCCATATTAGCTCCATGTGGCGGGGCGGGTGTGCGGCGAGGGAGTTCAGTATGCGAAATGCAGGGACGTGAACTCTGCCCAGAGCAAAGTTTAGTATGGCAGCTTTGGAGTCGAATACTATATACCAGGCCTCCGTGCGCATGACGGCCAGGGCAATGGCGGCCTCTTCAGACTCCTCTGAAGTGGCAGTGTGGGATATATGAAGAGTGGCAATCGGTTGGACGGAGGGGTTCATGATGGCTATTACCGCATCCTCGCCTGTGCGTGGGACATCCACCTACAAGGCATACGGTTCCGTGCCACAGTGTTTGTGGAGCGTCCGTGCGCGAGCTCTGCGGTTTGGTTCGCGGTAGGTGGGGTGTATGTTTTGGGAGAGAGGTTTAATAAGTAGTTCGCGGTGAATGTGGCGGGGAACCTGGAGCTGTGTCGGATCCGTGGCTGGTATGCGGATACCGAGGTTGTGTACGATGTGGCTGCCGCTGGTGGTATAGACGTACGTATTGTGTTTGTCGGTGGGCCTCGATAAGCTCGCCTATCTTGTAGTGTAGGCTTAGTAGGAGGAGTTTTTCGTTTGACGTATTTAGGGGAAGGTATAGTGCTGTCTTAAGGCTTTGCGGATCATAGCATCCAGGATGGAGGTTTCTCTGGCCTGGAGTTTCAGGTAGAGTAGCGTGTAGAGAAAGCGGCTGAGGACGAAGGCACGAATGAGACGACATAGGTCAGGCTTCTTCATGCCTGGATGGTGTCCAGAAATTCGGCAGATTAGGTGAGATATCGACTCCGCGGTCTGCTTGAGTTTCCGGCTGGTGAGAGTACTTTTCTCGTTTTTCTGGATGTGGAGGCCCAGTACCCGGAGAGTGTGTACCTCCGCGATGTGCAGGTTTTCCAGTGTCACGGTGATGGCGGCTTTGGGGCAGTTTCGGGTTGTAGTGTGGAGTATGAGGAGCTCCGACTTCTCCGGATTGGAGGAGAGTCCGATGCTCCACGTATGTTTTTGAGTGAGGGTAGCTGCCGACTGCAGAGTATGCCAGAGTTTCCATCACTTCAATGCGTGGGCCATAGCATGATATCGTCGGCATAGAGTTTATGCCGAAGGTTAGGGATTGTTTGTAGATTGCAGGCAAGAGGGATGAGAGTGACATTGAAGTGAGAGGACAGATCCCTGGGGGGTGCCAACCCCACTAAGTGTGTATGGGCGGAATGTGTGGGGACCGAGGTGATTTTCGGCCGCGCGATTAGTAACGAGTGCTTGGATATATTTGTACATTCGTTCACCTGTGTTCAAGGGGGAGAGGACCTCTATGATCGCTTTTTCGGTCTATGCGATCAAAGGCGTTGGAGAGATCCAAGTCGAGAATAGCTTTTGTGTGGCCCGGTATGAGAGGGGTCGAAAATGTCCCAGGCGAGTTGGAGCACGGCATCCTATGCCCACAGATGTGGATGGAATCCCACCGTGCTGTGCGGGTAGAAGCCTTGGTCTGCTATGTGTTGGGCGAGTGGGGCGACTGCGACGTGTTCTAAAAGCTTGACCACGCATGCTGCCATGCTACGCGTTACAGCTTAGTTGAGCTTCGATAAAGGCAAGTATATTAGCTTTCGCTGTAAACCACATAAACACATCGAGACGCGAAAGGCAAGGGTTTTAATTAGGTATGTCGTACACGCTACATCATTTCATGCTGCCACGTGGGTGCTTAAAATTGACGTAACGAAAAGAACGGTAAATTGTTGTTGTTAACATCGTGAAGCGTTACGTGGGCCATGAGAGGCGCTGTAGTGGAAGGTTCTGGATAAATTTCAAACACCTGGGTTTAGTAGCAGGCGCTGACGCTGCACAGCACAGGGAAGTGTTT
Organism: Amblyomma americanum; assembly: GCF_052857255.1. Lineage (NCBI taxonomy): Eukaryota > Metazoa > Arthropoda > Arachnida > Ixodida > Ixodidae > Amblyomma > Amblyomma americanum. The sequence goes on from NC_135500.1 coordinate 122,030,452, forward strand.
TGCGTTTCGCCTGGAAAATTTTCAGGGTTATTTCATATGTGACGATGCCCTCCGATTGGTTCCTATGGGTTCACGTGAGCCTGATGACTTCATCTCAGAACAGATCATTGAGAGAATTTCGTTACGAAGCAGCTAGCTGGCTTTTTCAAGACAACCACATTGATGTCACCGCAATAAAGAGTGCGTAAAAGCTTCCAGTGGCTTCCTGGCCTTATAGGGCTGGGATGAGGGGGCTCTTGCACACGCGGCGGGGGCTCCTTGTCACCAGGGGTATCTGTTGCTAAACCGTCGTTGTCGCTTCAGATGACGCGGTTGTTGCGACGAGCGTCCTTTCTTTCAATCTTTCATCTCCTATCTCAACTCTTTAATGTCTGCACGTGGCAGCGATTGTGGCAGCAAGGCGGAAATTTGGGCGAGTTGGTAAGTGTTCATTTTCGCTCACAGCGCAACACGAACGGGACACAAGACGAAGGACTAGCACAAACAGGCGCTGACTATCAACTGGTTTTTTTATTGAAGAACGAAAAGCGTATAAATACAAACACTGAACTACTTATCAATCAACAAAAAGTTATCTGGAAGGCACGTGATAAATATAAAAACCTTCCATAACTTCGCGTGTTAATTTATTGTTATGTCGGAACAGGATGCGCGTGTTCTTGTAATCGGGAACACATTGGCATTTTTTGCACTGGAAAGACGCCTGGGCAAGGGGGTCCCCTTTAACTCTCCTTTCTGCATGATCCTTTTCATGCTTGCATTGGCATTGCCTGCTGTGGGAGCCTGTGTGAGACAGGGGGTAATTTTTTCTGGTGTTTTCATGCTCCATCAAGCGTTTGTTAACGCACCTGCCAGTCTGGCCAATGTACATGGCACCGCATTTTGGCGCAAACAGGCAGGTTACGTGTGAACGGGTACCAAGATCAACTCATTTCCAGGGCAGCGGAGAAACTTCTTAGGCAGCTCAAGAATGGGGCTCAGCCGAAAGAAGCCAAAAAGAAAAAGCCGGCTGTGGTCCCATATGCACACTGCTTGTCACATGGGCTGAAAAAAGTTGCGGGCAGATACGACGTTGATGTCGTCTTTTCTGCACCTAGAAAACTTAGCGCAATGTGCAAACAGGTGAATCAGAGGCACTAGGGCAAGAGCAAGAGGGATGCTTGTAAAGTTCGTCATGTGTCGCCATCTATACCTTGCGAGGTAGGGGTGGTATACCAGGTCCCCTTCTCTTGCGGTGCCATGTACATTGGCCAGACTGGCAGGTGCGTTAACAAACGCTTGATGGAGCATGAAAACATCTGAAAAAATGACCCCCTGTCTCACACCATGAAAACATCTGAAAAAATGACCCCCTGTCTCACACAGGCTCCCACAGCAGGCAATGCCAATGCAGGCATGAAAAAGATCATGCAGAAAGGAGAGCTAAAGGGGACCCCCTTGCCCAGGCGTCTTTCCAGTGAAAAAAATGCCAATGTGTTCCCGATTACAAGAACACGCGCATCCTGTTCCGACATAACAATAAATTAACACGCGAAGTTATGGAAGCTTTTTATATTTACCACAACAGCGCAAAATCTATCAGCAGCCCTTCCATAACGTTCTCCGAGAGGGAATTGAGCTATCTAACCTCCCACGTGCCTTCCAGATAACTTTTGGTTGATTGATAACTAGTTCAGTGTTTGTATTTACACGCTTTTCGTTCTTAAATAAAAAACCAGGTGATAGTCAGCGCCTGTTTGTGCTAGTCCTTCGTCTTGTGTCCCGTTCGTGTTGCGCGTTGAGCGAAAATGAGCGATTGTGGCGCAGCTTGAGCCAAGGCACGTGTAATTTCTTTACCATTCTTCCTGCAGTCGCAACAACACAAAAACCTCAGTGAGAGCCATGCTTGCATTGTTGCTTGTGTGTGGATGAGGTAAAAAATTCATGCCAGGCGAAAATGAGCGATTTTTTTAGGAAAGGAAATGGCGCACTGTTTCCCTTCTTGGCGGGAACGTCAAGCGCGCCGTGAAGAAAAAGAGAAGTTTGAGAATTACAGAAGAAACAGATGTCGAAGTAGACGGCTCTAGAAACATTTTGACCAGCTGGGCATCTTTAGCATGCACAGACATCACACAATACACGTGTGCCTTTGGAGGCTGTGCTGCACCAAAAAGCGGCCGCCGAACGCTTTCCTGCAGACGAGAATTCTGGGCGTAGCATGGCTAGAACCAAGGGTTTCAAGCCTCGATAGGTGGAGCGCAGTTTTTTACAAACCACTGCCATTGGCTGGCGCAGAGAGGACTCCGAAATAAAACCTGCTATAACGCTCAACTTGCAATACACGCCGCGAAACTGGCGCGGCGAAGCGGACAGCGAGACCTAAGAAAGACTTCTTTGCAATAGCAATGAAAGTTTTTGTAGATTATGCCCTTAGTGCAATGTCTGGCGTCTTGCACGACCACGTTCATTCTGATTCTTGAGCGTGTGGGCCTTATGTGCATTATGCTCTTTGGTTATGTTGGCTGTTCAACAGAATATTTGTCAGAATGATGCCCGGTACTTTGCAGCAACGGTACTGATTGTAATGCACCGGAGGCGCTATTTGCATTCGGGCAGTTGGAAATATGTCGGTCGTGCAGATGGAAAGATGTCAGTATGTGTGCCGTACAGGTGAAAGAACTCGTTTATTAATGCGAAAGCATTCCAAGTCCCATTACGCGAAACGCCGGCTGCGCGTGTTAGTGCGCTTATTCGCAGGTGATACAGAAAAACCCAACGATGGCAAAAGATAAAAGGCAACCACCGTCGGGAAGACGTTAAAGTAACGAGCGTTAGCTTTATTGGCCATGCGTAAAACGAAAGTCTTTTCGCATCCAGCGGGGCCAGCGAAGAAAACCCTGAGCGGTTCGGAAAAGGAACATAACTTTTCCACCTAGCGCCATCGATCAGAGAAATTACGATGCACGTCTACCCGTTACTGAGTTGCACCCCCTCAAGATACGTCCCAAACGGAATTCGCTTCGCTTGAGGGGTCAACGTGGGCCTAGAATTCGGCTAGCGCTGCAATATGTTAACGTTTCAATTATTATTTGCATGTACACAATGCTTACCAATTATTTTATTGTGGTTTTATTTCTATAACACAACCCATACCGTTTTATTTGCCTACCAAATTCGGTACAAATCAGTCCCGGGATATGTGCCTCCTGCTGTGTCAGAGTATATATAGAGGAAAACACACACACACACACACACACACACACACACACACACACACACACACACACACACACACACACACACACACACACACACACACACACACACACACACACACACACACACACACACACACACACACACACACACACACACACACACACACACACACACACACACACACACACACACACACACACACACACACACACACACACACACACACACACACACACACACACACACACACACACACACACACACACACACACACACACACACACACACACACACACACACACACACACACACACACACACACACACACACACACACACACACACACACACACACACACACACACACACACACACACACACACACACACACACACACACACACACACACACACACACACACACACACACACACACACACACACACACACACACACACACACACACACACACACACACACACACACACACACACACACACACACACACACACACACACACACACACACACACACACACACACACACACACACACACACACACACACACACACACACACACACACACACACACACACACACACACACACACACACACACACACACACACACACACACACACACACACACACACACACACACACACACACACACACACACACACACACACACACACACACACACACACACACACACACACACACACACACACACACACACACACACACACACACACACACACACACACACACACACACACACACACACACACACACACACACACACACACACACACACACACACACACACACACACACACACACACACACACACACACACACACACACACACACACACACACACACACACACACACACACACACACACACACACACACACACACACACACACACACACACACACACACACACACACACACACACACACACACACACACACACACACACACACACACACACACACACACACACACACACACACACACACACACACACACACACACACACACACACACACACACACACACACACACACACACACACACACACACACACACACACACACACACACACACACACACACACACACACACACACACACACACACACACACACACACACACACACACACACACACACACACACACACACACACACACACACACACACACACACACACACACACACACACACACACACACACACACACACACACACACACACACACACACACTAGAAAGATGAGCGTATTTGGTTGCTAGAGGTAAAATGCAAAGTTGAGAAACGCTTCATTTAGCCATAGACTTATTTTGATTCGTTGTTTCGGACAGAGCCTGTCTTTTCTCAAGACTGAAGTTACAGCGCTCTTCGTCCTCTTCTTAAGGAGTTCGCATTGGCACACATGTACGACACATGAGCAAAACAACAAGCAAACGGATGCTGGAAAGAAGATGGGCAGAAAAGAAAAAATACTGGAAAAGAGAGAAAAAAACGGCACACGGGTGCCTTAGCGTTTCGCCACCATCGAAACGCAGCCGCGTCGGTTTCGAACTCGGGAACTCTGGATCAGTAGCCGAACGCCTAACCACTGAGCCACGGTACTTTTTTTTCCTTATTTCCGGTATTTTGACCCACATGAAAAGAGAACACGTAGTCATACATAAGCACTAAAACACAATCACATCTTTGTTAAAACAACGGCCGCCCACTGAGCCACGGTACTACGCCGACTGCTTTCTGGCGGAACAAGCTGTATACGCTGTTGAGTAAAATAAGGTGACATCATGAAGCAGTCGTATGACACACACGGCAAGCCCGCAGCAGTGTATTATACATGCCACTCGTTTATATACCTATACTCGGCTCTGGCTGACCCCCATATGGCACCGGTTTTACCGACAACATTTGTACTAATAATGCGATAGAACGGTACGTGGCACAGCGTTCCGGGTGGTGTTATAAGCTTTCTCATTGTATATAGGTTACATATAGTGGTAAATTGGGAAGCTAGCTTGCGTTAGGGTTTACAACCGACGACATATGCAGCGTAAGTTGTTTTCCTTGCCAGACTTTTTACCTTTTCTCTCAGTGAGATTGTTACTGCGCTATTTTCATTCCTCAAAAATTGATTTTCACATAAAAAAATGTGATGCACGCGCTTGTCGTACACTGTTCCAGGTGGTGTCATACGCGTGCGTGTGTGTAGGACGATATTAGCGCACACAAAGACAGTATGCTTTCATATTTACACACGTAGGCAGGCTAAGTATCACAGCCAAATTTTCGTCTCTATCTTTGTCCTGAGATTTTTAACCGTCCCTCCAGTTAACACCAAGAAAAGCAAAACAGACGCATTCAGGGATAGGTTTGACTCGATTCGAGGCACAGGAGGAGTTGGACGAACACCTGTAATTTGAGAAAAGCACAAAAGGTCCTCAAAGCTGGGCTCCTACTTGTCCAAGAGCCACGGGCCTGGGCTTCACTGAGAGCTTTGTCCACTGCCTACGTATGGACGGCTAGTTGAGCAGCTCGCAGAGGAGGGGAATGGGTTGGGTATGAGGGGAACGGCCGAGGATTGGGGGCATTCCCGCAGGTAATGCGATTCGAACCCACATTTTTCGGGGCTAGTATTGGCAGTCGCAATGCAGGACATTGAGGCTGCTTGAGCTATTATGTGCCTACACGAGCACACCACGGTGCCGCTCCTTTCACCCGGCATTCAGGTCTTAGAAGCATATGCGAGAGGCTGTTGCTCATCTAGTGGCCTGTAAAAATAGACTTTGCTAAAAATGTGGTCAATTCGTGCGCTGCGAAACCCAAGGAGGAAAGTACACATTTATAAAGTACGTTATACGAGAGACGAATTTTACGCGCTCATGAATCCACAATACCTTCACGAGATAACCAAAGAAAGACTCTTTTAAACGTTGAAGCTTTTTCACAGCGAACGCTGTATCAGCGATGTGCCTGGAGCCGGCTACAGACCCACTCCTTCCCCATCTCGGCACTATATTATCCCTAATACCGCGGTCAATACTCTCCCTAAAGTCTTCATTGTAAAGGTAAAGCAACACTGTATCACACACTCTAGAACTGTCCAGAAAACCTGCCTCCTCTAAACCTGGGTCAGCTGCTTACTTCCGAGCAGCGGGACGCCGCGCTGCTCAGCTCCGATCCGAGGGTACCACTCTGCGCCCTTGGGCGGGCCAAAGAGATCACCGAGAGGCAGGGGCTAACCCGCCACTTAGTGCGACCAACAGAGCGACATCTCCGGACCCTTGCTGAATCATTAAGTATTTCCTCCTCCTCTCTGAGGAGCAGCGGGTGCTACTCTATGACTCACACGATATCTCTCGTACTATAATTAAGCCGCCTTCGATATCTTCGATCAGATGTTCTTTACGCATCTGTTTATGAGATATAGTTTCCAATAGCTGCCAGCGCAGTAAGGCGTTCAAATAAGCGTCCGAGTAGAGGTGCAGCACGGCCGCCTGGATCGGACATGCGGTGTGTTCCGCGACTGATCGAGGTGGCCTTGAGGCGCAGCCTCACAGCAACGTTCAAGTCTCGAGCTGCCGCGCAGCCGCGCAGATAAGAGGTGACCTGTCTAAATTCATCGCGTTCATTAAATCTATGTGCTTTTGTCAACACTGGACACATCTGGTGTGCGTGACATCTCTGGAAAGGATACGAAACGCAAAGCAAAAGCTCGTGCCGAGACGTCAAGAACAGGCGAGGACTCAAGGACAGGACGTAGACGCTAGGTTACCCTTGCTACAGCTGAGTGCTTACTACTGACGCGACGAAACTAGTACGCGTTTTAGTGACACTACCTCCTGTGCATCCATGAATAGGGCAAGCCATCTGGTTGATTGGTATTGCAACTCTTTTTCTCAGCGGCATGTATCTGCACGAGAACGAAGCACACAGAAACACGACCCCTATTCAGTGCTTAACTTCACTGCAGGAAGCTGCCGAGCCACAGGTTAAATACCCAGAAAAGCAACCTGCAGGGGCACAGAACATCTAGACACATTGAAAGAAAGTAGCGCAACCTAAGGCTAGAAGAAAAAAGGACAAAGTTCCAGCTTGGATCCTACCAGCTGTTAGCATTTCTGTAGAAGCCTTCTCCTCTCTTCGTAACCGCAATATGTCCCGTTACTTGATGCCTTTTTATTTATGATACGAGGGCTTTGCTTGCTGTTTGTATCGGTCTTTATCCTGGTAGGATCAATCCTTCTATGTCTTTGTTTCGCTTTTGCATGTGCCACCTCTTTTCGCCCCGTGTCTAGGTCATTAGTAAACCCTGTGGGCGCTTTTTGCGGTTATTTATATTGTGAATAGGCGACTTTCTGGACTGAAGATAAGCGCTTATGTGTCGTTGTATTCTTTGTGCTTTGTGCTCGCTACACGCTACACGCTGCTGAAAAAACTGGTGTGGGTATCGAATATATGGTAACGAAACTTGGCAAAGCACGCATATTTCATGCAGTGGGCTAATTTAAGCGCAGTGTGGATCGGGCTTCAAATTCTTCTACAGTGTCCATCAAGAAACATTTATGGTTTTGAAGACAGTTTTGTGCATATTTTTCTTGAACTGGCTATTAAGCGAAAGATAAATCACTCCTATATTTTTCTTACATTCGAAAGGAGCTGGGCTGCAACCAGGTTCACGCGCATTGTGCCATAGGAAAAAGCGACTCGACTTCAAGAGCAACTACAATTGCATTGCCAAATACTAGTCAGGAGACAGGAAGTAAGGCCAGCGTTCTTTCACAATAGAAATCAGCTCAAGAAACAGAACATATCATATAATACCCGCCATTGCGGTAGCTGTCTTTTATTCTGAGTATTTGTGGCAGCTGTCCAGGTTCGCAAAGAATAAAGCGCAGGCTCTAAAACGTGTAAAGTACTACTGAAAAACTAAAATGCGTTCATTTCATTGCTACTGAAGGCGTCGCCTTCCAGGGAACGAGTTCCGCGAGCCATGGTTTCACCCGACTAGTGACACACTCACAGTCAGCATACAAGACACCGGCTTATACCAGACCACAACAACGCTTCTAAACAGGCACATCACAGAACATAGCGGCGGAGCCAGGCACGCGATTGACGCTCTCCCCAGCGCAACGATAATGCCACAAGAAAATAGGCACTTTATCTGAGCGCGGCAGAACAAAAATACGAAGTGTATAAAAAGCATTTGAAGAGAACTAAAAAGAAAATGCAGTGAGACGTTGATGGAATGGAGAGGCATAAACAAGGAGTGGAAACAGTATATGAAACCTGGCTGCTTGCGCAGCAGCCACTCACGCCAGACAGCTATTCCGTGATTGCAGACACCACATCTATCTTTGCGCTTCATCATGGTAGGATGTCGCCCCGCCATCACCGTAGTACATCGTGATGGCTCGCGCTGGCCGCCGAATGACTGACCGCGCCCCACCAGGGCTCCCGCAGGAATGCCCCCTGGCACGCTGCTTTCGCTGCCCTTATCAAGTCATTGCCGCCGAGATCACAGGCCATATTTCGCGAGAACTAGTTCAGTCATGCGCCGTTGCGCTGTTTGCGCGAGCACCTAAATGAGTGGAAGAAAGCGCATGAAGTTTAAATGACTGAAAATGGTCCGTACAGCCCCACACTAGTAAAGGATATTCAAAGTGTATACTTTTTAAACAATTTGGTGCTTGCTAAAAATTGTTTCTACCAAGTCTGAGGCTGGGTTCGTGCATCTGTTCACGTAATTTATGTGCAGTTAATAATAAAATGATATCAAAGTTCCGCAGAGACACTTAAGACTGCCTTCATGTGGAAATGCGAAAGTGTGTCATGGACGTAAGACGTAGATGTTTCGTCCTTACTATCATCATATTTATTTTCATGGTGCAATACAAGAATATACACAGATTTCGATAGCACAGGAGAAGACCCCGAAGTAAACAAACTTGTTTCGTAAGTATCGAAAGTGCCAATTTAATTGTTTTGGTTTTTAAAGACGAAGCGAACAGTTAGCTGCCACCAGGGTGGGGTTAGTCAGGTCGTTCAATGGTAGGTCACGTGCGTAGTGGATTCCAATATATATATATATATATATATATATATATATATATATATATATATATATATATATATATATATATATATATATATATATATATATATATATTGGTTCAATATACTAGGTAGAAAGAATGACCATGACCTAATAGTGAATGACGTAGCATTAGTTTTACTAACCTAAAGTGATGGCGACGTGATCTTAATGTCGCCTTATTTCTGCCGACAAAAAAAATGTGGAGAGTGTTTGAGGAACCGTTCTCTGGTGCAAGATTCAAACATGATGCAGGATAAGGCGGCCATTCCCGAAGTGCTTTGTAGGCACACCTACTCAGATGAACTTTTGATGTACCTTCCTTGCGATAGGAGTATTAGTATCATCCATAAGTGTCACCCGAAGACTACATTTTCTAGATCGGCCTCAGAGACCTTCTTAATTATTCAGGCAGCAGGCTAATGTATTCCTATGTGTTAATTGGTCGCTACGTTGATAAGGCGCCACTGTTGTTATTTTTATTTCCACCCCGAAGCCATCGTCATCACGCTGCGCCCACCTTGTAGTCGTCATTGCGCATATACTCCCTTTACTGTTTAGGAGCGTGCACAAGGGCCACGAATGTCCGGAATAAACAATTTCTAAGTTCTTTAATTATCACCGTCTCCATTAAAAGCGCAGTCGTTACCAGAGCCGCTTAACCTTCCTGCCTCATTTTATCGCCCTTGTACTTTATCTCCAAAACGCTCTAACACCAATTACGATGTCTCGCTGGCCGGTCATTCGAATTTCGCTGTATGAAGCCTGCCTCTCCCTGACTGTCTAGACGGCATACAGCGTTACAGCTCGTTTATGGTGGGAACGAAACCATTACGGCACACGAATATGAATGTGGTGACGAGCGAGATCACTCTGCCCAGTTTATAAATGGGCTCTTCCGAAACTGTCGCAATGGCACGTTTACACACTTCCTGGGGCGCCTCATTCGGCAACCTCAAAGTGAACCATCATAACCATTAGGTCTCCCACCGTCCCCCTTCACAAAAAAGGACAAAAGAGAGAGAGAGTGCACCATGTGCAAGGCTCCCCCCCCCCTCTCACACACACCCTGGCTCCGTCATTTTGCTGCCGGCGGTTAGCCATTAGCAGCACATAGGCTGAGCGTAGCTTCGCTACTGGGAGTTCCGATGCCGTCTACGACCCCTCGCAAAATATTAGTTGTCGCTCGCCGGGCCCATTGCCAGAGTTGCGGAACCAGAGCCCTCACTTGGGCGCTCTTAGTGTCAACATGTAAGTTCATACGACCCAATTTGCGCACTAACATACTTCGACCCGAACGTAACTCTAGGAATGGGAATTGGTTGGTCCCAGGCTGGTTTATTGAGATATCACGTACTTCAACCCGAACTTATGTGTGGCGATGTTAATTGATATATCCTCGGCAGAATTTTTATGATATTCTGAGGATCAGACGCTGGTGTTAGTGTGTAATTACGAGAGGAATTCGACCAAAGAGAACTCATATATCAGTGTTGTCGGCAAAGGTATTATGTGAAATCTTTTTTTCGAAGCCCCACCTTTCTTGGATGTTTTTCACACCTACATTGAATTCTGCGGAGCTTGCAGTTCCTGTTGTTTTCGGTCAGTATGCAGATATTCTTGTTCTCTACCGCCTCCCCTTTTTATACAAAAGTAGACAGATATCTATGCGCGATGCCTACTAATTCCCATACCTGGTGTTATCAGTACAAAGGTACAGCTATATGCTTCGTGCAGAAGTAAAAACCAAAAAATTTTCTAGTATTACCATGCACTACTGCGACCGCTTTCTCTACTAACGGGCTTTTTACAGAAATAGATAACGCGAATAGACGCCCAGAACTATGCACTGTCACCGCACATGTAACGTGCCCCATTTTCTGCTGCACTCAAGTTAGTTACCACATTAGGAAGAACGGGTGTCTCTAATTTTTGCATACGCCAAGCTCTTTACAATAGAAAGCTCGGTGCGACTACATTGAACGATAGCTTATTATGGCGAAAGCCTTTAATGGCTCATGCTCGTGTCCGTCTGTCCGTCCGTTACACTCTTCATCTTGATAAGAAAAGAAATCTTTGTGCACGATGGAATTCCAACCACCATACTTCCGTTCCGCAGCCGAGCGTGCTAACGACTACGCTACTTCCTGCCAACGCACATGTAGTTCTCCTTGTCTAGGACGCTGGAGAGTCTTTGCGGAAAGGCGTCGAATCAGACAGATGCCTACCAAACGCCCGCCAGTGTCTCGATAATTTAAGATTCACAAACAATTGTGTACTTAATTAACATCTTAACCACACACCAGTGACACAAGTAGGAACATCGCGCTAAAGGCTTTCGCCTCACTGCACTTTAGGGCAACAAAGTGACCCCCAGAATTTTTTCATGCACGTCAGAAAGGAATATGCGTACCGAGTGGCGCATCTTTACATGGCATGAGTCGAACTCAGGCGCAGCTTTCCGTACTTTAAAAGCTTGGCGGTTTTGGCATCTTTCATAAGAGCAAAAGAACAAAAAAGTCGCTTATCTTTGTAAATCTCTCTCAAACATGCAATGCGCGCTAGAGAGGCCTTTCCTGTAAGAGCACTCAATTTGTGATTAAACATTGCGCAGTGATGGTGTATATGGGGTGCAGGGCGAACATTCGCTATTTTTAATGCAAGGTTCTCATTGCTTGTGCTGAAATTTTTATCGCGGTATCACAGCAGCCAATGTGAAGTTCAAAGCAAGGAAAATGGTGGTAATCGACTTAGCGAACAAAACTTTTCAGGTTCAGTTCTTAGCTTATAAAAATTTTTTTTCAGAATGTTGGACTTGTCCCATGTTATTGAAATTCTATTTTATAGTCATATGAGCGACGGTGATTTGGAGGGCGACAAAGCGACACAAAATATTATAGTTCTTTATCTTTGGTTCATACAACTTTTCAAACTATGGTCTGAAGCGCTGAGTTGATAGCCTTTGATTGCTTACCTTGTATGAGTAGCATGTGCATCCAATCTTTTCCCGCATAATTCTATGCGCTTGTCTTCTATATGGTCAGGAAAGAAAGGGACCTTTAAAGAAGTCTGTCTCCATATGCATATATGACAGCTCAGTTTAGGATAATAACAGAGGAAGGCACTATTTGCAACGGTGCCTGACGTTTAGCAGTTCTTTTGAAAATATGGCCGATGCCTAAATTAGTTTTTCATCCTGCATAACTGCTCATACGTTTCAATGCTTGATGACACGAAGTAATTAAAGCTTCAGTGGAGCGCATTCAATGATTTGATTGTCTCTTCGACTAATCAGTATTTGGGTAAAAAGTGTTTTCATTCAATTCCCAGATGAAAGCAAACACTGAAGACGCTGAAGGTCTGGCACCTTGTTTCACCATAGAATTATAACAAGAGTTTGGTACATCCTTGCATGGACCTAGATATGCAATAAGCTTGCCACAGTCAAGCAGAGTATGCAATGCCGAGTTAACCAAACAGGCTTTGCACACATAGGTTTTCCGTGTTATTGGTAAATGCCTCAGCTGTTGTCTTTTCAGTTCGCACGACTGGTCATACGATATACGATACATCGTTACTGCATAAGCGAAATTTTTGTACTAAACTATCGCCAAGGTCCCACTCTTGGTTTGAGGGGACCGAACAACGCACTTACATCTTCAGGAATGAGACCCTTCCGCAAACAGAAAGCGATGTACCTGGCACGGCACGTTGAGCTGACGATGAGGTCCGCGCAGGCGTTGCCTTGGACAGGTGAAGGAGATACATTAAGAAAAGGGCCCTCAGTGCTAGTATGGCGTTGCGCACACGACGAGACGAACACAGGAAAGAGTAGGACGACAGAAAGAGCGCAAACGCAACTTGATTTCCATACCAACGCCATACCAAGAAAGCTATGCAGCAACTCGCCCAGAAAGAAGTTCTTCAATACTTTACTAGCACTGAGGGCCCTTTTCTTAATGTTTCTCCTTCACCTGTCCAAGTCAACGCCTGCGTGGACCTCATCGTCAGCTCAACGTGCCGTGCCAGGTACATCTCCTTGTGTTTGTGGAAGAGTCTCATTCCAGAAGATGTAAGTGCGTTGTTCGATTCCCTAAAACCAAGAGTGGGGATTTAGAAGCGCATAAGCAGGTACATAAGATCAGACCTTTGGCGTCAGCTACGCAGGTTTCAAGACCTTTTGCGATCGCTTTGTTATGCTTTAGACCCGGGTTGGCTAGCGGAAATCAAGTTGCGTTTGCGCTCTTTCTGTCGTCCTACTCTTTCCTGTGTTCGTCTCGTCGTGTGCGCAAAGCCATACCAAGAAAGATACATTGATAGTTCGTGACTGTTATTATCGCGCATTAGAAAGGAAACTTGTGATGAATTTGAGAAAGGTGCTCGTTAGGAAGCAAGTGAAGAAAAATTCGGAAATATACATGGATGTCAAAAAAGAAGCTGAGCCCGATTACGACAGAGCAGGCTGCATCGATTGAAGCTTATAGAAAATATGGCTTATATTTCCTAAGTTCCATGAAGAGTTTAAATTCTGCCAGTGAGGTCGTTGTGGACTGCACCCAGATTTTTCGGAATTGAAAATTTCGTGACGCCGCAATGTAATAGCACAACAGGAAATGAAAAGAAAACAACATTAGAAAATTGGTTATGTGGCTCCAGAATGAAGAAGCGCCAGTTTCGGGTAGGTTGAAGAGGATCTGCCCGGGCCGCCGTTTAGGAATCAGAGAAAAAAAAAACATTCCGGTCAATTCCTCGCGACGCCTAGACAATGCCACTCAAAGAATGTATGGGCAGAGCGCAATATTTTATTTTCGGGCATAAACAGTGTTCGTTTCCAGCAAAGAAACATTTTTGCGCCCATTTCGTTGCGCTTTTCTTTCGCAAAATCGCCAAGATGAACACACAAGTTACCGACGCCAACTGGAAGTGAAATCTTGTCAAGCTCGTCAGTTTGAGAGATTTTAAATAAGAGTTTGAGTGAAGCTGAAACCTTTCAAGAAATGTGGAAAGTCTAATGAACTACCGGTCACACAGGTAAGTGCTCTATACTGATAAAGCAAAATAAGAAAAGCATTCTGCTGGTGCCATTTTTACCAATAATAGAAAGTACATCCGCTTTCTGATGCGGAAGGTTTATTTCCTTCTTGGGCTTCTTGGGAAAGAAGGTCTGCGCTGTGTTAGCAGCGACTCCAACGTGGAGTGGTAGTCACTTAAGGCAAACTAGAAATCTTAAGCTCTAGCTTCCTGAGCAATTTTAGTGACCAGAGGAAAGAAGATGGTTTGCAGTTTAGCATTGCTAAGCGCCAAATATTGTGCGAAAGTAACATTTTTGCAGGGTAACACCACCGCCACGTATCTGAAAGCGCATTTGAGCTGTACACTGACTCAGGGAACCAGATTTGGGTGTCTTCAACTTTTTCATCTTCCATGCCAATTTGCCCTGTGTGCGATGGCGTCCTATGCACCAGTGCCACGTTTCTGCAGCAATGTTGCCGACGCCAGCACGTATTGCTTTAATGCCTTATTTCTGCCACAATGTTGACCACGCCAATGCATGCAGCGCACATATCTGTGTGACTACCGTCAACAGCTCAAATTGCGAATGCTCAAGCAGCACAGGTAATTGGTCCAATATTGGAAATGAATGCTCTCGTACGGGTCCTTTGTAGGACCAGTATTTGCCAATATATTCCCAATATCGGGTGAACTAACACCCAAGCTCTCCTGCTTGGGTGTTAGTTTGATAGTCGTATTAGATGAAGACGATGATGTGCAATGCACAGCGCGAGAGTGTTGCAAACACAAGTCGTGTTTGGTTCCGACAATAGCCTAGTGCACTTAAGCAGTTGACAGCGAAGCAGATCTGTTGGCGCCACCGTGCGTTGGCTTCCAGTCGCAGATATTTGATTTTTTTATTCATTTATTTCATCTCCTGCAAACTCACAAACATTGCAAGATTTTGTTCAGGGTTTACCCAATCGAATAGTGATTTCGTACTAGAATTTTTCAACAGAGAGAGAATCTCTTTGCAGGCTCTCTAGTGCACACTTGCTATCAGACGGAATGACGACGCTCTGTCGTTTGCAGAATGACAGACATTGAGGTGACTTTGCAATGCATAATGATTCAGCAGAAGTTGACAACCCTACACGTTGAAGACTCCCAATCCAAGATATATCAAGGTCAGGCAATAAAAATGCGGCTGAGCGTGGTGTCTCATACATGCTCACAGATTCATTAGTGTAAACTTGCAGTTATTCACCGTAGACGCTGTTTAGAGGTTCAAGAACGAAATTATATTACTTGATCCACAAACAGCGATCATTTTGAGCGTACGCCTAGGATGTCGAAGCGGCAGTGAATGTCATCACAGAACCATTACGTGTGCTGCTGACACTGGTGTACTTTGGGACACCAACCCACTGTGCAAAGGGTGTCAAGAGATCGCAAATAAGAAATTAGAAATAAGAAATTCGCGTCCTAGCTGGTAGCCTACGTCGCCAGATCTGAGCCGTACGCGTCTCTGCAAGTCGAAACAAGTGTGTAAGCAGGTTTTTTCGGGCTCACAGGCATAACAGAACGCAATGGTATTCAATAAAACCTTGCTGAAAGAAGCCTCGCATGTGGATCTCCCAGCGCGCCCTTCAGGCCTTTTCTGTGGGCAATCTCAAGGCAATACTGACTGCGTGATGGCGACAAAATGGGCGATGAGTGGGAATTCTGCTCTCCCAATTATCTAAGCGCAGCCTTAACAGTGTTTAAGCTGGAACCACTGCCCCACGTCGCACTTTCCAAACTCAGTAAGTAGGACAAAAGTATATGCACCAAATTCTTTCTACAGGAGCTGGCCAAAAGCAGGACTGCTCTGCTGACAGGGCGAGACCTAACACAGTCTCTCTTAACGGTCTAATCCAACACGGTCTCTCCCTGTGGGTCTATGCTGCAGAAATAGCCCGCTGTGCAATCATCGCTAAATGTTTGCGCAGGTAACCCGAAACGTGCACGCACATGCCATCAGCGTAAATCTTAATTTATAGCGGTATATGGGCGCATGGTAGGGCATCCGGCAGAGTTTCCATCGCAATAAACAACAGCAGCGACAACACAGTTCCTTGCACCAATCCTCAAGACAGTGTCCTCATGCTGCTTGTTGTCTTTCCATGGCAGCCTTGCATCCTATAGTCGCAGAAAAATTTCAGAATGAATCAAATTATGTGCCCGGTCACCTTCATGCAATATAGCTGAGAGAGAACATGTCAAACATTCCCGGACAAATATTCTGAAAAACGGGAAATTGTAAGATACTCTTATAGGTATATTGAAGGTAGTGGTCCACTCTTCTGATCTGCAGCAAAATCATTCTTTTTTGAGGTGTTTCCATTGAACGCTTCAAACAGTTAAGTCTGCCATAAAAACGCTTTTGACGATAATAAAAACGTTGATAGAAAACACTGAAGACTTCTGTCGGGTGTCCTGCGGATAAATTGAGTGTTTTCGATATATTTTGCATTGCAAAAAAAAACTGCGTTCGTTCTCGGTTTCCCGCTCAAAAATGCTTTTAGTTAGAAATGTTGAGTATGGGGCTTCTGGTTGCACACATAGGCTTTTGAGATGTCCTGGAATAAGCCAAGGCTTTAGAGGTCGTTTCTGCTGTGCTAAATTTGGCTTACTAAATCTAAATTGCTGCCTTGTGCGCTAAGGCGCTAACGGAGCCCACTCACAGATGATGGCAAGAAACGTTTGGATTCTGCCTACCAGGACACGTGACTTTAAATCAGTCTCTCCATTAACTGCGAGACCCACGATGTGATTGACACCGGTCTCTAATAGAAGCTACATCTTTATGAGGTTTTGAAAACAGGCACCACCCACGCTGTCGACTAGTCTGAAGGAATGTTTGCGGTTTTTTAAACATAATTAAAGCCATATAGCACACCACGTAATGTAGCTATAGACCAACAGATGAAGTACAACTATTCTGCCTGTTCCGTTGTAGCCAATTCTTTCTCGTCCTTCTTGATCATGGCCTTGCGCCTGTGTGCGAGTGTACGTGCCTGATAAAGAGTGGATAAATGCGCCCGGCTTGTTACAATCGTGACTGCTGCACCAAAATGAAATAATGCCACTTTTCTGCAGCTTAATTGAATGGTCAAGTATGTTTCTGCCATAAGCGCCTCAATGCCTGCAATAGTAGTATTTTTGCTCTTAATATTTGTACTATCCAGAACTGTGGGGTTGTCTGAAACTACGGAACTGGATGCGTTTATTGCACGTGGTCGTTAGTAGATGACTAATTATAAAGGACTTTGAGCTCCAATTTCCGGAACTCTCCTGTGTCGCCCCAAAACCACGGTGCAGCTGAGGCTATAACAAAATCTATACCTGAAGCCAAATTTTGACCCGGAAGGATTCGAAACATTTAAATAGTTTCTGTCATAATAATATTCCGCAAAAAAATCTTCTTAAAGAAGCAGTCCGAGAAGGATTCGAAATAACAGTGGCATAATTTCAATGCAATTTTGTATTCTTCCGCTCACAAAGATTTAATAAAACATGCATTCTTGAATGTTGTGTGACGGGATCATAAAAAAATTCAGAAGGATTTTGGGCTTCAAACAGTGACCTTTCTTTTATATGTGTGCGAAAATACATTTTCAAATATTGTGTCGAATTCCCACTTATTCGATTAGATTTAAGGAAGGAATCAAATAAAGCATGTTCAAATATTTCGATACTAATCGAACATTTTCATCGGTTTTGAAATACCTTTGAATAATTAGGACGAAGAAACGTCATAGCTCGAAGAATACTTTCGCAGCTGTTTCAAAACCGCGGCGCACTCTGATGCGGCCACTGCGTGCTGCAGTGATCGGTCTGCTCCTGAAAGCGGCTCCAGAGCCACGATGCGTTCCATTCATGCTTAGGCATATTCTCTAAAACTTGGCGATGAGAAGGGATTCAGTTAGGCTTCGCAAACAACATAGTGGTGTCAAATATAGGAGCATGTTGGTTACATATCATACTCCCCTCATCTGTTAAAATGTGGAGCTAGTTTGTACGCTGTCGCCTTCAGTAAGAAATTTTAATTTCCTACGCCTGTGGCATGACGGTCATGGTGTCAATATATTTACACCATACAGCGTCCCCCTCGTGGAGATCAGTAACATGTCTTTTGACAGCTATAGACATAAGTTCATGATTTATAAAACGTATCGCAGTGATGGGGCTAGCTATTCGCTAATTACGCATGCACGGTTCAAGAAGCGAATATTAGCACGAATATCTTGTTGGCATTCGTTTTTGTTTTTAGCCACGCTATTCATATTTGATTTGTTAGCAAAGGTACACTCTTCGTATTCGATTCCGTTTTAAAAAAGGTGTTCATCGCTCAGCCCTACTTTTCCCCGCGCTATCTTTGAACGCACTATTCAGCGAGTCTTGAGAAGGCGGCTTAGCCACAACAGAAGTTAGGTTGCGGCAGTGCACCCTCTACAGGCGCATTAAAGGAGGTGACAGCAGCACGAGAATGAAGGACCATATTGAAGCGAAAGCTTCCCTACGCTACGTAAAGCCGATTTCGCCGTGCGTTGCAGATTGACAATCAAGTGAGCGAGAGGTCAAGTGTGGCTATAGACGTTACCATATGTGTTTCACCATGGTGTCGCACCACTTCACCTTTGACCTTTCGATTCGCCGGTAGAGGGTGGTAGTCACGTGACAATCTCGTGATGTCGCGCAGTGGAAACTATCGTTGTGACGTCAGTCTGGGGGCTATATAAATGCCGCAGCGTTCATTGGGTGACCAACCTCCTGCGATCAACCATTAGTTTAACTGCTACCTGCAAGAGTGGCAGGTTGGGAGCGCTGCCTATCTAGTGTGCGGACCGCACTCAACGTTACAGACGCCAAGCCACGTGTATTTGCCCGATACACCACAGCTTTCACTCCCCAACCAGGTTCAGCAGTAGTTAAACCACAACAATTTTTTTAAATTGTAAAATGCGTTCATCTCCCATTGCTGGCACACTCTACCCAACGGCACCCAAAAATTGCGACAATATTGGCGATGAATACCTTGGCGCCCAATGCTAAAATTCTGTTTCGAATTCACCTCCGCTGGACATTAAGTGTTCGAGTACTCCGTGCTGGGTTCCAACCAATACAAGCTCAAAGTGGATTGCTGTGTAACCTATGATCTCGTAAAATCGGCCGTTGGCAGAGAGACACGCGCAGTGTTTTGTAAGAATCGGTGCCGTCCAGTGCCGACTGAATAGCTGCAGGGATATGAGAGGCTACTATTTTCAGTCCACTGTTAGTTGCTGCGTGAAAGTGCAGTTGCTTCTGCCTACAACACTGACACAGGGCCCACGTGTGTAGATCGTCATCATCGTTGTTCTTGTCAGCCTTGTTGCCTGGTATGTTCGCTTTACCGCAGTCCCTAAAGAGGAACGGCAGGTGTCAGTATCACCAAAATGTTTAGCCGCCACCCATGACCTAGTATGCTCGTTTAGCCTCTTCTCGTGCAAAGCAGGGCTACTTCTGCAAGTGTGCTTTGAGCCAGCTGTGTCGAGAGCTAGGATGCGGCTTGAAGACAAAATACATTGCATCTATTTATTGCCGGAGCAGAAAAGGCTCGACTGTGTTAAGAAGGGCCGCATTAAGAAGGGTCCGGAAATTACTACCACCTGGGTTCTTTAACGTGCACTGACGTCGCACAGTATAATGGCCTCTAGAATTGGGCCTTCATGGAAATTTGACCGCCGCGGCCGGGATCGAACCCGCTTCTTTCTGGTCAGCAGCCGAGCGTCATAACCACTAAACCACCAAGGCAGCTAAGTTGGGAGGTGAATAATTGTTCTGTTTTTGCTGACTTTTGCTAAGTATAAAAAAGTGGGGTACGCTTGGTCGATCCGCAGCGAAATTTAGTCTTTTAAACAGCTACATTTACAGTGCCAGGTTTATTTTCCACCTGAAATATTTGCAAAACTACCCTTAGTAGGTATTAACACGCCCTCTCCACCCAGCGCCGTTTTTTTTTAGCAAAGCTGGTACGGAACATTTTTATCTCTTTGCACTCTAGCGTATGATGAAAGCCGCGCCTGATGCCGCCTAGAAAGATGCCTGAGAAAGATTAAGTGCCACTGCACTGCACGAGATCTCTTCGGTTGGACTGGCTGTCTTTTGCGCTGCCCGGCGTTCTGCTCGCCATTTTACGTCACCGACCGTGAGTTCTATCCCCTCTTTTATTTGTGCACAGAGCCCCTTTTAATGCGTTCACTAACATAATGATATTCCTACTTTAATATTATTAATTCTTAGGCCTTTCTTTTTGTTCAATAGAGACAGTGTCTTGTACTGCAATCTTTTGTTTTCGGAAAAAGGGCCAACTGCTGCTACATTACATAAATGAATAATTCTAGGTGGCTTTTGCTTTAAAAGCTGTCTCTTTAAGAACACGCAAATGTTCGCAGAGAGGGATGACAACCTTGTTTATTTTAGTGATGTTAGCGCAGAAAATATAGTAACCTCGGTTGCTGTTAGGTTTTTGTTCATCACTTCGGTCTCCAAGCCTTACCAATTTTTATTTTGCCGCGTGGCGCAAATTATCAGATGCAGATTAGCTTGATTCTACAATAGGAATGCGAATCAATTTTAATTTTAGGGCTCCGTTTAGAACATTTTGTTTTTCATGACAGTGATTGCCGATTATCCGCAAAATACTCGCTCATTCTGAACCCGAATACTGCCGAATGCGGCTCTTTACTGAAGCACCCCTGGGGTTCTCACTGTTTAATTTGCAGAAAGCCTGAAACAATAGACCATGTATTTCTACACTGTTGGGAAGGGGTTTATTTTTGGGATGTATTACAGCGAACCTTAAAGAAAGAATTTCCACTAGACCCGTATGGCATCCGTTACTTATGTGTTGAAAATGAGGATGGGGTGCCTTATGATTTAATAATGCTGACAGGCCTCCACTGTATATGGCGCTCGAGAATGGCAGGCTTTCACTGTGACAGAGACGCAAGACCTGCCCGAATCTACTTTCGAGAAAGTATGGACATGTTTCTGGCCATTCAGAAGGCCGCAGCGGAGCCTCCGGAGTGGCTCTCAAGGCTAGAGCCACTCTGTACACTGCGTGAATTTTAAGTTGACGAAACCAGACTCATGCTGGCTGACTTCGAGTCGGGTGTACATAGCGTTTGTCTTTTGTTGATTGTTTGTTATGTGCAATTTTCTGTGTCAAAACCAGGCAATAAAGAAAAAAAAACAGGGTACTCTTGTTTTACGGCAAATATTCGATGATAGGATGCGGCATGTCGAGTGGAACGTCTAGAATTGGTACATAGAATCTATGGGAGGCCTTAATAGAGAACCCTGAAATAATTTACATCACTAAGGAGTTCTTTAACGAGCGCTGATACTGCACAAGCGAAAAACGCATTCCAATTTTACATCCGTCGAAATGCGGTGGCCGCAGCCAGGATCCCAGCCAAAAACTTTGGGATCTGCAACCGAACGGCAAAGCCACTGAGCCATCGTGGCGGATGGGAAGAGATTCGCCCGAATATACGGTTTCTAGTTCTGCACAAGCCTGTTTACTGCTTACCTGATAAGCCTGTCTTCAGCCAAGGCCACGTGAACACCATAATCTTAACCTCCACCAAAAAAACTGCAATCATCATCAGGTTAATTACTTCCACTACAGGACATACGTCTCTTCAACTGACTTCTAAATAGCCTTGTTATGCCCCGCTGTGAATCCCCCCCCCCCCGCCCCCACCTTAACTCATATATCAGGAGTATTCTTATTCTCATCGACTAACATGACAATACATCTGTGCTCATGTTTCGCACCTAGTTTTTGGTTTCTGTTATGAGCAATCAGCCGTACCCCAACGGAAAAGCATGCTGTAGCATTTCCACTGCGAGAGCAGCCGGCAACGGCCGCTTGACGTGCGTCTAAAACGAGGCAGCATTCTTCACTACGAGAGAAGAGGCTCATTCAAAGCGTTCGTTTTCATTGTGCGCCCTCCGTGCCGAAGACATGGTGACCCGCTCAGCAAATTACTTCGCCGCCGCGCGGACGCTGGCGCCTCGAGATTTGCGATTCAGGTAGTTTTGCAAACACACTGTGCGCTGTGCACGAAGCTGCTTCTAGCGCTGACCTGGCTGTATGTTACGGTGCCGCTTCTCTTCAGCTTCAGAAAGTTCTTTTCATCTCGCCCATGGATTGCGTACGGAAGTGAACTGCAAGGGCGTTTATAGCTCTTGCCCACGGAGATATCGTAAATGCTTCCGCGTGTATCTATGATAAAAAAGTGGTGCTAATAATTTGCCAAACTCTACCTCCCTACATAATTCGTCGATGTCCAGGTAGGATTTTGAAGGTGCATGCGGCCTCGTTTCTTTCAATATACAAGACCAAATAACTTTGAATGGAAAAATTTTGTTGATGAACAAAGTCCGTGTTATAACTCCTAACCTTTCACTCCAAACTGCCTATCTCGCCCCTTCTACTGAAGCAGCTGGAGAGAAACCAGTTCTGCCAAAGGCTACCTATACTTTTCCGACTGGGGTTCCTTATGCCCTCCGTAGCATAGAAAGACAATCGGTTGGCGCTCTTCATAGAAGTGTGATGAGTTCCGCAAAGAACAAGAACAAAGAAACAAGAGAGAAGGGATGAAATATGTCAACATTCGAAGAATGAAAGAAAAAATAAGCGAAGTGAGGCTACGATCTGCAAAGCCGGAAAGACCTTCTCATTGGAAGCCCCTGAGACGCCGTGCTGCGGAGTGCAGAGGTGCGCAGTGACAGCGGGCGTGCGAAGTGTGCTTAGCGGAGAGTAGCCGGCCGGGAAAGCCATTACCAACCCAAGGAGAAGTTGTTGTAAAACGTAGGGACATAGTATATGAGTAGAGAGCAGGCTTTCTTCTCTTTATTTTTTCCTGGCACTGATAACGCTCTCCGTTTCCAACCCTTCACGGTCGGGAGCACCCGCGGCTTAAGGGCGGTAACCAAGTTCGCCGAGGAGGAATGTATGACGCTGGCGCAGTTTAGGCGATAAAGTGGCGTTGATATATTGTAACCAGATGGACGTCATCAGTTAACGCCCATCTCTCTTTTCCTGCTACTATGTGTCTTGATCTTATTTCTTTGACTAAGGCATAGAGTTTATAAATATTACCTAAGAAAAAATTGCCGGTGGTTTAGCTTTGGCTAAACCTGGAGTGACGCGATAGCTACAGCTGGCCGAGTGGAACTTGGTCACGTGGACAACCACGTGACGAACCAAGTTATCAGCCACGGCGTCGCTCCGCCGGCAGCTGCTCCGCACCACGTGACCAACCACGTGACAGCGTGGGGGCGCAGCCACAGGGTAGCAGCGCCGCCAAGATGAAGGCTCCAAATGGTACCGTAATGTAGCTATCACTTCAAAATTTGGTGCCACCATCAATGCTAATTTCTTATAGAACAATTCATCCACCGCGCGAATGGCGGGAAGACAAGGTTCTGTGTATGGCTAAGGAAGTGTTAAGCCGAAAGCATGGACTAAACCTCGAAGTTGGTAGTTTCGCAGCGAGCCTCTCCTCTGTTTGCAGATCAGTTTATATCAATATTGCGCGTTTGACTTTGTAAATAGACTTAACGCAAGTGAAAGTTCCGTGTTTGGCTGATATGGTAACTTTGACAGCATTTCTGCTAGATTTGCCGCGAGAACAGTCGCACTGTGGCGGCTGAATTCACCTTTTATGACCTAAAATAGCCAGGAAGCCAAGTAAAGAAAGTCCTCTTACCGGCATTGTTGCGCCTCGCCATGGTGGATGAAGTACATCACCGCCATCTTTTCCTCTGGGTATATCAAGAAACTAAATGAACTGTATGTGATAAGAAGGGTTAGCACTCATAAGAAGACATGTAAACAAGAGCTTTCAAAGTAATTTTATCCTTACACAGCGCGTCTATGATGTCATTTGTTTCTAAAGAAAACCCCAGTGCATTTTATAACTGATTGTGAAAATGTGAAATGTCATGTTGAAGGCGCTGTATTTTTAAAGAAGCGCGTCATGTGCGCGTGGGGAGGGGCGGGGGGTAATTCATGGCTGTAGATTCCTAACGGGAGCTGTGCCCGAAAAACACATAAGACAGAGTTTCAGAAATATTTTGCTCGCTTGACATAGTACCGACGGCGACCCTGCCAACTTGCAGCGTGTAGTGCGCTTTAGGAAAATAGGAAGGAAAACAAATTATAAATACGGCGAAAGAAGAGCAGAAGAGACAAGGACAACATGAACTGAATGATGGCCTCGGCTACATTTCCATGACGAAAATAATTTTTTACACGTTGGAATACGAACGTGGTTCTTGGTCTTAAATGTTCTCGCACGGTTAATTAAAGAAAATTGGCGTGGTTTAGCTTTGGTTAAACCTGGAGTGACGCGATAGCTACAGCTGACCAGGTGGAACTTGGTCACTTGACCAACCACGCGACAGCGTGGCGGCACAACCACAGCGTGGAGGCGCAGCCACCCTGTGGCAGCGCCGCTAAGCTGAAGGCTCCAAATGCTCCCGTAATGTAGCTATCGCTACAAAAATCTGCAACGCTTAAGTCTTCCAAGCCCGGATAAATCAGGTTGTGATCACGTTAGTAACTCGGAATTAAAAATCTGAAATCTGTGAACAGTAGTAGCGGAGTTTTAAAACTTCTGTGGTTACAAATTTCTTCTTCGGAAATTAATTCCGCGCCTTCTGTTATCAACACGAGTACTGTCGTTGTAGAGGGGAAAGTATTCTTAATATTTTCTGTAGCCAGATATGATACGCTGCTTTGATCTTCTTCGCATATATTTATGGTCTCATGAACAATATGCCTGCATTCGAGTTGCTTTCAAATGAAAGTTTTTTATGAAAAGGCACTGAAGTGTCATTTAGCGGATGTTTATACCTCCGGCAAGGATGTGCTGCATTAATATTCTGAGATGTTTTGATGGACAGTAATAATGAAGTATAAACGCATGGCACAAATATTTGAAATAGAATCAGATTAAAAATAATTTAGATTGTGGTGTTATAATACTGCTGAGTGCAAAAGAAGATTTAAAAGGTCACTTCACTGAAGTAGTAAACTCCCATTTCTCCAAACGCTCTCTTCCCAACAGCTTTTTTCAGCATTCAGGACACGCCGAAATGTAGGACTTCACTATGTGGGTTTTGTGAGATGGGAAACACAGTCAGCAAATCAAAAACGAACTGAAGTGGGCGCATGACTGCAAGCCATACGCCTACTCTTCAGGCATAAAGGCAGTACATTGTCCTTAATTAGTAATAGTAGTCAGTCAACTTGGTAAGCGTTACTTGTCGAAAGGCGGCAACGCTAGCAAATCTGTGCCCCATGTTGCTTTGTAAGTGGCTTTCGGGGCCATTGGATACAATCAACAGCCGTGTTTTCAAGAAAGCGACCGTTCCGTATCGTCCGAAATTTCTGGCTAAGAGCACTTTTTGGGCTTACTTTTTGTGGCATTTTCGCGAACTATTACTGACCTGGTATTTGAAACAACTGGAAGAGGAAAAAGTGCCATACAAGAAATTTCTTTCTTCGTCTAGCACGATAGCGTTAAAGATCCCATTACGCAGAAAATGCCGTGTTGACGTTGGCGATGTCGGCGTGGTGAGCAAAAAATCACAGGCATGGCTCTGGCAGGTGGACTCCAGACAGCAACTTATGAGGCAGGAGGGCCGTCTAGGCCACGCGACCTTGCGGTGTCACCACAACATGTTCACTGGATAGTGAACAAACTGCCCACTTTGGCAGGAGGCAGTTATATAATTGATTGGTCACTCGGGAAGCCGCACCTGGATCGCATAAGCCCCACTGCTAGAAGCACCTGCCATCGCAGGTCCATGGTGTACCGCTTATCAGCTCCATTAATGGCTCCGGGAGGTGTGACAACCTCCAGGGATCTATGAATGTAAAGAAGAAAATGATCTGCGTACATAGGAATTGACCCATTACGCTATCACGTCATACCCTAAAGGCGGAGCTTAAGTGTCTGCTTCAGTTACTGAAGCGTCCTTCCTATATGTTCCATCTGAATTTTTCAAAGTAAACACCCTTGTAACGCTCTCACATAGAAAAAAAGGCTTTGGTCTACACAGGCCCGCCGTTGTCCTGGTCGGCCAGAATGTGTATTCACTGCTAGAGAACTGCTCGGTATTATCACCGGTTGAGTGCAAAGTTTTAATTTGGCGGCATATGCATATTCCCACTTGCGGAAGGGGAGGGGGGGAATGGACTTTCCACTTCATCGTAATCTTGATACCTTTACATTTCAACTTGCACGCTTCCCGCCAAAAGCGCCGCCGCTTCGTTGGGCCTTTCGCTGCTAAGCTTGTTTCTGAATCTGTTCTCCCCATCCTGCCGATCAATGCAGATGCATGTTATGCCCTGCTAGAATTTGTCTTCGACCTACGGCCTGCTCACGTCATGTCTGACTCGTCGATCTCCCATCAAGTGCTCCCTACGTGCCATTCCGACTCACTTTTCAAATATTTTCTCTTCTTGCTTTTCGTCTTCTTTCCTCTCGTCGAATGGCAGCGCCCCCATTCATTGCCCGGTGCCCATCATTACCTTCCTCCTACCGGTGCTATGATAAAGCATTACTTTCTATCTCCGCGTGCAAGTGGTTCTTTTGATTTTGTCTCTATTGAAGAAGAGAGAGTTACTGTTTTAAATAAGTGAAACGAAAGCGAAAATAAGCAGTTTGAAGTTGTAACGATTCTTACTCTCCTAGTCGTTTCCAAGGATTTTCCGCCAGAGTGGCTCTGCCTGTTCGCTTTCGGACTTCTCCCATCTTTCATCTCTGCTCTTGCTAGAGGGCGCAGCAGGAATCTTCGCGAACCCATGTTACTTTTGGATTCCTTCTTTCTGACAATTGCTTTTGGGCACGGTTTACAACCGCGGCTATGACAGTACATCTGAACGGGAGTTTTTCAGGCTTTGTGTTTCACTCGTGGCTAGGCAGATATTTTCTTTATTTAGAACTCACTTTCTAGCTGCGATCTCGCCGTTCGATGCTACCTTTCGATTTTGCAAAAGGCCTCAAAAATAAGAAAGCAGTAAGTACAGATTCGCAGGTTAAGCGCTGAAAGGGTTCGTTGTTCATAGCAATACAAGTCAGGATGTCTGCCTCAAGTATATTGTTTTTAAGTTTTGTTTATTTAGGTATTTGTTCCTTAGATCTACTCCTTTCTGCGAGTTATTACATTGTAGTTGCTGGAAATAAGTTAGGTAGAATGCATCTGTTTATATATAACTTTTTCACTGGAAACTTTAGAAGAATGCAAATGCCTTAAAAGAATTTTGATGACCTAGTGGAAAAGAAGCAAAGGTAGAAGGTACAGAACCCAGCAGTACTCTGCAGCTTTTTCTGGCTAGGAAACAACGTCTTTAGGCACAGTGAAAGAGAGATTAAACCTTTTTTGCGCTTAGCACTCAAGTCGTGAGCACCGAGGCTTGAAGTCGCACTGAGCCAACAGGCGGATGTTATGCGTTATATTCCTATAGTTAGCGATAATTATAATTAACTAGCATTTACGCCCTTAAACTACTCGAAATAAATCAATAAAAGTTTTGTAACGTATAAAGAAATCTGAAAACGAGGATTTCTTGAGAAAAAGTTCCACTCCGAATGATTTCTACCCTCTTATATAGAAAGCCCTCTAAGCACAAAGACGGATGATATTTAGATATTTGTCTTTTGCTGTTAACTACTAAACGAATGGTTCCAGGCATATGATACTCAGAACACTTTACCCTTCTATGAACATTACGAACATCATGTTCTTTCTCATAGCAACAATAATCTACACAATAAGGTACAGCAAAGAAAACACGCCATTTATAGATTATTTGGCCCTCTCCTGATGTATTGACAAAGGCTCTAAATTAGCATTCCTTCAAACTTAGAACGCGATAAGCGACAGCAAGATGTGATTTTTCAACTCTAGGAGCTGAGCAAACGACAAGAGGGAAATACATGGATTTGACAGCGTACACAGTGCATTAGCTCACTTTACCTAATGTGTGTCATTTGTCGCTGCGCCTTTTCTGTATCCGGCATTGCTTTTTCGAAAGAAAAGAACGCTTCTGACTCAGCAGGATCCTCTTTGAAACACGTGTGTGAACAACGGCCTTTCGCGAGATTGCCTTCTTTTCAATGGCAGTACGTTGCACGGCAATACGCGTATGCTGTTTGTGCCCGTTTTCGACGAGATGGGCGCCAGGAAATGGACCTGCGAACGGGCCCGTCGAACAAATTCAATGCGAAATAGTCCGCTTCTATGGTGTTGTGTAATGACTCGCAAGCGTGTCTGGAGTTTTCAGAACGAAAACGCCACTGAATCTCTATGACAACAGCACGCATGCAGTTTGCAAAGGAAAGCAGTATTGAAATTCATGTTTTCCGCCATTGCCTAGCGCAGTGTGCATGCTAAAAGTCAGCAGAATGCAAGGCTTCATTTGTGTATCACTGTTTGTTCTAAAACTTCAAATTCTCGTTTTTGTGCCAGTGTATTCTAGTTATGCGTTCTTCTCGATCATTGCACGATGATGCCAAAATCAAGGTCTAGTAAGGCGCAGAAGATCTTGCTTTTTGTACTGTTAAGCGCCGGCTGAGCTCCTCATAAACCACATAAAGAAAAACGAAGCCTCTATGGTGCATTTTTTGTATGATTCAGCGCATGCTAGATTGCCGTTTTATCATGTTTATGCCTGGAAACACTGCCCTGATATTCAACAACCATTGACTGCCGGAACAGCCCAGTCGTTATTATTGAAAATAGCCGACGATCTTTTTCTTATAACGTTCATGTAACTGATAACAAGATGACTGCAGATAAGAGTAGTGAAATAAGATGCTATCGTTGCATCCACTGCAATAGTCCTTGCAGTATGACTGTTTAAAGAGAAAAAATCAAACTTTCGGAAGTCACAGCCAAACATGCCGGTAGTTATCCGTAATTTGTTTGTGCTTAAAAACGACCGCCGCTTACTTTCAAGAATGAGTATTTATTAGGGTAATTCTACGCCAACCTTCCCCAGACGTAGCGCTCGACCATCTCTAATTTTTTCAAAAATATTCATGGAAACTCATCCTAATATGTGTGATTATAGCCTCAAATATCTTCGCGAAAAAGCAAAGTCGTGAGGTGAAGGGAGCTTGAATATTCAGAAAAGGCGAGAAACCAGCACTGCTCAATAATTAACAAAAATTCAAATTTTTAGAAAACACTTCTCAATTTTTTCTTCAATGACATTTGCACAGATTCTGGTTTTTGCTATAATTCGGAGCATGCAGCTTTATACGGCGTGAATAATTTTTTTTAAATAGCAAGAAAGAAATGGAACCATTTTTGTCGTTTTGTTTTAAATATGAACTTTCGCTCGGAAATTCTCAAATAGCCGATTTGTTTCTCTAGATGTCCACTACCTATAACAAATGTTACAGGAGATGAAGCTGTTGAGTTGAGGAAAACAGGACCGTTGAGAGGCTAACCGGACAGCTTTATTCCAGCCAGGCGAATACGGGCAAGAGCACGCGTGAAGCGTACCAGCCACCACGAGCCTTGCGCGAGCCCGCAGCAGTACAGCGCAGCCAAGCCAAGCCAAGTCAAGCCGACAGCTTAGCCAATGCATGTGGCTACTGCCTACATCTCCCCTCAAACATAGGAAAGTCTCTTGGGCTGAATTACGCAGCGCCCACTCTTAGTGTGATGGTGCGAAGAGGCGTCCACACAGGTCGCGTGCGATTCTCCCAGAAAACATCCGTCCAGAGACGCCTCGCCTACGTCTGTCTCTGCATCTGTTACACAGACGCCTCGCTGTATTCCCCTCCTGATGCCTCGTTGGCTCTACCTCCTTTCCCCAATTTAGAAAAAGGAACAAGGTGGGTGCGATTGCGCCGCACGGTGCCGTCTTCAGTCTCCACGATGTAGGATCCAGGCTCGTTTGCGGGCCTCTGCACGTTCCCTCTCCTCTTCAGGTCCGTGACCCAGACTTCATCCCCCTCGAGAATTGGAAGCTGAAGCACGCCATGTCGATTGTCGAAGTCTCGACGCTGCTGCGCACGGTGTTCTTCAAAACTCCGGGCTTTGGTGGCGTCTGGCAAGCGAGGAACAAGCACTCTGGAAATGACGGGAAGCTTTGTCCTCAATCGCCTCCCCATCAGTAGTTCAGAGGGGCTGTAGCCGTTTTTGATTGGTGTTGACCTGCAGAATAGGAGTGTCAGGTACATGTCCTGAGTCTTTTTCAATGAAGACTTGGTGATTTTCAAAGCACCTTTGGCGAGTCCCTTGCTCTGGTGGTAGTGTGGGCTCGAGGTGATATGCGTGAAGCCGTATTCACGAGCAAACCTGGTAAAGTCGGACGACGAAAACTGCGGACCATTGTCGGAAACCACCACCTCACCGTAGCGGGCGAAAATTGATTTGCAATGTGTGATTACAATACGTGAAGTTAACTTCTCCAGCCGAACAAGTTCATTATGTCGGGAGTAGTAATCAGTCACAATTAACCACCAATGGCTATTGGAAAAGAACATGGCTATTGCAACGCGCTGCCATGGTCGAGGCGGGAACTCAGTGCTCTGCATAGGCATTTTGCGTTTGCTGGTTGCCTTTATACAGTCTCGGCAGTTTATCACGGTAGTCTTGATGTCTTTGGCCACCGTTGGCCACCAAACAGTGTCCTTGGCGCGAGCTTGCGTCTTCGTAATGCTGAAGTGGTATTCGTGCAGAAGACGCAAAAATTTCGTTCCTGAGGTATAGTGGAACAACCACACGGGCTGCATAGAGAAGCAGACCATCTTCTGTGGTGAGTTGTCCACGATGCTCGTAGAAAGGCCTAACCTCAAGGGGCATAATCCCGTCTGGAAGGCCATTCTTTTGTGCAGATTTCTCGGAGATACAAGCACACGTGGTCTGATTTTTGGGATTTTTTCAGCCACTCAAGGCAGTGCTGCCTAATGGAAAGGGTTGTCCTCACCTTTGCGACGGCACTGACGAAGGTTAGAACCTGCAAGTCTTTGATGGCGGGTTTGCCGAGCAAGGGAGTGTGGAAACCTTCGAGCATGTAGGTGCCTTGGAGCGTTTCACGTCCGCTGTAGGCGAGTTGAAGATGCGCTACGCCCTTGGCTGCGAGAGGTCTCCCGTCAGGGCCGTAGAGCTGCCGAGGAGCACACGACAACAGAGGCTGATGTCGGAGCATGCTAAAATTCGTAGGTGGGAGGACAGATTCATCGGCGTCTGTGTAGTTCTTGAATTTGACAGGTTAGCCTTGCACGAGGGTGTACGTTGTCTCCCATGTCGACGTACCGAAGGACGAGACGGTTACAAGAAATCCACCTTCGCTGTCGGGCCCTGATGCTTCAACGATGTCAACTCAGCATGACATGCAGACAGACGCGTAGCGGCCCTTTTATGATTTTTACTTGGACCACCTCAGGGTGAAATTAACGGGTGGTTTAGGCTGAAAACGCAGTTTTCACAACTTCAGTGTTTTTTTTACCTGGATGTACGCAGTTTCATCACCTTTAACATATGTTATAGATAATAGACATCCAGAGAAACAATACAGCTATTTCAAAATTTCCAAGAGCAAGTTTATATTAAAAATAAAAAAACGACAAAAATGGCACATTTTCATACTTTATTTTTATTTTTTAATAATTATGGCGTGTAAAACTGCATGCTCCGAATTGTATCAGAAACCAGAATCTATGCAAATGTCAATGAAAAAAGTTTCGAATTGTTTTTAAAAAATTGAATCCTTTAAACTATTAAACAGAGCCTGGTTTCTTGCCTTTTCTAACTATTCACACTGCCCTCACCTCAAGAATAATTTTTTTTTTGGCAGAAATATTTCAGGCTTTGATTACACAGATTAGGATAGGTTGCCATGCGTTTCTTGTAGAGCGCAACATCTCGGACGTTAACCGTGGAATGACCCATTAGCGGTTTAGTCACACAACACAGCACCCCCCCCCCCCCCCCCCCCCCCTGAGGTATCGCATGCCCGCCACTCTGGACGCATTTTCATTAAGCCTAAATGCGAAATCTTCCGTGAGCTGTCAGTTTTTTAGCGCAAGTTATGATCACTACTTGGCTGAAATTGGCCTCGAGAACTCCACAGCGAGACATTAAGCCATACCACACCATACCCTACCATTCCATAAAATAGCATACCATACCATACCATACCATACCATACCATACCATACCATGCCATACCATACCATACCACACGGTGCCGTAACATACTATCCCATATCGTATTATACAATTCCTCTAATCCTTTGCTTTCATTAAAATTTCTTTCTCTCTCTCATACAATATTGTACTGAACTGGACCACACCCTTTCATGCCAAACCATGCCACACCATACCATGCTATACCATACCATACCATACCATACCATACCATACCATACCATCCCATCTCATACGATGTCATACCATGCTCTACCATTCCATACCACACCATTACAAACCTCTCGACATTATACCACACGATAAAATAACATACCATCCCATATCGTATCATACAATACCATACCGCATCGTGTCGAACCGGAGCGCACCACGCCTTGCCATACCATACAATACCATACCACACCATACAATACCGTACCATACCATGCAATGCTATGTCATACCATATACTATAAAATTAAAGTGCAATGTGTTGTACGAGATTCCAAAAACACCCTGAGGCTCGTTTTTCTTCTCTCGTTGACAGCTTCTTTGGTGTTATGCCAGGAGCAGGTGTCATGCCAGGAGCAGCACGCACTCTTCAGCATCTTTCTTGGATGCCGACGGTTGGAATGGCCTTTTTCACGATTCGTAGATAGGCTATAAGTTTCTTTCTGCTTACACGCAGGTAGAATGCGCAGGTAAATGATTATACCGATTGAGAAGTTTCTATCGTCCTGCTTGTTTTTTTAATCACTCGACATACAAACTACGACGCATGTTTACACCGAACGTGGGGCAAAGTACCCGTAATACAGTCGAGCAAACTTATAAAATCTGCAGTAAAACTGAACGCCCACTTATTACGGACGAAGGCAGATATGCCGTCAAACTGTAAATTAGGTAATCGGAATGGCATCTCTGATGCAACAAACAAGCGTGGCGACACAACTCGGTTACAGGGAACGAGGAGGAGATGTGCACTCGGTCCTGGAGTAGAAAACCACCGTTTCTGTCCAGATGAGAGAGAGACGAGCAGCTGTAAGCCTCTGTGACATCTTCTTCTCTCTTTTTTAAGGGTGAAATGCAAACCCCAACATGAAGTTAAAAGAAAATTTACATGCCGATTGGAACGCAAACGAAGCTTTTTGCCAAATGGCACGGTCCAAAATGCATGTCATTAAAGGAGCGTCTAGCGCTCTAGCGCTAGTGACAAGTGCCGTAAGCTTCGAGTTACCGTCCTTCAATGCACTAGAAAGGAAGACAGCGACTAGCACCCGCCGTATATCCACGGCAAGAGTAGCAAAGCACGCTGCTTTCGAAGCTACATTTTCATGCGCACAGCACAAAAGGCTGGGCGACTGACGACATTTGTTCGATGAGAGTGCATTAGGCATAATTTCGTGGTTTGTGTGCCGAGTGGCTTGAAAAAAATTGGAGGGTCCTGGTCGTGCTCGAAAATTGTACGGAGCACCACATGCTGCCTTCTCTGACTGCGGTGACCACGCTCCTATGTCGCCGAATGCAACGAGCCACACCTGTCCCTTGACATCGGCATATTTCACGCGTTCAATGAATTCGATCAGCCGAGTGACACCAGTGCATACAGTTAGCAGATAGATAGATAGATAAAGAGGAGGAGGGAAAGGCAGGGATGTTAACCAGAAAGGGGTTCCGGTTGGCTACCCTGCACTGGAGAAGAGGGATTAGGGGACTAAACGGAGGAAGAGAGAAGGGAAAAAGGCATAACACACACACAGGCACAACTCTGTCACAATTTGGCACTCAATCCAGTCGCTCTCAAGTAGGCAAAGAGTGCCTTGCATGCCTTGAGGGCAGTCGACTGCTGTGGCCACGGACCGAGGATCTTTTGCTCTGTTAATGGGCGAGGATTGAGGAGGTCCAGGGCACAACACAGTGTATGTCTTGCACTCGCAAATGCAGGGAGCAGCTGACTGAAATGGTGCCCACGTCTCAGTTCGGGTAAGTCTGCTCGCCTCCATAGAATAAGTTTCAGTGGATGGAAATGACATCAGAGTGTATCGAAAGTTGCTTCCGGAAGGCCGAGCTTGTTTCCCCGGGAATGACTAAGGAAGCTGTCCACCACCCACGTTATCGAAAGCATTCATATTTGCGTCAACGCATCCTCATTGCGCTGCTAGCACAAAAGGATGTCGCCTGGGATGACTTCGTTACTTCGGATGAGAACGGCGACATTGGGATATCCATTCACTGAAGAAAATATAAGTGCGCGAAGTACGCACACTCTCCCACTCCCAAGAAACTGATGACGATGACGAGGAGGCCGACCTACCACTGATTGCCGTGTAGGTTCAGCAAGGTAGAATGTTGGGCCAGATAGTACTTCATTTTTGCCATCGTCAAACAGCGCAGTTGCTAGAGTTCTCTTGTCCGTGTCGTTGCTTCCTAGTGTCCTGGTGTTCTTTTGCGCTGTTTGACGATGGGAAAAATGCCATGTAGGCTTCCACTTCGATTAGTTATATATACCGCATTCCCAAAGCAGCTTATAGGCAGCAACGCTATCGGTTACAGGCATGTGTCTATTCTGGGCTGTTCTATGCTCTAAATGCGCCGAAATAGAGCTTAACTGGAATAAACACACGCAATTATCATATTTAGAGTCTTTGAGTGATATATAAACCACTACCTTCGTCCTCTGCCGCTGTTGTGAACAAGGAAGCCATACGGAACCCGAAGCATCAATTATTTACCTCATTTCTTAATTTGGC
This sequence comes from Amblyomma americanum, assembly GCF_052857255.1. NCBI lineage: Eukaryota > Metazoa > Arthropoda > Arachnida > Ixodida > Ixodidae > Amblyomma > Amblyomma americanum. The sequence continues at coordinate 122,065,771 of NC_135500.1, forward strand.
GGGTTTCTGTTTTCCGTAGCTGTTATGCTTTCTCCGGTCAGACGGAATTCCGCCAAGATCACAACAAAAGCCTATTTATTTCTGGTATTTACCTCTGAGTTGCGTTCTTACAATCAAGGCGGCTCTGAGAAGAGACGTCTAATTTAATAGTGGGTTTGGTTTGGTGTATGCAGTGTTACGTGCCAAATTTACTCTGACTATATATGAGGCCGTAGTGGAGGGTTCCGAATAATTTCGACCGCTTGGGGATATTTAACGCGGACCGACATCGGACAGTACACGGGGCTCCAGCATATCGCCCGCATGAAAATCCGACCGTCGTGGACGGGATCGAACCCGCGTCTTTATGGTCAGCAGCAGAGAACGAAACCACTGAGCCACAGCGGCGGCTGAATTTTGCAGTTCGAAACGTATTTATGTTGCTATATTCGGCCGTTTATTTTTTTCAAAGCGTTGTCCTTAGCAATCATAAAGCAATATCAGCACTTGGGGTCAAGTGGGCACTTCCCACCAATAATATTGCGGCGTCGGCACAGAGGTGGTGCTCGACGCCAAGTTCAAATGGTTGGGAGTGGCTATGGCACAGCGTTTGAAACTGTTGAACTCGAGTTCCGCAGGAGCTCCGAGGCGACCAAGCTGCGGAATAAGCACTCGTCGATGGCAATTATTCTGAGCAATTTTCATAGATCTCAAGTGATCGCTGAACGCAGCGCTCATCGATATTACAGAGTCAAGCGCCCAGCCTTTTAGAGAGGCCCGAGGGCCCATCGTCGTCTTGCTTCCTCCCCCCCCCCCCCCCGCATCACTTAGTTATTTTATGAATCATTACAGTTGTTACCTACCTACTGCGGTTTATATCTCAGGCCACACCCTGTCTTAATTTTCTGTGATAACGCTCGGCGCAGCACCGCCAATACCAGAATCTGCTAACGCCTGCACGGGGCCCTGATCGTGCATCATTATGAGCAGTTTTCGTCCTATTTGTGGCTGATGAAATACAGAAAATCTCCTCCAGAAACTAAATTAGTGAAAGGAGAAAGGAGTGTACATATACAGTAAGTGTTTTCTGATTTGATACCGGTACATTGAATCTGTGCCATACAAACGTCGGCGTTTTCTAGGCCTTTAACCCACTCAATAAAAATCTGAAAATAACAACCCAGCTGTCATAATTGAATTCTTTTGTCTCAAGTTTCCCTGTCTCGTTAATTTTGTGTTAATGTTCTTCATATCATGAGACCGGTATTTGGCTATTGAAGCAATTTTGATGTTGTGTTTACTTCCTCTGTTTCTCTGAGTGTGACCATCTTTCAAAGCACGCATGGACGGTTGCGCAGCCGTCGTATCTCAAATGTCCCCATTTCTGCCCTGCTGACCTCCAGTCCCTCGTAATACTTTATCATCGGAGTCCGGCGAACACATTATGCTCCTGAAAGCACGCGGTCAATTCGATCCGGAGAAATATGACGCTGTACATTAGAGCGAAGTATGAGTTACAGTTTCATGATGGACGACCGTTTGAATGGGCTGTCAGGAACTTGCGGCGCGTCTGGAGTGCGCGCGAGGCCAGCAGCATTTCCATGCGTAGCTCTGGGTCAAGCGGGATGAAAGTATTGGTTCTCTACGTTACTGTTTTTCCTGTTCTTTCACCACAATGATATCTCCGAAAGCTGCTACTCCTCCGTTCGATTCATCATTGTCTCCTTCCCTTTACCCTTACTTTATTCTTCCATCTTCTCCTTCATCCTCTACTCATGGGAACAGGAGCAGATGAGTAATGCTATAGCCTTCCTCTTTAATGCTCTAACACTGGATGCCCTTGACATCTATCAGCTTCAATCGATTTCTTATTAAGAGTAATATTGAATTCATTTGTAGCCATTGTAGTAGTTGTACAATCGCCAGTTGATGCTCTGAGGGCGCCACATAAGGCTCACCACAGCACTGCCCTCATCCAATTAATTAGCCAGCTTTAGCTAACCAGAGACGCCTCATTATTTTAGCCCCCTCGCGCGCCACTTGCCAAAGATGTCCGGAACAGGCCATGTTGGATGTCGTGACGCTCGACAGACCTTTTTTATACTTGTGTGGTAACAAGATTCCGTTTTCAATCAAGGGTGAAGAAATTAGTTCTGGCAGAAAACGAGGCAAGGCCAACACTTCTGTGGTAATGCATTGACTTTATGGAAGCTTTCTTGGTTCCTGTTTACGTGGGTAATGAATTTTTTACTGACCACATTCTTTTTGTTCATACAACTTTACCCTTTGATCTAAATCACTATTAATAGGAAAAACCGATATCCACGTGCTCATGCACGTATGTGTGCCTTATATAAACAGTAATGAACTCGAACTAAAAAACGAGAGACCCGCCTTTACAATGTCTCAAGGTCTACATATTTACTTCAGATGTTTGTTACGCTGACAGATGTGTTTACATTTTGTTCATCTGGACAGGTGCGTGCAAATGTTCGCATCAAAGAAGTGTTTTGAATATTGTGAGTGAAGTTGTGCATAAGATTAAGGTCTGTCGGCAACAACACCCTGGCCAACCGATTCTCACGAACATAACATCACACATACTTCCTCAATTGCATTTCAGAATAACCAACGCGATGGCGTAGAGGTTAAAACCCCTTTTGCTGCTGACCGCTAAGCAACGCGATCCACAACCTCGACCGCGGCGGTCGCATTTCGGTGTGAGCGAAATAGTGGCAGTGCTAGACTTCAAAAAAAAAATACACAAAAACAACGAAAGAAATATATGGGTGCTGGCAGCAGGAACAGCTATCTTACTATCTTAGCTCCTGATCTGCATCTCCCGGAAATAAAAGGGGCATGGGTGTAGATAGAGAAGTGAAGTAAAGATAGGAGGAATAGCAAGAAATAGTAGGAGAGAAATCATTTAAAACTATATACAATGCCTGAGTCACCCACACACTCACTCAAAGAACAATAGAGAAAAACTGCAGCCAACCCGTGCCAAGCGTCGGTGGGCACTGCCAAAGGCGCCCGAGCCGTCACTGTAAACTACGTACTATCGGGCACAAAAGTAACTGGCCCCCCTTCCGGGTGCTATCTGACGATGTACTCCTGGTGCAAAATCTCTATCTGGAGCGGATGATCAGGTGGCACCCGCATGCAATGGGGAACGGTTCGCAACTTGGAGGAGGGGGGGGGGGTGGGTTGAGTTACTTTTGCCGCCGATACGGCATGTAAACATGAACATTAGACGCAGGAGCGGAATTATAAAACGTCTGTGTACATTGCGATGTCAGTACATACAAAAGAACGCCGACCGGACGCAATGAATCTGGAGCCCAACACTTTGGCGTCCTTCATCGCTGAAGTGAGGATTCTGGACAAAAAAGTTCACTCACCATACCATACCATACCATACCATACCATACCATACCATACCATACCATACCATACCATACCATACCATACCATACCATACCATACCATACCATACCATACCATACCATACCATACCATACCATACCATACCAAATCAATCCTCACGAGAATTTCTCGATCATATCCGCAAAGGTTGCGCGGAAAGCCCCGCCGCTTTTTCACAAAGTTCACAGAACGGCGTAAATGATCATGAAGTTTTGTGCATAATACTTACTTTTTCTTATCTTATTCTAGTGCATTCGCAGCAACCGGAATTTTGAGTGAAAAATTTATGGCTAAGAACGTCAGTGAACAATGCGAAGTGGACACTGTGACACTGGTTGTAGCATATAACATTTCCTCCACTTTTATCCCAGATTTTTGCTGAGAAGGCCCAAATATATTTGAGAGAGAGAGAGAGAAACAGCGATCGCACTGCACTTGAGAACCCAACGCGACCATTTTTTTTTCAAATCTCTGAAGTTCTTCACTTGTTACATTTGTTATCTGGCCAAAATGAAAATATATAGTGACGTCGCATAATAAAATACCTCGGCAGGGCTGCGCAGAGCCAAATTCACTGAAAAGCTGGTGGAACGGCAATGTTGAACGTTAAACACAGCAGTGTGGGCTGGTGACGGTATAGCATTCGCAATTACTCTGTGAAGAGGGAACACAAAAGGCAGGACTTGGCCGGACAGGCGCTGCTTGTGACAGTATTTATAGAACGTTCTTTCGGTAAGCAAGTCCAAGTGCGTAATCTCAGCGGCTAGCCACCATCTCCATGGTTATACATGCAAATTGCTGTGAAAAGAGCTATGAGCAACAACACACAACCAAAAGCATCGGATCATATGCACGCACCTCTCGTTGTGATGACTCAAAGCGCACGCTAGATTACCTAATATACATGGGCCTGAACTCTCCCACCACTTCTAGGAGTTTCACCGACGCTGCGCTAACACACTTTGCGGCTAAATAATGAAAAACGATGCTTCCGGCATTTTCTTTCATGCCTTTTCACTCTCGAGTCCTGTGATTAAAATGCCGAGCTGCTCACAGGAGCGGCAGCAATTTCCGCTATGCCGAGGAAGAAGGGCTGATTTTGTTGTTTTCTAGAGCATGCGTGTTCTTTTAAGCCGTAATATTACAAAGGCACGATTTACCGATGTATGCGCTGTCATAGCGATGGACTCACTGCCATCCTTCACCAAAGTGGCCTTCAATGAATATTCTACACCGTTCATTTTCGTAGTATTCGTGTGCCGCTTGAAAGAATCCAGCGCGCTCAAACGATTACGAGGGAAAGGGAAAAGAACTATTCAATGACGGCGAAATGCAGGCATTGAAGATGACCTCCCAGCTAGTTATACTTGTCTGTTACGAGGGTTCAGCTGCCTAAACATTGATCCCTGTTTTAGGGATGGCCATATACCTTGCAAGCACACTTCACCTAGGTAACTCTGTTTTAAATTCAAATCTTTTCGTAAACGACCTCTGCCGATGACAAGTAGTCTCTTTCTCGAAGCAGCTTTATCCAGGCTTTGCTTTTCGCCCTGTTTCGTGTTACTTCCTCAGAGAGCCTCATTATGTCTAAAGCAGGCTGAGAGAGTCTTCCGTCCGTATATTTATTGCTTTTCCTTCGATGGATGTGCCTTCCGTGTTACGCAGATCACCAGCTACGCTGTCCGCTAGAAACTAAGCAACTAAGCATCACTTTATCAATGCTGTGATCAAGGGCATTATAATGTGTCATAGTGCGGACTTCAGTCCGGCAGTCAGGAAGACAGCGAAGAGGACTTCCAAAGTAAAATTTACGTTAGCGATAGCTACATTACAGTACCATTCTGAGCCTTCAGCGTGGCGGAGCCGCCACGCTGTCACATGGTTGGTCACGTGGTGCGTAGCAGGTGCCGGTGGCGCGGCGCCGTGGTTGATCACGTGGTTCCTCACGTGGTTGGTCATGTGACCAAATTACACTCGTCCAGCTGTAGCTAGCGCGTCCCTCCATGTTTAACCAGAGCTAAACCACCGCCAATTTTTTGAGCTGACTCGCGCCCACAAAGAACTGAATGACTCGGCAGCGGCGTAGAAAGAAGTGTGCTCGGTGGTGGTCGAACAAAATACCCGCCGCTTTCGGCCGTGCTAAGTGTCAAGCTGAGAACAAGCTTTCAGGTTAAGGCGTGCAAAGTAATCACAACATTCTTGAGTGACGTACAGTTGCTTCAGCCTGGCTGCGATCTTTCATGATAAATTTGGTCGCGTCTTGCATCACAAAAAAACGCGATAAAGGCGCGTGCTGGCGGCGCTAAGCATGAATAAATAAACATTACAAAGCTTTGCGTCAAAATTTACTCCAAGAACTCCAGCCAGTTTTCCGGTAGCCACTTTCTCGGCGATGGGCTGCGCCATAGAATGCGACGCGCGGCTCCATATTTTGAGTTAACGAGAATATCCTGTTTCTTCCATCCGCATTCCCTGTGGTGGTTCCAGGGAGAGATCCTTGGGGGGCTCCCTTTGAAAGGCTATCTTTGGTTTGGGGCCAAAAAACAAACCAAAAGTGGCAATCAGAACCTCTTATGTTTGCCGACGCACTCCTCTTGTATGCATTCATGTTTTGCGGACCCTTCGGGAAACTCCCAGCCACATTAACGGAGCGCATCCGGGAAAGTGTACGCTCTGAGTTTTTTTTTATGTGATTAGAAAAATGTGCTTGAAAACATACATATTAAATACGCTTTCAGAGAGGGTAAAGAGGAAGTCATGACTTGTGTATGTGGCGTGTGTTTTCTCTTTCCTCCTCTGTCCGTTGAGGTTACTGAAATGTTTTAACATTCATTACTCTAAAAGGGGAGTTCCAATTATGATCGTGAGAAAGCTATTCGCAACATTAAACCGTGATCGTACGTTCTCACATTTGGAAATTTAAACGGTATGCTTAAAGCTTATCGTGACGTTCAAGGAGCAGGGTGAATCATTTGGGGCATTTAGTCGTTTGATTGCAGCAAGGTGTCCGGTTCTCGAATATGAATGAGCGATTGGCGAACACTGAAAGAAAAGCTTGCCGAGACCTCCGAGATTAATAAACACCCAGGTATAGCTGTAGCTTGGGCGACCGCTGCCGATGTAGGAAAGGGCTAATTGGAGGGATATGGGAGTGTTCTTTGTACTGCACTGGATGTATTTCGGTGGCTGGTGACGATCATAATGACGAATACTGGAGATGTCGTTTCTAAAATACAACCATTGTTTTTACTCACTTCTGTTCCTATCTAGTCTGCCACTCACGAGAGCAACATGACCCAAGTAAAATGCATGCAGGCATGGCGATATTTGAAAGGAAACCTACAGGCTATATACAATGCGATTTGAATACAATGCTTAATTATCGCATTTCTAGGAAGAATTACCGTAATAATTGGACCTTTCCGGTAATAAATTGTTTTTCGTTTCCAAAGCGGCTTCCATGCTGTTTTGAGACTGTTAACTGAAGCGTGTTGAATCAGCAGGTTATAATGCGAAAAATATTTTAGCAGATTCTTCTCAGGTGGTGTGCATGCTGAATGGATTCCTGGAAAGTCGAACCACGTAAAATGCGTACAACCTATTTATTTAGGCTTACGCCAGCAATTCTAGTATAATTGAAGCGGTGCTCACCCTCCTTCCTGCCTCCTCTCTTCCCCTATTTCCCCAACAAGATGACGCAACATTAGATCACATATCACAGTCGCAGTAGCGACCTGCTCTAAGGGCACCACTGCAGCCGCGTCAGCGCCTCTACCTCGAGAAACAGGGCGTGTCACGTACTGCTTTCTGCAGGCCAGCTGTGCGAGATTGCTTAATTAGAACCGCCGCGCCGGAGGCTACTGTTGCATGGAGTTGCCACCCTGACTCGCCTCCACTGCTATCTTTCCTTTTCCAGAAATGCGCCGCTGGAGTTAGGTAAGGCATACCGTGTAAATTGGCGGCCCTTCAATACCACACTTCGACGTTAAACAGAAGAAGTCGTTAGTGTTTACGTCAGCTGCAACTCTGATAGAAATACTCAAACGCAGGTGACGTCTTAACCTTTGTTTTCAGTGTGTATCAGAACGCCAGAAAGGTTACTGCACTGTCGCTGCCAGAATGTTGGGTTTGAATACTGCGTTCCGACATAAAGGACCGTCGAGGAACCAGCTAGGAAAAAAGTTAAATAAGACATAAAATTGAAACGTGGGTCGCGAGTTTTCATATCGAGAACGCTTCCGTGGCTGTTCTACAGCCATGGAACAAAGCGTTTTATTTGTGCGTTTTTAACCTTTCTCGTTCTTGGTGACGTGCTTTCGTTACCTGAGTAAGAATAACGTGGTGTAACGTGCCGCGTTTTATTCCCTTCCCCCTCATAAACACACAGCCTTCGATAGCATAATGATTGGTGCTTCTTATTCGAAGCAAGATATACTTTGTCCGAGGTTGCTCTTAAACCTATCAACGCCCACGTGCTTCTGAAGATTTCGTAACTAAATAAAAGAAGACTGCCTGGTCATTTTCAAGCATTGTTGAAAAAATATTCCATGAAGTGAAATCCAACGTTTTCCTCGTAACACTACGCCTCAAAAAGACATCGTGCTTTTAGTGCGCGCTAATTGTTCCATCTACGTGCTTCCTATGTCCCGTATAAGCATATACAGCCTCCCAATATCATGAGCTGCGCTGCCATGGTTCAATGAAGAAGTCGTGTAAATTTTCTTGATCATCTAACATGTTCTTTTTAAAGTAGAGGTAGATGACGGAGATAAGCTTAAGAAGGGAGGAAGCTGGTCTACGATGTTAAGAATTTCAGGTGTAAAATAGGCTCTTCATGCGCGTCAGAAACGATGCACCTATCTCCGTCTTGTTGATTATAGTGAAGATTTTGAAGCTTAAACTACATTTAACATGAGCGAAATGCATTGCGCCGCATCCTACACATACCCTATTCCCAAAAAAGTGCTCGCGCATCTACTATTTCTCTGACGGTAGCAACTCCGTCTGTTATTCGCTCCTGCACAATACTCTCACTCCTTTCATGCACTTCTTTTTTTCTTACGTTGTATTCCGCAATATGGGGCACATTTTGTTACATATTTCCACTTATGTTCTTCCTGAGTTTGCCTGTGCCGCGCGGTTGATCACAGGTCCTGTAAAATGAGCTTCTCGGGTAGCATAAATATGCAGGTGGGATTACATTTTGAAACACGCGTGCTTTATACTAGAAGAAGAATTGCTTGGCTGGTTGGTGGGGCTGGAAGTAAGAGCGCCGAATTGCACCTCAATCGATGCACGCCGGCACTGAGATACGGGTCAGAAGGTTTCTCTTAGGTGCCAGCTGCGGGCCCACGCCTCCGGGCGGAAAGCTTTTCCGTGTCGCTCGCGCGTTTCGATGAGCGCTGAAAGTGTGCAACTACGCTGACGTGCCTACGATCTGAGCACTACCTGAAAGTTCAACGAAAGCAATCACGTATTGTGCCCCAGGTTTCACTCGCTTACAGCCTCCGCTTTTGCGCCTTTTGTTGCAAGCTCCGAACCTCCAGTCCCTTTCTCCGCTCTTGTCTCCTTTTCTGTTGGCCTGAGTGTTTTTGTCGATAGACGTTGAGAGGAGCCGCATTTTCTGATGAGACAATAATAAGTACACCTGAATTACTAACCTATATTTCTTTCTATTGCTTCTGTTGTTCCTGACCAGTTTTTTCTTGCCTTGCGGGAAAGGTCAGTAAACATCATCAATGTGTTTTCACTTCCTATTCATAGTGCCCTGCTTTCTTGTGATTTTACATGCATGACGCTCGCTCACAAGACTGGCTGGGACCCTAGAAATCAATGTTCACTCACGCCTGTGGACCATTGAACACTCTTTGAACTCGTACACCTTGATAAAGTTTTCGAGAACGCACGTGCTGATTTTCGAGATTGCAAGAAAGATTTCATGCATCACTATTCAATTGGTGAAAGAAGCGAGAAAGCACAATAAAGCATGTAGACAGCGCGGTTACACATCTGCCCTTGTATTCGGCTTCTTTTACTCTGGCTTCAACCAGAAACTCTGTTGCCCAACTCTGCCGGTGGGCCTCACATTTATCGGTCTATCGTTCTTTTCGATCAGTAGTAATCGGACAGAAGGTCTATTGGTCTATACTGACATGTTAGTTTATGCTGGCACCACCATAATATACAAACGTAGGTACTAATAATCGAGTTATCGGTGATTCACCAACATGCAAGCCTATCTTTAGGTTTATGCTGGCCGTTATCTTAGTTTAGAAAGACTCCATATATAAATAAATCTCGCAGAGATAAAACTTTCATAGGTAAAAAATGTGAGCTACGCAAAGATTGCAAGTCACAAAAGTTGGAGAGCTGCTTGCTTGCTTTACCCTTGCAAAGAAAGCCTCGAGAGTGTTAACGTTCTGCAGCGCCTGTTTTTATCTCTACGAACTTGAGCTCCTTTCCTGTTTGAGTGAACGCCATCTCCTTTACGACCCTCGTGACAGGATGTGCTGCTTGCATTTCTATGTTTATGCCATCATCTGCTCAAGCACACGAACCGAGGGAGATAAGGGAAGATATAAAGAGAGAAAGCGCGTAATAGCAGTGAAGAAAGTTTTGCACACAAAACTTAATGCAAGTCCGATGCAACGAGTAGAATAAAAAAAATATGTGCATTTTGGGACATGTGCCCCTACGCCGACGGGAAAGCGTCGCACATGACATAGGAGACGAGAAGTCAGCAGCGTGTATGTCGAAAAGGTTAACAACGACATCCAGTATCGAGCTTCCCGCAAACCGGCGCCCCAGCTCTGGTTTCATAGCGCGGTGAGTCAAAAACAGGGATTTTCATTTCGGCGACCATGGCTGGGTTTCCACTCAAGTGAAGTGCCGGAAATTGGGGGTTTGTCGTTGGAGTGTCTCATGTTTCTTCCATCGATAGATGTCTGGCGTCATGGTTTTCTTTTTTTTTTTTACGAAGGTTGATCACTGGAAAACAGAAATCTTCGCTTAGAGAAGTAGTGAGCATTACGGTCAAACAGGATTGTCGCTTGATGTGTGGCTCATGGCTTCATATAATATTAGAATGAATTTTTAGACCGCATGTCGCAAAATCAGGCTAGTCTTTTCTTCCGCGTTTTTCTGATGTACCGCTCCACGTCTACACGTTAATATTCTGAAATGCCATCGAATAGTTAAAAGAAGCATATATGCACATAGCGATCATACGGTCCCAACCTAGTTATGGAATTCCTGTTAAAATTAAGCTCTTTGGGAATGCCAAAAATAACATACTTCCTTCGCCCATATCACTATTGAGCCCATAAGCAGGAATAAAAAAATCTTGCTCGATTTCAGTAGTTAGGCCGAATGCGAATTAGGCGCGCTAGTATTTCAGTTTCCCTTTAGGTTCCGATCTTCAGGTCCAGCGTTCACGAATAGCAGTTTTTCGGACAGCCATAGGGGATTAATTTTCATATCTGCGGAATCGGTCAACCTCTACATTTTTACACCCCTGGAAGTCTTCTCTCCCCTCATGGCGCAGTGGGGCAGTGGCCAAGCGATGCGCCACTCCCATTCTGTCAGGTGCTGCCATCGGTGAGACTTAGGTTGCTTGGGTGGGGTAGCGATTCAGGTTGCTCTTCCCGAGCATCGTTTCACAATTAATTCAGATATGGCCTGACACGTAGGGCAGGCTCTCACCTGCCCACCGAGTGGTGGGAAACTTGCCCCGGTATATACCAAGTGTCCCAGCTAAATATAACCAATCTTTCAAAACACGGAATATCCTAGCCGCGTGACACCAACTGAGGGTTGTTTAGGGTCGCGTGACCTAGTCTGCAGTATTGTTGCGTTATTCAAAGTTAGGCTAATTAGCCAACATTTCTATTGCTGACTTGAAGAACAAAGTGCGATTGAAAAAGTTGTAGATTTCTTTGAAAACCAGCACCAAGGTACCGTCTAGAGAACAAGTTTTTTTACCGGCCTTAAACCACAGCACGCAAAATGAAAAAAGAAGCTTCCACATGACAATGGTGCCACTTCATTGTCCCAAAACGCGTCTTAGAGAACAAAATCCGGTTTCATCTGAAGTGCCCTCCCCGACGAGCCTTTGTGTGCACATTGCGGCAGAGATGTGAGCCAGCAGCTGGGCGCGTTATAGGTTTATTTTAAGGCCAATGGATAAAGCTACGCAAATCGTACCTTGATGGAAACAGCGCTGCTGGCTGTTTTTGGAGACGGTCCACAACTTTTGCATCGACACCTTGTTCGTGAAGTCAATAATTAAAAACTTCGCTAAATAGGCTCAACTATTTAATTAACTTTGAGGAACGAAAAAATGCTCCAGACTAGGCCACGCGTCTCTGAAGAACCCTTAGTTGGGTTCACTCGGCTAGGACAAATCGTGCTTTAAAAATTTTGAAAAGTTATATATGTATATAACCAATCTTATGAAATATATCATATATATGTAAATATATATAAGCAAACACGGGAAAGGAAATGAGGGGCTCGGTCGACAAACTTAAGAATCAAGTCAAAAGTTGCCGAAACCAAGGTGCATAGAAGAATGTTTCTATTTTTTTGTGGCTCTGAACGATGGCAGAATAATACTTCAATTAATCTATTGCTTAAAGGAAAATAATTATAAAGCAGAAGAAAAAGAACCAAGCCGCAGATGGGTTCCGAACCCACGACCGCCGAATTTCGCGTCCGGTGCTGTTCTGTAAATAAACCGCCGTGCCTACAAAGTACGTAACAATATATACATACATACATACATACACACACACACACACACACACACACACACACACACACACACACACACACACACACACACACACACACACACACACACACACACACACACACACACACACACACACACACACACACACACACACACACACACACATACATACATACATACATACATACATACATACATACATACATACATACATACATACATACATACATACATACATACATACATACATACATACATACATACATACATACATACATACATACATACATACATACATACATACATACATACATACATACATACATACATACATACATACATACATACATACATACATACATACATACATACATACATACATACATACATACATACATACATACATACATACATACATACATACATACATACATACATACATACATACATACATACATACATACATACATACATACATACATACATACATACATACATACATACATACATACATACATACATACATACATACATACATACATACATACATACATACATACATACATACATACATACATACATACATACATACATACATACATACATACATACATACATACATACATACATACATACATACATACATACATACATACATACATACATACATACATACATACATACATACATACATACATACATACATACATACATACATACATACATACATACATACATACATACATACATACATACATACATACATACATACATACATACATACATACATACATACATACATACATACATACATACATACATACATACATATACACCTGGGCAGGTAGGCAACGACTCGATGGGCAGGTGAGCAGCCTACCACAAAACTGGCTGCAGACAAACAGGCAAACACAAAAAGGATACATGCAGAGGCCACTGAAAGTGCTAGCCCACTTAAATTGTCATTTTTGTTCTGTGAGCCCACTCATCGACTCAGGATTGTCATCCACATTCAAACCCCATGCCGTCAACCAAAGAATACTTTTGTTGCATATCGCTTTGTAACTGAATGCAGAACAAAGTGACTGATAATTGGAAATACACACAAGCGTCCTTCTACATTTCTGGTATTCAGTCCTTGATAATTTTGCTTTCTTTAGCCACTGCTAACATAAACAAATTTTAGGCATCCTTCTTGAATTACGGACAGCTGTCAGCACCTCTGCTTGCTTGCAGCGGCTCGCTGCTCGTGCTTTGTGCTCAGAAGTCAGTGGTTTGTTTCCTATCTGCGTAAGGCATCAGAACATTTCCGTTCAGCAGTTTACGGTAACACATTTGCTAGCATAACCGTTCTGCAGCCCATACCATCCGTACGCGCTTTCCATTAGGAATGCCCATGGCCGAACTCGTTAGCAGGCAGCCTTTCCGGCTCAAAGCTATTTTGAGACAGCAAGTGCGAGTGACATGACCAGCCAGCGCCGGTCGCTTCTCGTTGGAATGTAAATGAACAGAGAGTCACGCTCCATGCTCCGAAAACGCCGCTTCCTTTGCCGGCGCGCAAGATTGAAAATCAGTGAGTTCTGAAGCGGTTTCTTCCGAATCTTGAAGCAGACGCAGCACGCGTGTGTTGTTGCGTTGTTGCGTAGCTATTTGCAATTCAGAGAAATTGGCGCTGCTGTCGCTTTCGTATTCTGCGCGCGTGAGCAGCGGGAATTCACTCGACGTCAGTCTCAGGAGTGGTCCTGTTTGGTCGTGCGTTCAAGACTTGTGCGAAGGGTTTGCAGACGCACTTAAGGCTGGTCGATGCGTGCTGCTCCCGCTACACGCAACTTTTATTTCCTTTATTGTGAATATTATTGGTGATCTCTCATCGCGGTGCTGTTTTTTTTTCGTACATAAATGTAATGTGATGAAGGTTCTTTTCTTTGCCGATTTTGGCGTGGAACTGTTCTCCCCGCCGACTATCCTCATAGATATGCGACCCAGAGTACTCAGTTTCGAAACTGAGCAGTTGTCCCCCTAAGGGTACTTCAAGTACATTATTGTGTGCAGGAATTAGCACATCTTTATGTACAGTTTGTTTGAACCGTTTGTTGTATTTCAAATCGAAACTCTTCATAAAGAAATCACGTTATTGCATTGCAAGAGTCATGTTGTGGTATCTGAACGGTGGACGAATTTAAATTACTGTACTATACCACGCAATGGCTTCGAAAGGCGAAAAAAATAAAAGTGCGCCTTTCACCATGCCTAGGACCAGCTTTGACCTGTTAACGCTAGTATAATATATCCACTTATTTAGCTACGGCCGCTGAACGGTGCGCGTTATAGCTCGATCTTCTGCCACCCCCCCCCCCCACCCTTCCCCGACCTTTCGCATGGCCTCTGCTGGCCACTTAAACCGCAACGTTTCCAATAGCATCCACCCCACACTCCCCACCCTTTCAGCTATGAGCCACGCGCGCCTCATCATCGAGGTGCACTTGGGGAGATATTTGGTGAACCCTCTCAAAATACGATGCCGAACTACGTTGTGCATGCTGCTCTCGTCTCGCTATTTTGCGTCCGCCTGATGCTGCGTAAAATGGTCGCTTTTGTCTCGCAGTCACCCCTTCCTCGCCAATATGAAGGTGTTGATATTCCTACCGTATGTTCGCGCTACATCTTATGCGTAATTATCGGTACTGCATCTCCTTTGCTAATGTGGGGTCGCTGCGGTCTTCGGTAGTCTGCTCTCAGTGCGTCGGAGACGTTGAAGCCGAAAGCTGGCACGGCTACGCGCTGTGCAACAGCACTGGAATTGATGTGAGGCCAAAGTGGGCACTTTACCAGTTCACCTTGTGTCGTTGTGAGAAACAATGTGCAGGACCAATGACTGCCAAGAATTCGGATCTGCTCCAATCCCTGCGGCTTGTAATGGTTCGAGAGAAAAAATCGTCTTCTTTGCAATCAAGAACCGCCAGGGATAAAAGACTAATTTTCCACAGAATTAAGATTCGAGGCAGCCCCCGGTAAGAATCAAAGAAAGCTTCGTCTTGATGTCTTTCCGACTACGTGTTCTAAAAGCATTCAATGTTCAAATATTGAGAGTGGATGGAAGTGGCAAAAATAAAGAGTTGGTGACGAAAACTGGGTTTATAAAAATGTACAGCTGCAGTTGTTTTTTCTCATCCACAGCTATCTGAATATATACTGTAGATTTCGGAAGTGAATGCGGTGTTTGTGAAAACAGAAATGGTTAAAATCCTGATTATGATCTCCTCAAGTTTGGTTGTAGACTTACAATTCAATGGGGCGCATGACTTTCGTCACGCAGTAGCCCTGTAATCTAACGACACGGCTCAAGGATCAAGAGGTCCTGAGATGAAATCTTTGCTACCACCATGCGTCTTTTTTTTAATACAGCATTTTGTTGCTTCTCACATGTCACCTGTGGTGGCATAACTGGTGTCCCAAATTTTCGGTGATGGGTATCCTAGCAGTTGACGTTCAATATATTGCTCGAGAAGAAGTCGCCTTAAAGAATGGGCCTATTCCGTGTCGTGGTCCTAGCAGGTCATGTGGGACGGTGAATGGCCGTTCCTGAGGAGGCAAGCAGATTGCAGTGGTGCTATTGCTTTGGTTTCTTCGCCCCGGGGAAGGCGAATGTTGACTGAGTTTTCTTTCTAACGTATTTTTAAGCAACAGCTGAACGCCAGCTGTTCTATTGAAACGCATCTATGTAAAATTATGTGGTTACGGAGGCCATGTCATTACCAAAATATGCGAAAATTTACATATTTTTCAGAACCTTTAGGTGTGATTTCCGTCGGCTTTACCTATGGTTTCTGAGTAATGTTCATGTCATTGTACGGCATCAGCATGTGTCGGAGTCATTCCGTATGATTTAATCCCCATGAGCTTACGTCTTATGCGCAAGCATAGGAAATCCGTAATAAATCTCGCATGATTCACTCAAACAATATTATGGAGTATTCAGATCTTCCTACGGAAGCCTCCGCTAAAGGTAACTGACTTCGCTCGTGCGAAATGACGCAACCCTGTCCCTAATAATCAAAAGCCAAATGAAGATAGTGAAGAAAGCGAATGAAACCCAAAACACAACGAGAGTCAAAAGAAATACCGAAAAGCCAGTCTCAAACTGCCCAGTGCACAATTTATGCGGGTATGCGGCGGAGTAAGCTGTCTCCTTCTTCCGGATAGCCTTTGATGGTGTCGCACCTTTCGCATCTTTTCTCCAGGAGTGGCAAAAGTGCAGGTGGGAACCTTCCTTGCGCGCCCTTACCTTAACGCTGCCCTTTACCGCACATCCCAGTGCCATTCGAGCACCCGGCCGGTGTCCTTTTGCACACTTAGAAAGCCAGTATGCCCTCATGAACCGAGATGGAACCTTACTGCTCCCATGTGCGCCGGAGGTCCCCTGCCACTGGCCACTGGGTCACTGACATAGTGTTTTGTTTGGGGATTGCTTGAGTAAGTGACTAGTTTTAGAGAAAGAAGAAAGTCGTTGCCAAAACCAGCCCCTTTCCTATTTTGATGCCAGGGCGCAGAGCTGTGCATGAACTAGGGCCGGCCCGGAAGCCCGAACCCCACCCGGCCCGCGGACCGGGCTCAGGCCCCTCGCAAGCCCTTTGACGCGTGCTCGGACCAGGAACGGGTTAAGTTATAATTGTCTTGGACGGGCTGGCCGGCCTTCGCGTTCGCGAGTACTCGTACTGCCTTGGTCGAATGTTTAGAGACTAGGAGGTTTGCTTCTAAGCCGTGCAGGGGGTCTGTAGTATTCGTGGAATCCTACCGATCGGAGTGGGCAGGATTCGAAATATTATTGCCTTCAGGGTATTTGAAACTCTGAGAATGCATTACGAGCTACTAGGTGGTACTCGGAATCAAACCGACAGGAGGAGGAGGAGAAGGAAGAGGAAAGACAGGGAGGTCAACCGGAAGAATAATCGGTTTGTTACCCTACACAGGGGCAAAGGTGCGAGGCGATACAAAATGAAAGAGAAAGGAGGGTCAGTATGAAAAGTCAGCGTTCGTAAAGATCACAGCCTATCGTGCGCGCCAGAACTTCGCAAGAAGCGGAGCAGTGTCTTGGAGGCCTTCACCGTCGACGATCACCGCGGCCAGTGGCCGAGAAACTTCATTTCTCTCAGATGGCGTTGATTCAGACGCTCCAGCGCATGGCAGAGCGACTGCCCTTCGGCGCTATAGGCAGGGCAGTCACAAATAATGTGGGGTATAGTCTCGTCGTACCCGCCGATGGCACATGCAGGGCTATCAGCCATACCGATTTAAAACGAGTAATAGTTGGTGAAAGCTACACCAAGCCACAGGTGACACAGCAAAGCTTCCCCCCGTCGTGGTAGGCCGGATGGAAGCCGGAGCATCAGATCTGGGTCCAAAGCTTTTAAACTTGAATTGGAAAGTTGGCCGGAATTCCACGCGGCAAGCGGTATGTAAAGCGCAAGAGCGCGAAGCCTGCCCGCTGCGTCTGATCTCGAAAAGGGATCGACACAAAATCGCCATCGTGGTGAGCAGTTCGCGCGACCTCATCCGCGCGGTGATTGCCTGCTATGTCGCTGCGCCCCGGCAACCATTGGTAGATAATGTCGTGTCCTTTATTTATGGCAGAGTGATGTAGTTGTCGGATTTCTGCAAACAGTTGTTCATGGGCTCCACGGCGAAGAGAAGCTTGTAAGCCTTGGAGGGCAGCTTTTGAATCGGTGAAAAAATACCACTGCTGTGGGCGCTGCTGACTGATGTTTTCAATGGCGACACGAAGAGCAGTGAGTTCTGCACCCGTCAGAGAAGTCTGGTGAGCTATCCTAACTATACTTTCGTTAGTGCTTGCGGGGATTACCACGGAGTCCGAAGAACTGGTAGGGTTCACTGAGACGTCGGTGTTTACGTGCACCCGTTTTACGTGGTCCTGATGGAAATATTCAAAAGGTACTTGTTTTATTTCTATCGGCAATAAATCGATCTTTTTCCTGATGCCAGGTATTGAAAGAAGAACACGGGGATTGTGCAGGCTCCAAAGAGGTGAGGACGGTCTAGAGGCGGGTGTAAACTGGGACGGAAGAATGGCGTGATGACCATCAATGGCGTTTGTAAACAATGTACGCGGCCTGGTAATAGGAAGACCGGCAAAATGGTAAGAGGGAACTCGGAAGATGTGTCAAAAATGTGCCCTCACTGCGTGAACTATTAGGTAGGTAGGAATTGGATGCTTCTAGGCGATGAGTATAGATGCGGCCGTAGAGGAAGTTTTCGGCAATCCTAGGCAAGACCGGAGAGCTTGAGCTTGAACGCTTTGCAGACTTCGTATGTTCGTTTCTAGAATGTTTCCAAGTGCAGGGAGGATGTAGCGAAGACATTCCATGAATAAGGCGTTGTGGAGCTGCATCATCGACCGCACTGACGCTCCCCACGACTTTCCCTCCCAAGAAAGGCGAGAACGTGAGAAATAGCAGTCAGTATCTTTTTTATGTATAAAATATGGGGGGTCCATGATAAATTTCGGTCGATGATTACTCCCAAAAACCAATGGCTCTTTGCGTAGGGTATTGCTGTGCCGTTTATTATACGGCATAGGCACGTTCTTGCGTGCAAAGGCAAGAAGCGAGCACTTTTCGATTGACATCTGTAAGCCTTGCAGGTGGAGGTAGGCCGCAAGAATACTTGACGCCTTTTGAAGTCTTGCTTGAACTTGTGGGCGCGTAACTCCAGCAGCCCATATACAGATGTCACCCGCATAGATTGATAGTTGAGCCGACTGTAGTAGTATGTCGACAAGCTCGACAAGTGTAAGGTTGAACAGTTGGGCTAAGCACTCCACCCTGCGGTACTACACGGGAAGTGAAATGGGAAGATGTTAAGCCATCCTCAGTCTGTACAAAAAGAGATCTGATGGATAAATAACTACGTATCCAGGAGAATACGCGACCATCAAGCTCTGCAGCCCGAAGAGCGTCCAAAATAGCCTGGTGAGTTACATTGTCGTATAAGGCATTTATATCTAGGAACAATGCCGTGGTCAAGCGCTTCAAATAGTTTTGGCGCTGGACGGATGACACCAGGTTGACCATGTTGTCAACAAAAGAGCATCCACGTTGAACCCCGGATATTATAGCCGGATATATACGATAGCGCTCCAGGTACCGCTCAATACGTGTAAGTGCCATCATTTCCAGTACTTTGCCAACGCAGCAAACCAGCGCAATTAGATGGTATGATGTCAGGTCAAGTGACGATTTCTCTGGTTTCAGGAGCAGAACTAGACGACTGGTCTTCCGCTCGTTTGGAACTCTGCTCTCATTTCTATTTTTGTTGCAACACTCCAAAAGGACACGCCTAGCTTCTTGTCGAAGGCTTGCAAGTGAAGAGTATGGCACCCCGTCGGGTCCCGGCGATGATGGCCGTCTGCAACTAGCCAGCGCGACATCACGTTCCACCACGTAGAAGGGAAGGTCCATCCGAGAATCCCGAAAAGCGTGAACATTGCTGCAATGCAGCGCTGCGGATGGGGTGTATGGTCTTGCTACCCAAGCGCAGAAATCCTCAGCTACCTCGACCTGCACCTCGAAAGGGTGCTGCTAGTGTGGGGATGTTCGGAGGCCATGAACGACATTCCAGATGCGTGACAATGATTTCCGTGGATCAAGTATTTCACAAAATGACCTCCAACGTTGTGATTCGAGGCATTGAATTCTGCGCTGAATTTTATTTTGCATGCGCCTCGCATCTCTGAGGTCAAGGCTCGGCTTAGTGCGTCGGTATCTGCGCTCTGCCATCCGTCGCAGTGATCGATCGTAGGCGCTGCAATTCCATATAAAGTCCGTGTACTTTGTAACTGGTGTGAATAACCGTGTGGCGTTTTCCATGGCCTCCTTAATTTTCTCTTCCAAACCAACAGAGGAACCGTTTCTGCTAGCATCTTCCATAAGTAACTGAAACACTGACCAATCGATGCGGTCACATGCGTGTGGCAGAGGTGCATGTGGACAAGCCAGTAATGGTCAGATATGTAGGGATATGGTCACTTCCGCAAGTTCCAATATCCAAAAACCACTGGCTGTTGCTGATAAGGCATCGAGAAAGGAAAGCCAAGTCGAGGAAGCTGCTGTAAGTTGTCCGGCGAAAATAAGTTGGGGAGCCGTTATTTAAACACTGAAGGTCATGGTCAGAGGCGAAGGACACAAGCTTTCGTCCCTTAATATTCATTTTACCGCCTCCCAACGTGGTGTGGTAAGCGTTATAGTCACCCATGACGATCCAAGATCGGGTGTAACCGCCATCAAGTCAATAAATCGCGCGGCGTCAAATAGACTCGATGGTGGCAGCTACGCACCCACAAGCGCAAACGCGAGAGTACGCCTGTTCACTGTTAGGCAAACGCACTGGCTGTCGGTATTAGGGGAACTGGATGAAGCACATACGTAAGTTTACGCCGAATGTAAACGATGACTATACTGCTCCCTCGGTGCGTGGGAGATGCAAACGCCCCGTAGCCTCACAGTCGGAATATGGTACATTCGGCTCACAAATGACAAGGATTGGGAAATTATTTACGTAAACATATTGCCAAATATGTGAAATTAGATACTGGAGTCCGCGGGCATTCCATTGAAAAATAGAGGCTTGTTTTAGATGCTGTCCAACTGTTAATGCCGGGGTAGCCATTGTTCTTGGTGCTCTGGAGCCACTAGAACTGGATTAAGCGCGTCCTATACTTGCAGCACATTCTGTGCTGCTGGCGTGCGCAGGCCTTCCAGCACAGCGCGGAGGGCACCCAGGACGGACTTACACATTGCCATAACCTGCAGTTCCTGGCCACGGCCAAGGTCTTCCCATTTCTCCTGATCAACAGTAGGCGTGCTGGCCACTGGTTTCCGGTTGGCCACTGTCCACTGGGCCAGCACTGGGTATCGAGAGTGATGGCGAGGTAACGTCCGAAGCAGCAAGTCCGGCTTCACCAACCGTTGGGCTCCCTTGATTTAGTTCAGCAGGCGGAGGAGGAGGATGAGATGCAGCAGTGTTAGAGGCCTACCTACCAGAAGTAACGGCTTTCTTTGAAGTCCTTCGACGACGCTAACGAAGTCTTCCCACCTTACCAGCGTCCTGCCTGTGCGTGGAATGGCCAGGCACCATTTGCTTTAGCACTGCTTGTTCGTTCTTTAGGCGGGGACAGTATTTCGATGAGGAATCGTGAGGGCCACGGCAACTGGCACATTTCAGGGTAGTCGCGCGGCAAACGTCGCCGCTCTGTGACTCAAAGCATCTAGGGCACACGATGATGTTCTGGCAGATGCCTCTCACGTGTCCGATCCTCATGCACTTTCTGCACTGAAGTGGCTCGGGCACGAAAGGTCAAACAGGGTGGCGAAAATGCCCAACCTTTGCATACGACGATATGGTGTCCCCCTTGAATGTTAGCTGTTGCACTGAGATCTTCCAAGGCGCTGTATTTCCATTATTGAGATGCTGTTGGACGTTGGTTTGGTTAAAATAGGCAAACTATCATCAGCAATGGAAATGTCGACGTTTGAAATGACGCCTGCTGTAGTGTTGCTGTCTTCGAGGACATGGAGCGTACACTGATGTCGCTGAGATTGTTTACGCCGGTCAAACGTTGCAGTGCGCTCCGCTCCGTGACATCAATAGCGATGATGTTTTGTAGGGGTTGACACTCACGTCTTTAATCCACCAAGGAGCGAGGCCTTCAAGGAACAAAGACGTGGCTTGCCTGTTCAGGTGCGTGAGGTATCCGGCTGGCGTGTCAAGCACGAAAAAGACGGTATGTGTCAGGTGACCTCGCGTCTTGAAGATCGTAGACGTGCTTGATGAGGACGAGTTCTCACGTCGGCGCAATCTTCATATGGCCTTCTTGCTGAAGACTGGTACGAACCCATCATCTGTCGAAGAGTCATCATTGGCCCCCCGAGTACACCTCGGTCGCCTGGCTGCTGGCATCACTATGATGGTAGAGGCGTTTCCTCTGGGCGGCCGCTGCCTACCCACCGGGTTCCAAGTGAGGCCCATGAGACTCCACTTCCATGGCCGTGTGTGAAAGAGAGCGGCGCCTCCCTGGTGGCAGCAGAAATTACAAAAAACTGCAGAGGCGTGAAGGCAGCGTTCTGGTAAGAACAACTTCTTCGTCTTCCCCGCCTGGGCACTAAGGTGGACAAAGGGTGCATCATATGCGGATGTGCGAATATGACCACGGTGCACTGGGTGTCTTGTACGAACAGCAGGAACTGCTTTGAGTCTAGACCATCCAGAAGGAAATGTACGAGGACGAGAGGAAAGCACAAACGATAACAAAAACAAACCAAAGCTACTTGGGTTCTAGCAAGCACCATCGTTGAGAGAAATCCGCTGGTTGTGGGCGCCTTTGCAGAAGGAAGGGCAAGAATAATGGAAGTTTTTGGGAAGCGGAGGAAAGGCTGCGTTCAACGTACGTGGAGCCGTGGCGTCTAAGGGATGGTTTTCTAATAAACTTGCTATATTGGTTGAAGACTGACCGTTGACACAGGTCGACAAGAGGAACACGTAACTGCCAGCGCAAGAGACGTTGAACACGTCTCTACCAGCGCAAGAGACGCTGTTGTTTTCTTGTAACAACGCCTCGAGAAAGGGTTAACTTCATCCACTCCCTGCCGTTGGTGTCCAGCGAAGGGAACGATGGGACGTTTTGTAATGCCATTCCCAGGTAGTCTCTCCGAAACGCACCCTAGCACCGACTGCCTTCTCTCATGTCCGCTTACCCTTTAAGAGCTAGTCGTTCCGGTTTAGTCGCAGGCAAGAGCCAAGAGGTTGTGGGGGGCTCCATTACTACATGAATGGCGGAAAAAGAATGTCACCCCTCCACTACGTCTCCTACTCTACCGGCGCAGGCTTGGTTGTTGTGTTTCGCCGTAATTGCTTGCCAGCGAAGTGAGCACAGTACCCTTCCTTCCCGTGAATAGCAGAAGGAGGGACGTCGCCGCCACATCGGCATTCGCAGCAGAGCGCCGTGCTGTCACTTATTTGCTGACTTATCCTCTGACAAGCCAAAATGTCTGCCTGTCGCGGCACGCCATTCACGGGTTACGAGACCAGGCCTGTCACTACCCTTAATACTTCGAGCGTTTCGTTCATTTCGTGCACGTCGTGGGCTTGAGCGTTCAGTCTTGTACCATGGAGAAGTTCAGTGTTGGAAACCTAAAAAGCGGCAGTTCGAAAGGACGCTTTAAGCTTATTCCCAAATCTGAATGTCAGAGCGCTGTTTGGGAGAAATTTCTCACCACGTTGAGTGTGCAACGACTTCAACTGTGGGACATGTACAGTGCAAGCCGTGTAGGACGTTATTTCCCTACGAGTCTTCGAAAACGGAAGCATTGCACCTGCACAAGCACCGATGTAAAAGCAGCTCAGCCAACGCAAGCCCAGTAACGTCTTTTCTGAAACCGCCAAGCTCTAAGCTTGCAGTATCTAGAAAGGAAAAGTTAATGGAAGCTTTGGCACACTTCTGGGCGAAAGATATACGCCCGTTTGACGTAGTCAGCGGCAATGGCTTTGGAAAAGTAGCGCAAAAGTTAATCTCTATTGCAGCTCGCCATGGCAATGTTGAGGTTGATCATATCCTTCCTCATCGCACCACTGGCTCGAGAAAAGTAGCCAGATTAGCAGCACAAGTTCGGGGAAACGTAATGCCGGAAGTGAAGTTGCCGCAACTTTGATCGAGGAGCAGTGCGCAATCACTGCCGACATGGGGACAGATGAGTTTCGCCAAGTCGCGCACACGACGGCTACGGCAGATTACATAGACAGTGACTGGTGCCTGCACTCCCACGTTCTTTTAAGTCGCAATTTTTTTTAAGGAACGCAAGACTGCTGAAAACATTCGAAGAGAGTTGCAACGCTGTTTCTTTTTTTATTTACATGAACAGTAAAGGAGAGGTTGACGCTGCATAGCGGCTCCGGCTACTCGTTTTCACCAATTCGTTGCAACCACTTGTTTCGACGATGTACAGTTCAACATAACATAAAACAAACACAAACAGTACACAACATATAAAATAAAGTACAAGCGTCAGTAAACGTAACAATAATGAGAAACAAAAACACCTTGGATGTTAAGAGAAACGCTGTTTCTCTAAACTGGGCACCACAGGGATGCTCTGCAGAAGGCTACGTTCGTGACTAACCAGGGTGCGAACATCATATCTGCTCTTCAGCCCTACAGCCGAATGAACTGCTGCGCACATCACCTGAATACTGTTCTTCGTAACACGTTCTCTGATTTTTTATTGCAGCTGAAGTCTCGTGTGTGAAACATTGTAAAATATCAAATTGGTCGTGAATTTCTAGAAACAATGTGGTCTGGCTAGCCAACTCAACCAAACCGTCTGCCAGGAAGTTCCGACAAGATGCAACTCAAAGCTTTCTATTCTGAAACCTGTATCAGGACAACTTGCAGAAATGATAGCCCTTCTTGAAGCGAAGTACTCTTCAATCATGAACAATGTGGACAAAAAACCAATTGCATTTCTGGAATAGTTTTCAGAAGCAACAAGAGTCCTTGAGGCGGACCAAATCCCAACATTGCCTCAAGACTTATTGCACTTGGCAAAACTAGAAATAATTCTTCATGACCAAGTCCAACCATTAAATGTCCCAGAAAGAGAAAAAAGCTCAGCAAAGTGCCCAATTTTTTCTAAAGACAAAGGTTATCCTGACCGTGGAGCACACGATAGCGACGATTTTCTGCTCACAATTTCGACACGTTAGGATGGTTTCCGTCGAGGAGAGCGATGAAGTGTACGGGCGTATATACGAGAGGTCGTCGCGTCGTCGCGAGGGGTGTTCCCGGCCTCTACGCAAGAACAACCTCCCGCGAAAAAATCGTGCATGAATTTGTTCAGCGAGTTGTTATTGCACAGTAACTTAGAGTGATTAAGTTATGCCTATATGCGCAGCTTCTGTATATATTCCCAAACTGTCATTTTGAAAGTGAGGACAAAATTTACATGTAATTGAAATAAACTCATTTTCCTGAAAGTACCTTTCTGTGTCCTCGTCACCTAAACTGCAAGTATTGCCGGTCAGGCCAGGCCCGGGCGTGGCCTTAACTCAAAGACCAGGGCCCGGCCCAGACGTGCTCAGGGTCCTTCAGTGTCGGGCATGGGCAGGCCTCCTGTCGGTAGGGTAGGGCCCGGGCCTGGCGTTGGCTCTTAATTTAAGCCCGTGCACAGGTCTACCAAGGCGCCCTGGTAGAGCTGGGCAAATTGTCGAAGTGGAGCCACAACGTCGCAGAGTAAATTTGCTAAAAGGAAGGGAAGTAAGAGTCGATGATGGCACAGACCAGCAGGCAGAATCAGTTCCTTTCTCCGCATTCTCGCCCTCTCCGCAATATCGATGTGCAAGCAACAAAAAAGTTGCCGCTGCATTGTGTTTTTCAAAAATAACTTAGGTTGGGTGAAAGGAAGATGCTTTTTTAATAAGATCAGGCACAGGTGAACGAAAAAAGCCACCGCTTGAAGCATCAAGTTTTTGTCAAGAATTTTTTTCCCTTCTTGCTACTCCTCCACACGTCTTTCTTCGCTGAGCGTATAGCGGCACTGTGCCGTTGGCAGCCTTCGAAATTTAAAAAGCTCTTCTCTCGCTCCTGTAAGCATAAAACTATATCGGTCACAGAAGCAGATAGAACAGGCGCACATAAAAACTTAAAATAATAGCCGCATGAATGTCGGTGCTTCCAAACTGGACCTTTTAGTACGGAACTTGCCGTTTATTTGCAGGCACCTGTTTCAGCTTCCTCATAGTTTGATGTGACGTGTACTGTTCTGTGGGTTCCCAGAAAAGAGGAATGCATGTCTCACGCATCAGAACGCAGAAATAAGGTGCCTCGGACGTTGTTTTCTTTAGAAAAATGTTCCCTATGCTGTTGACAGTGATTTGGCCGATTAGTTTAAAAAAGCACTGCGGCTTAGAAATCAACAAGAAGTCAGCCATTTCTGATGTCATAGCCCGTTTGTGTGAAGCAAAGATTAGGCGTTAGTTAAGTTTACACGTGTCTAGTACCATAAGCAATGAATTTAATATACACCTTGCTTCACACCTTGTTCATCGACGTATTGCAGCTTTTGTTAAAAGACCAACGAGTGCAGAAAACTGTACTTTCCGGTAGAACGGACTAGTGACAACGAGAACAAACAAACGCGTCCTTACCATTCTTTAGGTGGGATACGCTAATAATTTCATTGAGGTACAGGCTAGCTGAAAAGACCTACATTCACCGAAAGCAAGGAGCATAAGAGGTGTCTTTGTTTTTTCCTTTACTCTCTGGTGTTCACCAGTGAGATAGTTAGAGGGTAATTATTTTAAAGATGATTAGAAAGCAGGCAAAAAAAGAACCACATGCTGCCAGTGGGATGCGAACAAAA
The DNA here is from genome assembly GCF_052857255.1 of Amblyomma americanum. Classification (NCBI taxonomy): domain Eukaryota; kingdom Metazoa; phylum Arthropoda; class Arachnida; order Ixodida; family Ixodidae; genus Amblyomma; species Amblyomma americanum. Next base: position 122,092,354 of record NC_135500.1, read on the forward strand.
AGCCATCCGAATTTCACGTCCGGTGCTCTACCAACTGAGCTACAGCGACGGCAGGCCAGTATTCTGTTTTCCGACATATATATGTGTCGTGTAACGAAACCCTGAGAGTGTTCACCGGCGCCACCCTTGTCCATAACAGCGTACGTAGTACGTCCTGTATTTCCACGAGTGCCATGTACGAAAATGATCCAAAGGTGCGGGAGAAATTTGTGCGAGAACCCTCTTATGCTGCCTTTGGCGTCAAGACTGGCAGAGTCGAGGCCGTCGTTAACAATTGAGTAGACAAGGGAAGGAAAAAGAGGTACTTAATATGATATACATGATGGAAGCTAACAGCCACCGAAACCAAGGAGCAGTCTTTTGGTCACGCATTTTACTTCAGCTTCATTCGTTAACTTCTGTAGTGTTTCTACCCCATTAATGATAAGCTCGTTTGCGCATGAAAATAATTTGCTGAAAAGATGTTTCTCTGAACTCTCTAGCCTACAAGTAATTTGTGTCACGATAGATTTTCGATTTCCCAGCATAATGCAGGAAAACCTTTCATGCACCGAGCGCGTTCTTCGTTTCTCTGCAGCTTAGGCTAGCTCAAACAGTATAGAGAAAGAAGTGTTCCCACCTATCGACTTCATCTTAAAGCCAACGTTTGCTGCACCTTTACCCGTTATAATTTCGTGTCAAGTAGGAACCCTTATGCATCAAAGCAGCGAAGACCAGCTAAGATCACATGATCTTCCCAGGAGTGAAATGGTCTTCTTAACGGTGTGTGGATCGAGCGCAGGAGGCTATTGGAAATTTAAATAATATGGATTAAACTAGCGACACCAATGTTTGATAGGACCTACAGTTCTTTAGCAGTATAATAGGTGCTGTTTTGCGCACTTTAGATATATTCGTTCATATGGTAAATAAAAAAGACCCCATTTTTCAAAGTTTCAACCTGCATGGTCAATTCAGTGACGTCCACAAGAATATTTCAATGGACGCTCTTTGCAGAATGAAGATGATTTTTGTACATAGTAATGCCATCAGTGGCGTACGTAATACTGGAACATCAAAACGTTAGCTCTTATAGTTGGGCGGCTGTTGCTGCACAAGGCTTGTAGCTGGAGGTAGCAAGAGCAACATCAGTTTTCAGAATTCGGTTAACACTTTTGACGCTGTGGTATAAGTTCCGGCACCCCCCTGTGCGCCAAAAAAAAAACAACGTAATTGGGGAGCGTGCACATTCATGCCTACTTGGTGGTGTACGAGTTACGTGAATTTCAGTGTCTCATCTGGGGCACTATACCAACGCGCACATGGGGACCTTAAGGTAACGACCAGCGGCTCATATCTGCGTTTAGGTTTCATCTATTCATGCACAATCCCGTACGTCACCGGAGTGTTTTAGCTTGAAGTAATATGAAGGTTTTTTTCTCTCGTTTCTGCATGCCAGTAAAAACGCTCATAATGTTCGAAAGAATTTTGACACCTTTGATTGAATCGCTGACCCTATGGTTTCCGCAGGAAACCTTACTGCGTACGCAGCCCAGAAAATGAGAGCAATTTTGCAACACATGAAATCGTTGTCTCTCTTCATGTGTGCTCAGTCATGTACTTTGAGAGATTAATGGCCTACATGAAGTTTGCCATCGTAAAACTGCATTTATTATTCAGCTGTAATATTTTTAGGAAACAGACACGACAATTTGTTTTCACTCCAATGACAAAAGCCACGCGGAGTTTCAGAAAATCATCGTTTTATTGATACGGGGTAGGAGGTTACGAAAATTCTAACCTTGTTTAGAAGCTGCTTCTCTCTGTTTTGAATTCAATAGCTTAATTGTATCGTTTTTACTATCCTCTTCGTATCTTTTCATCCGCTGTTCACCGGCTTATTGTCTTCACTGACCCCTTCGTATGGACTTATACTAAGGAGCAGGAGGAGCAAATACAATATGGTTGACAACTAGGCAAACGTACTCCCCGACTGGCAAAGCGACCTTAGTCTTGATCTGAGAAGCCATATTTTTCCAAAGACGAGTTCTCGCTACTTTAGAAAGAAAGAATGAGGATGCGTTTTCGCTGGGCACGATTTATGGGTAAGTTGTTTGGGAAGTGGCACGGAGGGCGAGGGGGGGAAGTGATGGAGGCCGGGGGAGGGCTGCATTATTTTTACACTTCATTTGTCAGAATTTTGAGTCGTGACACAGAGCATGAAATGTGGGCCAGTGCAGTTATGCCATGGAATATTTCTCGCTTAGGAGGGTGGTCTCCCTATTGCCGTTTCACAAACCTCAAATCCGCCATAGCCTCACGGTGACGTAACTTTGTTATTGTCGCTTCTACTACCACCAAGAAAAGTTTACGGGAAGTGTGTTCCCGGGGAAAGAAATACTGGTAAGCTTCAAAGGACCCAGCCAGTTCGTAATGTTTCCAGCTGATGAAGCATGCTTGCTCCCACATACCCTGACACATTTAAGGCTAGTGGCTTGCGGTATTACTTCGAAATAATTGCTTTCTCGCAAACCCGCATCCCGCAAACTTTTGTGGTAGATAGCACGTTACCAGGCATTAGTTAAGGTAGCTTAAAGAGAAATCTGTTCCGGATACCGGGAAAAGGACGCCGTGCTCATCGCAGTAATACCAGGCAGAGGAGGCAAGGTCTGGACAAGTGAGGCATGTCTCATAAACCAGAGTTCCGCAAACTGAAAGCAAAAGGGCACATTGAGCTAACATTTCCCTGATAGCACTTATCGTGAAGCACTAATTGCTTTTCTCTCAATTTAGCACACTCACTCACACAAACACAAAGCAAGTTTATTGAATGTCTATGTACAGTATCAAACTTAGTGTCACGATGCCACGTGTTTCAGACTAGTGGTACTTATAGCATTGGATACAACATCCATATATCTTCGTTCTTGAGACCATGTTATGGGATTGCCTTGTGTGACTTTGATAATACACTTTTATTTTTTCCGCAGAATCGCAGCCTACAAATATTTGGTGTCGTCTTTACGTTTGCAGTTTCCTGTAATCTATGGCTACATGAAGAGCGATATCGACGTTCGTGCGGCTTGTTCGTGCTCTCGATTATTTGACATAAGGCAAACATGCCAACATCGCCCTTTTTTATGCGTACTCTTGAAGCAATATTGCCTGCTGAAATAAGAGCCTCATACGTCGGTGGTATGGAAGGCACATGACTATTAGGCACTTCCTGTGGGATAAAACCTGAGCACGCTTTCCTGCTTTTTTGCATGGCCACGAATCTATCCGAGGTCTATCTGGCAAGGTAAAGAATAGAGGGCATTAGCGTGCGTTTGCCTGATTGCTACCGCTAATAAGTGTAATCTGAGCCCAAACATAATGAAGGGCGCCCGCCGGAACCCTCAAGAAAGGTTGGATTCAGCTATAATTGCTTCCATAATTGCAGGAAAAACATGTGCGGCCACCTGAAACTGTAATTAGAAGAATGAAAATGATGCCCTGCTCACATCTTAGAAAAATCAATCACATTTCGAATAATATCGTGCGTGTTATTATAGACAAACGGTTAAATCGGTTCATTAATGAAAACGGAAGTAAAAAAAAAGCACTATTTCAGTTTGCTGGGAAGAAATGGTTACACTTCTTTTCCAGAGAAAAAAAAATTGTGAACGCCTTAACCAAGCTATCTCAGATGGAGGTAGCGAGAGCTGCAGTTCCCCCTGGTTACGCATGTTGTCGATCTTGTTGTTGCGACTACAATTTTAAGCATTGAAGAAGTATTCCATGAAGCACACTGTTTATTTATTCAGTTGATTTGACAGAGATAAACACTGCCCGATGATTTGTTAAGTAACACACAGTTGCCTCAATGCTGCCTACACAGTATTTAGACCGGTTGGTTTCTCGCAGATACACAAGGTCAATGGTAGTTCCCCACTGAATGCGAGGATCGCTAGCTAAATTAAGATCAAACTATTCTTTCATGTACCGACTAAGAGAGTCTTGTTTGCTATAGAAATCACCACACTGAGTTGTATCACCTCAGCTTTTATACTTACAGCCGCACATACTCAGTTTATCCACACGACTCCACAGGCGGCCGCGGCGGCGGCGGCCGAGCTCTGACGTCATGCACCGCGCTCCAGCTGCCCTTCTCCTATTGTAGCGCATACGCATTCACGCGCGGCGCCAGCGGGCATATTCGGGCTGGCGGGGCTCCTCGCGCGGCAGCAGCGGCCAACTCTGATGTCATGCGTCGTGCACCTGCTGCTCTTCTCTGGTTTCGCGCATGCGCACTATTGGCCTCCCGGGCTCACGGCGAAATGCTCGAGTGGGTAGTGAAGTGTAGCTCTCGCTACAAAAAAAAAGATCCCGTGATTAGGCAAGAGAACATCCCTCCTATTTTACAACCCTAAAACAAGCTTTCTATGCATACAAGATGCAATTTCAACTTTAGTCAGCTCTCTCATTGGCAGCGGCTGGCATTAAAGACAGGGCTGGTAGCCCGCGAGTGATACTGCTTGCCGGTTCTTTTTAAGAGCGTTAGCTCCTACTCATCACGTTTCGAAATTTCGTGGAGTCTGCTACAACCCTTAAAGCCCCTCAATGAAGCAAAAGTAACGCCAAGCTTTGAACTTGCCGGCTTCCCTCCTCTCCTAGCGCGCCGCCGGATAATCGAGCCTCCCATTGGCCGAGGCGCCGTGGTCTCGTGTTAGCGCGCGCTTTTTTGCTCCGCAGCAGACGCCGGCGCCATTGCCGGGGCTAGGAGTCTCGCTTCGTTATATTTTTGTGCAACAGTTTTGGCGGGAAGTGTTTTTCCATCTTTGATGGCGTCTACGCGTTACGGCGATACCGAGCTTCTTTTGCGCGTATGGATGCAACAACCGAGGAGGCAGTGGGAAAGAATTTTTTGTAATTCCGTCCGGAAAATGCAAAGCTGCTAGCCGAAAGGTTTGGATGCGCATTATCAGCCGGGCAAACTTCGATAATGTGCTGCATCCGCCACTTAGTAGGGGAGTGGCCGTTCTTTCGTTGTCAGTCGTGTTTTTTTTTTTTCGAGTGATTTGGTGCGATGCGCGAGCGACTGCAGTCTTTCTGCACAGTAAATGCTGTTTGGCATAGTTGTAGATGGACTCGTTCTCTCGTAGGCTACGAAAACTGTGCTTCTTGTTGTCTTATGCCCACCGTGCCAGCTCTGCTAGATTCTGCAGGTGCAGCTTTGATGTTGCGCGCATTTCGTGGCGTGTCGACGTGGTTGCAGTCAGACTCGTTCGCAGGCTCGACTCGAAAGTTACGCTTCATATTGTTTGAGCCCCCACGTTTACGTTGCTCGCGTTGGAGGTCCAGCTTTCATCTTGCGCAGTGCTGCAGGAATTTTTGTCGCAGTTGGACTCCTTCGCTTACGGACGCCATACTAAAGACGCGGTTATCGCTGTTTGATACCCGCTGTACATGCTGCTCTCAATGTATGTCTAGCCTTTATGTTGCGCGCATTGCTTGCCGTATTTGGGTCGTTACAGATGGACTCCTTCGCTCATGCATCCGATAGTAAAAGGGCGGTTCTTGCCTTTTGAGACTACACCGTTTATGCTGCTCGCGTGCAGGTTCTTCTTTCATGTTTGGCGCATCGCTGGACGTATTTGTTTTGTTGCAGTTCGACTGCGTCGCTCACGAACTCGACGCCAAAGGCGTGGTTATCGCTGTTGAAGCCCCCGCTGTTAATGCTGCTCGCGATTCCTAAATAAACCAATGTGTTTGCTCCAGAGAGAACTGAGTAAATTCGAGTATTGATTTTTCAGCATTTGAGTTTTTTTGCTGTTGCACGCTACTTCGACCGAAAGCGATTATATGCGGCAGTCCAGGCTACTGAGCGTTAGGCATGGAGATAACAAGAGGGAATGCAATGCTCTCTTACAAGCCATTATTGCATATGCTGACCCAAGATGATAACAACCTAAACAAACAGCATTCTAATGACTCATGCGGCACTGTAGTTTCTCACGAAACAGCGTTTAAATGCCCTGTTTGGTTGCTGTTAATCAACTCGACCTATTAACCCTACATGAAAATTCTGATCACAACCATGGCACAGTGCGCAACTATAGGGCTTCGTATTCGCTTATTTACAAACAAACATTACGCGGCTACCGTCAGTCGGATATTTTTAACGGTAGCCTGCGAGGTGTCCGAGGTATATTAACTACGAAATAATCTCCAAGCTTTCTTGCGCTAAAATAATTGAAATTCAGATGAGTAAATCACCTACTCACTGACAGCCCGTTACACGAGCGAACGCGCCTTTGAAAGAATATATTATAGGATCATTAAACCGCCATCCGTTCAAATAAAGCCTAGGCCGCACACCTAGTCGCATGTCGGTCCACTTCCTCTTTGTGGAGTTAAATTTTTAATAAAGTTGGGCAAATGACGCCGGTTCAAAAACACGACTCCGAGACATTCACTATAGTGCCGAGACCTCGCTGGCTCACTCCACTACCACCGTGTGCACCGCGATCAAAGCGGTCGCAGCACGAAAAGTTCTGATAAAAAAGGGCAACGTGGGTCGGAGCAGTTATTTGGGTAAGCAATTTTTGTACCTCCCATGCCATGCGTCCAAATAAGAGGCAGAAAATGCAACAACAAATTTTTTCGGGCGCGCGGTCCGCTGCGCGCCAAAGCGCGAGCGTTGGGAACACAACGCGCTGAGTATATTCACGAGAGTGCCGCGAACTCGCTCGAGCACGCCACTTCCAATGTATGCTCCGCAATCAACGCGATCGCAGGACGGAAAGTTTCGATAAAGCAGCGCAGCGTTGGCCGCAGCAGTTATTTCCGTAACTTATTTTTCGATCTTCCATTTCATCATGTCATTTCGACCGAAGCCAAGGCAAAAAGCGCAACACAAAATTCATTCGGGCACGCGGTCAGCTGCGCGCCAAAAGGTGTGCGTTGGGAGCATCTGCTAGCATCCCCCTGCCTAGGTGCCGCCACCATCGGCGCCCGGGAGGAGCCGAGAGGAGGAGCGCCAGCATAGGGGAGGAGCAAGGAGATGCCGTTACTTTCAGTCTATTGAGAGGCTTTAACTACCCTGAGATTACAGCGCCATCTGTGGCAGCAACTGGAAAACAGCACATCTCGCATTGTTGCTAGTAGCGTCATCTACAATAGTATTGTAGAAAAACCACCTGTCGCGTGCCAATGATGACGTCACGGTTGAATATAGTGGAGAGAAGTGGAACTATGTGAATATGATGCCATGGGACGAAATGGCAGCATAATTTCGGTTCCTCTAATCTAATATGGCGGTTAATAAAATTGGTTGTGCCCTTCCATCCATTCTCCCTCTTACACCCAGTATGACGTCATGGGACTAAATGGCAGCCCAGTTTCGGTTTCTCGAATCCAAGAAGGCGCCCATTAAAATTGGTTGTGTCCTCCCATCCCTTTCCCCCTCCTTACCCCCCGTATGACATCAGAGAACAAAATGGCAGCATAGTTTTCGTTTCTCGAATCCAAGATGGCGGCCATAGACATTGGCGGCAACTAACATTTATTTATTTACAGCCGAGGCTCTGTCGCACAAATGGTTTCATAGAAATTACGAAAAATATCACTGCCCGGTACTTTTTGTTTGTTTACAAATCACTGCTATCCAGGGCTTCAGGCCCTAGGAAGGAGTGCATTCAGGCAGGAAGACTAATGGTGACTTCCAATCGCAGAGTTGGAGCACTACGGGAGCAACGTTTTCTACTCTTTTCGGAGCAACTGTATTCCAAACGCAGATCTGAGCCACGGATCGTGTCTTCCAATCGTAGGCAGGGAGCGGTTGCCGAGCCGAGATTGCTTCGTGGAGCAGTCGGGACTGCTCCGCCGAAATCGGCGGATCCGACCGGAAGTTTGCGTGATTTTTTTTTCAGCGGCGCCCTGCATTTCCGGCGGCTTGTCGCGTCCGCCGCGCCGGCTATCTCCGGGCTCCGTAGGAGACGATCAGCTTCGCCTGCCGCTATGGACTCAAAAGTGAATCGCGCGAAGAGCGCGGGCAAGCGCAAAGAATGACGGGTACTTCCTCCCATAGTTCGCGAGCGCCACCTACATGCTCCAACCAGAGCAAACGTACTCCAATCGCAATTTCAGGTCACACGCTCTCCGCTGGATTCAGGCGCTCTGTCACAGAGCGTGCAGAGCGCTCCGGGCCTGCGTTTGGAATTCACCATAAGATCACACGCCGTGACCTGCTAAACTTTGATCGCTGCCGCGAAAGTGTGTTACATCCTTACTATTATCGACTGCTTCTCTTTATCTGCGCTTCATTGCACATTGGTGGCGCGTCCGTGTGCAGGATTGAAGTACCTAAAATACGCAGGTGTGTTCTGCTACGCAGCGCTGCTGCAACACCAAAAATTAGGCGGTAAAAATGGGCGGAAGATTACGCTTCTCGGTGCTGCTATTTTTAAACGAAGCTGCTTGCGGTATTTTAAACATAGGCGACCGCAGACGGAACACGCATTGCCGAACAGAGGGGAGAGACGATCACTGCACATCGAAGGCGGTAAAACACTTATCAAGCCGTCGACGTGTGCGTCCGATCCGTAAGCGCAGTCGAACACAACTTTAGAAAGCTGGTGGCTACGCCAAAAAAGAAGTAGGGGCCGCCGCTCGCGTCAAGCTGTGTCTTCTCCATGATTTCTCGAGAGGGTTTGTCAATCGCTATGCTTTTCATGTTCACGAGAGAGAAACCAGCGAAAAAAAGACGCACGACAAGGAGAAGACACACATCGACTGTCGCCGGACTTTCAACTGAGTTGAAATTGTGCTGAGGTGAAAGGGAGCAGTAACTGAGTTGAAAGTCCGGCGACAGTGTGTGTGTGTGTGCTTTCTCTTGGTCCTGCATCTTTTTTCGCTGGTTTGTTTCTCTTGAAAATGTACCAACTCGCCCAGCAATTCATGCTTTATAGCTTCTTATGTGATCTTTGCGAAGACTTACACCCTTATCCCATGTGTTGCCCTGATCAAAGCGTGGAGATGCGGGTATTTCTTGCTTCTTTCAAGGACGCAGCGATGCTACACGCTTCTGTGCAAACTATTGTTTACATGCGTGAGAACGGGACAACAGGTAGTTTTCTGGTCTTCTGCTACAATTCCTTGAAGATACTAAAGTGGACTTCAGATGGTGACAGTGTCAGTTTACTCTTGAGGGAGGTAGCGCGCTTGCCTAGGTCACAGAACTGGACCGAAGAGTATTGTGTTTACATAATAGTTAAAGCGACGCTATGATTTATAAATTGCCGGTAGAACTACACAAGGATAATTCCACTTGCCAAAACAGCTTTTGCCAAACGCCAAAACAACATCGTCATCAACCCTGATTACTTCTTATATTGGTAAGTACAATTATACCAACAGAAGACGAAGAAATAAATATCTCAGACAAAATCTCAAAGCTTGTACTTGTTAAGCAAGGACAATGCGCAAAAAAAAACACAGATGAGAAGACGACAGGGACGGGCGAAAGGACGGGCTCGTCTCTGTTTCTTTTTTTGTTAGCGCAGTGCGCTTGCTTATTCAAATATGACTCGCCCAACAGCATGAAATGTTGTATTTGTTCTGGCTTCAGCACGCTGTTTTTCTTCCTCTCCGTAACAAAATTACCGTGTTTGAATCATGGGAGCAGTAATAGCGGTATTGCAATCCGCAAAGGAGTGCAGAAGAACGCCTTGCTGCTGTCATGAAGGTATCAGCAAAGTGTTATGCGTAGTCGCTGATCTGTTTACTTGCATCATTTATAATCGTTACACCTTCTTTTATGTCACAACTTCAAGATCATAGCGAGATCGCAACTGGTTTGTGCCAAAGGTAAGCGATTGATAATGGAAAATTCAACATAGCAAAAAATAAACTCACAAGACGGTCACCCCTTAGTGAGGTGAAATTCAGCAACAGCTATTTGCAGCGGTGAGTATAATATTCTGTATGGCTTATTACTCGTGTCTTCCTCTCGTAGAGTGGAGCTGACGTCACTGTTAAGATGTCATTCGTGACAGCAGAGTGTGGAATTTTGGACCACTTAGCGTGGGCATTGCAGTGACGTCATGCATAACGTCACTGCATACGTTTTAACGTCATCAGTGACGTCATGATATTTTTGCCAATCAGTGGCTGACATTCTAGGCAATCCGCGTGGTGCTTAGTGGTGACGTCAATATTTTCTGACCAATGAGCATTACGCCTTGTACCTGAGTCCTCCCTTAAACATCGACCCCGACGTCGCATAAAGGTGACAGGCCGCATTGAACGCTAACGCTGTAAAAGTAATATAGCGAAATATACCATACCGGGTTCTGGCAAGATGAAGTGGTAAACGAACACCCTGATTTGAGACCTTACCCTTGCGAGGTACGCTTTGATGGCTATGTGTCACAGTGCATTCTGAGACTTTTACGCATTTTTCTGAGCACAGATGGTACATGCGCGCCTTCACCAGAAGCCGTGCGCCATCACGTTTCTCTACTCAAAAATCCTCTTTAAACCTACGCAGCCGCAGCTGTCCAGTAGTGCACATACCCGTAGAAAAGCAGCGCACCGGCAAGAGTGCTTGAGGTGGCAGAGACCAAATGAATTCAGGAGCCATCATCGTTACAACGTATTTTCTCATGTTCAAACAAGAGAATATGCTACAATCTGCATGTCCGTTGCGCCAATCGACGGAATAGGTAGACCACTATTATTTTTCCCTCGTATTCTACCCGTTTCTAACGTGTGTCCCACGGCGAAAAATTTTTTTATGATGGCTGCACAAAGACATTAGCTAATGGTTACCGGGCCGTAAGGGCGCACTCAGACAAGCACATCGTCCATTTTGTTCATGATGAAGATGATTAGAAATTTTTATGGAGCAAGGTCATCTATGGCAGCAAAGCGCAATGACACAAGGTGTTTCTGACTACTCAAGGTGGGTCGAAGACCCATTTACCAAGCATATCACCCTGAATAAACCGAGCACCAGGCCAGGGGAAAGCTTGTACCCATTGTATCACAGCTGCGTACCCGACGGCACTCGTGATTGAACCCCGCACCTCCCGCATGCGAGGCGGAAGCTCAACCACTTGGCCACTGCTGCGGTCAATTTGTTCAGTTAAGCCGCCATGAAAAAGACTAAAATATACTAATATTCGGTTTCTTAGATTTCTTTTCCTTCAATTACTGTGTTATGAAAAATAAACTGAAGAAACCGAACACTAGTAATTTAGCGGCAGGGCTGATAAAGAATAACATATCTCAAGGCACGGTAGATGAACTCTTTCTCCAATTACAAATGGCTGAGCGTTGTATTGCAGTGTTCGAGTCAGAGCCGAAGTTTTTCTTTTTATGTTGTCCTATATTCCGCAATGCGCAAAGAACAAGCTGATACATGTTTAGAGATATGCAAACTGCTTTACGGCCGCCGCGGTGGACCAGTGGTTATGGAGCTCGGGTGCTGACCCGTAAGACCCGGGTTCGATCCCAGCCACGGCGCTCGCATTTCGATGGAGGCAAAATGCTAGAAGCCCGTGTGCCGTGCGATGCCAGCGCACGTTACAGAACCCCAGGTATTCGAAATCTCCGGAGCCCTTCACTACGGCTACCCTAAATCCCCCATAAATCTAAACCAAACCAAAAGGCATTATGTGGCAAACGGATGGCACGTAAAGCATTCCTCAACTCCTAGCCAAGCCGTTGTGCGCCCCCCAGGACAACTGGGCAACCAGCATACCTGTTCGTATATGCCCGCCTCGAACCTAAACGTTTTCCCATCTTTCCCAAAAAATTTGTCTGTATTAATGTGATAGCCTTTAATGGCTCATACTCGCAGAGACCGTCCGTCCGTTACATCGCCACCTAGGTCACGTGACATCACAGGGTCACGTGACCTTAAGGTCACCGAAAGATCTATAATTTTGGTAACAATTGCTCAAAAACCAGAAAACGTGGATGATGACGTCCATGATGATATATCCAGGCGCTCACAAACAACGACAGAGAGGGGACACAGCGCTTGCTCACTGTACTAGAAATTAGTTGCAACTGGGCAGAAAACTGAGCTAGTTGGTATACGTTCATGATGATAAATCCAGGCGCTCACAAACAACGACACAGAGGGGACACAGCGTTTGCTCACTGTACTAGACATTATTTGCAACTGGGCAGAAAACTGAGCTACTTGGTATACGTTCATGATGATAAATCCAGGCGCTCACAAACAACGACACAGAGGGGACACAGCGCTTGCTCACTGTACTAGAAATTAGTTGCAACTGGGCAGAAAACTGAGCTAGTTGGTATACGTTCATGATGATAAATCCAGGCGCTCACAAACAACGACACAGAGGGGACACAGCGCTTGCTCACTGTACTAGAAATTAGTTGCAACTGGGCAGAAAACTGAGCTACTTGGTATACGTTCATGATGATAAATCCAGGCGCTCACAAACAACGGCACAGAGGGGACACAGCACTTGCTCACTGTACTAGAAATTAGTTGCAACTAATTTCTATTACAGAGTTAGAGTTTGGAACGTTCTAGTACAGTGAGCAAGCGCTGTGCCCCCTCTGTGTCGTTGTTTGTGAGCGCCTGGATTTATCATCATGAACGTATACCAACTAGCTCAGTTTTCTGCAATGATGACGTCACATCAGAAAAAAAAACTCGAAGCAGTGTGATCCGCCGCCAAACGAGTACTGCCGACGCGTTGCGCATGCGCAGCGTGACGTCACCGCTTCCTCAGCCAGGCTCGCGCGAGCTGATAATTGGTTAATAATTGTTTTTTGGGGAAAGGAAATGGCGCAGTATCTGTCTCATATATCGTTGGACACCTGAACCGCGCCGTAAGGGAAGGGAGAAAGGAGGGAGTGAAAGAAGAAAGGAAGAAGAGGTGCCGTAGTGGAGGGCTCCGGAATAATTTCGACCACCTGGGGATCTTTAACGTGCACCGACATCTCACAGCACACGGGCGCCTTAGCGTTTTTCCTCCATAAAAACGCAGCCGCCGCGGTCGGGTTCGAACCCGGGTCGCGCCAGCTGCTCTTCTTTTTCGTGAAATGAATTCAAGCGCGGAAAATTCAAATCATTGCAATGAGTCGCAAACGGCTTTCGCCTACGCGCAGTTAAGATATTATCTAAGTGCCTCCAACGAATTTTTTTTTGTGTCATTCGTCCCCAGTATGCACTTCTTCGTTTAAAAACAGATCTTCCTCATGCTCCTTATATCCTCATCACTGCGTGAACAATGGCGTGTTCCGTACCCGCGCTTTCCAAGCAAATCTAAAACGCTTTGTTTACGGTGGGCTAAGCGAGAACAAAAGTTATTTATTTGCTGGTTTGCTTACACCAGCTGTATACAACAGCTGTATCTTACCTGTACTCACCTATGGGGCCGAAAAGTGGAGACTAACAAAAAGGGTTCTGCCGAAGTTAAGGACAACACAGAGAGCTATGTAAAAAATGATAGGTGTAACTTTAAAAGGCCGGAAGCAAGCAGTCTGGGTCAGGTAACAAACGCGAGTTAATGACATCCTAGTCGAAATCGAGAGGAAGAAATGGGCTTGGGTACGGAATGCACTGCAAAGGCAAGGTAACCACGGGTCCTTAAGGGTAACGGAGTGAACTCCAAGGGAAGGCAAGCCTAGCTGGTGCTAGCAGAAAGTTAGGTAAGCGGATGAGATTAAGAAGTTGGCGGGGATACGGTGACCGCAGGTGGCAAAGAACAGGGTTAATCTGAGAGGCGGGGGACAGGCCTTTATTCTGTAGTGGGCGTAGTCAGATTGTTGTTGTAGGTGATGATGACTGCTTATTTATATAATTTCTTATTATCGCAGTACAAGGGCATTTGATGGTGAGAGGGCAGCATTGCAGTGTTTGTGCAAAAAAGGCCATTTTTTAGTTTGAACTCGTTACGTTCGTCACTTGCTCAATATGTTTTGCGCAGTGCCGCTGCTTGGCGCCAGTAGACGAACACGAAGTGCACGGGTTCAGACGGTCATAGCCTAGGAAGTGCGACAAACCCAGGTGATAATAGCCTAGGAAGTGCGAAGCAATTGTGCTTTCTTAAGCAATCTTTCATTTCAAGGCACTCGCCGAACGCACTGATTGGATGGAGGATCGAGGATAAAAATTACGTATTTACCAATATAGAAATGCAACAAAGAGCCGTAGCTGCATGTCTTTTTGAGTGCGTAGCCTAGGAAGGGCTGCACGACTGATTCCCACATTTTCTTTCCGCAGCTGTTTTTTTTTTTGGCTAACTTGGCTGAAGAACTCGCAGTGATGGGTACACGCTCCTTGCAGGCTGAAGTTAACGTGTTTCTTCTGCGAGTCGTAATACCCCTGTCTTATCTCGCGCTTCATCCTATAGGCATTCCGTTTACCCATACTGCCGTGGTCAAGAGCAAATTGCAACGATTCAAGACTATTTTATTCCGCGTCGTTCTTCGCCGCTATGTTCGTACGCACATGCTGGGGCCATTTTTAAATGCTAGACACGTATTCCAGCATGGTCGCTTGTTTATCGGTTGCTTGAGAAGGACTAGAACAAATGTCCTGTATGCATCAATAGGATCCTGGTGGTCGTACGCTTTGGCAGGTTGCCAGAATACAGGCTTACGAAGGAAAGTTAGGTTGTGCACATTCTGAGTGCGCGAAAAGGTGAAATATGTAAAAAGTAAAAGTCGATCCATTTTACACACTGGTGCACTTGATCCGAAACAACAATGACGGCACACACCCGCACAAATGGTTCCCTAGAGGTTGCACTGCAATTACGCGGACAACAAATGATACTTTTAGTTCTATTCAGGTGGTTTAACGTTCAGAAGCTGCGATATCCTCATCATTATCAATATCCGCTTGACCATCAGTCAACTCACTGCTTGCAGAGGGACATTTAGTGTTGTCGCATAGGCATACATCCCCAACGACAGATGCCGACACACATCCCAGCAAAGGAAATAATTCGGTTCACACAGTGCTTCATACAATGACGTGTATAAAGAGCCATTCTGAGATATCGGCGCACACGATTACTAAATTCCCTCCCTGCAGTCTTGTGCCTGGTTTTGTAGCTTGCGTTTCATTGCGCCTTCAAGGAACCATGCGACACCCCAACGCGAGCTATTTTGGATGCTGCATGTACGTCATGAGCGCGGCACTCAGGCAAAGGCACTCAGAAAAACCTACGTCGTTGCCTTCGTATTGGTGCAGTGTACAATAAAAAATAAAGAAAATAACTACTTTTCTTAGGTTTGTAGGAGCTATCCACAGCCAGGTCAGCCGGATGCATGCCTTTCTGGGCTACTATACACCGCCATAAAAAAGACGCTTATTTTTTCACTTTGTTTTTTATTTATGTGTGGGGCGTTGATCGCTCGTACTTTTTTTCCCATCCGCCCAGCGACAAACGGGCGGACGGACGGCGAGGTCATTGACCGAAGGCGACATGACTGATTTAATTCTTGCGTTTGATGTCCACGATATGATTAGTTTAGAACATTGAGAGTAGCGGGAACTACAATTGCTTTCCTCAGGATGCATCTGTCTGACTGAATTGTTCACTTACTGTACGTCACATTGGGTGGCGTTAACTTGTGCCTTGTGGCGTTTTTTTTTGCATTGCAGTTCTACAGATCCACAAATGGATTATCTATTTCTCTTCACTACATATGCAGCGGGGCTACCTTTGGTTTGTTTTTGACAGCCCTTAAATATGGCCCTCTACCAAACTGCGAAGGTTAGATGATTACAAATGCGCACCCTGTGTGTGAGCAATACATTCAGAGCCAATGCCAAAACTTCTTACTCATACTAAGAAGTTGTGACGTAAGTAAAGAAAAACCACAAACAATCTTCCGCGTGCCATTAGAAACAGCCGGTCCCGAGGCATTTTCGCAGCTGCCGCCTAAGACGGCGTCCGGAACGGTGCGAACGCTGTCTACTTCTATGATTTCTTTGCTGCATGAAACCGGATACGGTTTCAGGAAAGGAGCATTCGAGCGCCGCATACGAAATTTCGCGCCGAGTTCCCGAGTCCTCATTAAATATGAAAGGGGATTTTTTCCTTCGTCGTGCCGAAAAGAAAATCAAGAAATTGAGACGAAGAAAGAAGATTGAGATGGTAAAATGACAAAATCCTGGAACCATGTATGTGCGCAATCGCAACCAAATGTCATGGTTTTTTTTTTGTCGCCCGCCAGCGGCACTCGTGCCATTCTATGTCTTTTATCACGCTGAGAAATATGGCTATTTCGCACTGCTTCCTGCTCTTTTCATTGGGCTCTTTCGTCACCCGCTCTTGTCTGGACCTTTTGCGCCATGGAGAACCATGTAGTGCGGATACAGAGCGAGGTTATTTAGGAGCATCTAGAATGCGAGGAATTGAAATCAGATAACGTGTAACGAGAAGAGGGTAAAATAAACGAACCATGTGTAGTAAGTATTTGCTGATGCTGAAGGGAGTCAACAGGGGAGCGGCGCCGTCGACATAACTGAACATAATGGAGACAAGTTTAGCAGCATGAATAAAACGCACACAGAAGACAAGGAACAAACAAGACAGGACTGTGCTGCACTTCCAACTGATTTTATTTGAAAAAGCTCGACGCTTAAATACATTCAGTTATCATAAGGTGAAACCTAATCACAATCATCCAAAAAAGCCATTTCATTCTCCAGCAATGACAGTGAAGGCGTGCTGACGCAATTGTCACCGGCTTTCCCAATAAAAAAGGCTTCGATAATTTCACGCTGAAGCTTATCCATGGCGTGACCCAGAAACTGCGCCTTCTTAAACATAGGATTGCATTTGTACGACCGGCAGTGTACGGCAAGATGGCCGCTGATACCATCTTTTACAGGATTGAAGTGTTCTAGCGCTCTTTCATTAAAATAACGCCCTGTTTGGCCAATGTACACTTTTTTACACGTAAGAGGAATGCTATAAACGACCTTCGTTACACATTTTGTGAACTTTGTGACGTGCTTAATACTGCACGGCGCCTTCTTCTTTATCGTTATCATTGGGCAAATTTTTGAAAGCTTGCATGGTGCGGGAAATACAACGTTAACGTTGTATCGGTTGGCGATCTTCTTCAGATTGTGAGATATCTTATGTAGGTACGGTATTACCTGAGTGTTATTCTGTTTCTTTCCTTTATCATCCATTCCTTTACTTCTTTCTTTTCTGCATTAGGCTCTCACAAACAGCTGAATTACCATCATCAGGGAAGCCGGACATGCGTAGCCGCTCGACTTGCTGATTGACACTATCGGTCATTTGATGCGGGCAAGTTTTTTCTAGAGCAGCATTGATACAGTTCATGGCTATTCCGCGTTTAATTATCTTTGAATGAGTGCTGTTAAAAGGGAGAAGGGACTTTTGTGACCTAGGGTTATATTTCCAACATATGTGGTTCGTTCTGAAAGTAATTCTGAGGTCTAAAAACTGTATGTCGTGAGCGCAGGGAAGTTCGTACGTGAATTTTAAACCTCTTGCTGCAGCTTCAAAAGTCGTGATAGTTTCCGCAACTGCGTCGTCAAGGGATGAAATATGCGAATTGTCACTAAGTAATCATCGACATATCTAAAAATTCTTTTAACATGAAGGCCCTTTAGTGAATAGTTAACGCGCTTATCAACAAAACTAAGATAGATGTCACAAAGTATGGGAGCTACTTATGAACCGATGCAAATGCCAGCCTTTTGGGTATAAAAACGGTCATTAAAATTGATGGCCGTTGCTTGAAGATAAAATTCTAAAAGCGTTAAAAAGTTATAACTGCTGACACCTGATAAATTACGAAAAGACACATCTCCCGTCTCTTCAATCAACTGTCTCACTGTTTAAACAGTTCATCGTGCGGTGCGGAGTAATAAAGTTCCTCAACGTCTACGGAGAAACCGATGGTATCAGAAGCAATTAGGTTTTGCTCTTGGCTGAGTTCTTGGACGATCTAGTGCGATCCTCGAACCAGGAAAGGATCTTCAAACTTCAAGCTTGTTAACTGTCTTTGCAGGTATTGTCCAAAAGCAGATTGCCAACAGCCAGATCGCGTATAAAAATTCCGGGAGAACACGCAGCTAGAACGCACTAAGACAAAATGAACAGGCGTTCGTCCATGCCATGGAAATGCTAATAGCAATTATAAGTATGTTTTTGCTTCAGAAGATTTGGTGGTTAAGCACTCTGCACCTAACTGTTGCTTATGTATATATACGCCCATTGACGGGACTGGCGCTAAAGTCTTCGTTTTTGTTTCAATTGCTATTGCTACAAATCAGCGCCACCAGTAGTTATCACTTTATTTTGCCGTCATCGCATCTCATATTTTTACTCTTCGTATTTCTGTTTTTTCCCTTTCTCTCTTCCTTGCTGTGGAGGCGCAGGCGACGTTCATATTTGTCCGACCTACCTATTCTTGCTTTCATCCTTCGAAAATTCGCCCTCTTTTTAATTGCTAAGCGAAAACCGCATAAGTTGATACGCGTATCTGACACTAGCTGGGTACGATAGGCGTACGATAGTTGCCAGAGCAGCGAAAAACTAGAGTCCGTGTAAACTAGAGCCAAACTGAAAACGAAGTTGACTTTCGCGGGCAGAATGGCGTGCAGCAGCTCCTCGGTGCGCTTCTTGTCTTCGTCCAACTTGAACTGGAGCATGCGCAGTCGGTTGGTGGCCTCGTCCAGCTTCCCAATGAGCCCTCGCTCACCGCGGTGGTGGTGCGATCGCAGGATGAGCTCCCTCGCCGGGTCGTGGATAACCAGATCACTGAAGAACAGCCCCATGCGGCTGATGTGGTCAATGTCCTTGATTCGCGGATAGCACAGGAACAGATGCCGAGCTGTTTTGCACTTCGGCCTGCACCTCTTCGGTGGTGGCGGCTCGGAACATCAGCGTTCCTTCATTTGTCTATAGCAGGAACACGTGCGGAGAAGTACACTCAGCTTCTCTCTGCATAGCGTTTATCCAGTGGACATTTAAAGATAGATGCTCGACTTGTTCTACCTAGAAATACGACTGTGATTGCAAATGGGTATATAAACAAAATAAAATATCGCAAAAATGTGGGGTGTTGATATTGTTCTTTCTATCTTCTTCTCTATGCGTCTCTTGTTGAATAAATGCTGGCAGCACAGTCATACCACTTTTTTACATATTTAAGTAAAAGCAGGTGCAGTACCGAAGCATGATCGACCATTCGCTGATCTTTGAGCACTGGGAGCATGGATTTGAGAGTGCTGCATCGCTGCAGCGGCGCGACGAACAACAGCGTTGAAGGGCAGTTGTTTTCTGAATAACTGAGCGACATTCCGTAATAGACATATGGTTCTAACTGACGATTGTTGTCCCTGCCACAGTATAGTGTCCCCCGGGAACACAGAAGTTTATCACGCATAACCTTCCTATAACTGTTTCCGTCGTAAAGCAATTGCATGCATGTAATGCAGTAAGCTGACAGAAGGGTAATTTCTTGCACAACTGTGTTCAAAAATCCGTTCATTTTTGGCTGATTTGCCTGCCATGTTCCAGGTACTTAGTCCGCGAAAAACAGAGGCAATTTCGCTCGGTACTAGTCACAATAAATGCCCTCGGAAACACCAAAAGTACTGGTCAGTCATGGCTGGTGCCGCATAAACTTTTATCGCCCCGAATATATAAATTACAGTGAATGTTTATAGATTCGAATCTGCGCGAAACTACTGATCTGTGCCACATAACAGACGACGACTAGCGGACAGTGCCGGGACACACAGTAGTCGTACTAGGCCAGCTGCGGACACGCAGCAGACGGTTTTGCTCGGGTCAGAACCACCGGATTAGTGCCAGGAAAAAGACGGCGATGGGCAGATGGTGTTTGTCGCGGGGTGAAGCGCTCCCGCTAGGCCAAGCTAGGCGCTAGACTTCTGCTCCCGGCCAGACAAGAAGGCGACGATCTTGCTAGGCTCTGAGCCTCCGGACTAGTGCTTGCACACTACTATCACGCTTTGGCCTCTTATTCAGCCCACTCTTGAGGTTTCTTCGAGTAGCTACGTCATCCTTTCAACGGCTCACAGTGAACCTGAGGGTCAAAATAAATGGCGTTGTAGCAGCTTAGACTGGGAGAATAGTGGAGAGAAAGCAGACGATGGTGAGAATCGAGACAACTTGTGCGAAATAAAAGAAGAAGCAAAGGAACAAGTAAGGCAGCAATTTGGGATAGTTGGTTGTACAGTTGATGGGAATAACGCGCAACACACGGAAAAACGGCAACTGAAACGACGGACACACGACAGGCGCGCACTAACAACTGGGTCCTGTTCTTGAACGAGGGCATATAAATACATTTCATGAACATGCTCAAAACAATCAATTCTTTGCCACCGGCAGTGTCGCATGCTCCTTCGTTTCTTGATTAGGTCCAGCTCCTCACTTGATAACACCGACTTCGTAGAATTTTTTACAGGTATAGTCTACAAAATTCTCTTGCATACGGCATGAGTTACATAGGTCAATAAGGCGGATGTCGAAACACCAGGCTGAAATAGCACAGTAGTAACTTAGAAAAAATAACGAATCCTGGAAACCTTGTCCCCATTGCACAAATCATAAATGCTAACCTTTCTTTGGACGGACTACAATTTTAGCCTGTGCAAGAGACAAGAACGAAAGAGAAATAAAAGAAGCCTTTGAGATATGGGAGGCCGGTGAAGGCGAGTGCGTAAGCACACCATCGATGTTGTTAGATGTAATGAAGAAATGAAGGAGCGTGCGACACAGCCGGTGGCAATGAACTGGTTGTTTTGAGCATGTGCATGAAATGTATATATGTGCCCTCGTACCAGAATAAATCTCAGTTGTTAGTGCGCGCTTGTCGTGTGTCCGTCGTTTCAGTTGTCGTTTCGTGCGTGTGTAGCGCGTTATTTTCCTCAAAAGCATAAGGAATTTCTTTCGTACAGATGTTTATCTGTGTTCTTCATGTACCTACAAGTCTCGCACCGTACGAATCTGACGTTCTAAGGTCATGCCGGAAAGATAAAAAGACAGGAAAACAAAAACAGCAGAAAGAGAGACCACAGAAAAAAACGAGTAAGATGTTCTGAAGCAAAACAAGAGAAGAAACAATAGGCAAAAATCCCGAAAGCAAAAAAAAAGGGGGGGGGGGGAGGCGTAACGATCTTCCAACAGGATTCTGCTGTTGATTTCATTTCTTTCTCCTTTCTTTTCTACCGAGCGAACTACGGTCCTCTTCGGGAAACAGTTAGCTAAGAAGGAGAAAAAAACAACGGGAGAACCACGGTGGCCATTTCGCGGAAACAGAAACGGGAGCGAACAGATAGCCGCGCATTGGCGCCAACCAAAGATGATTCGGAGGTGACGCCGTTTCGGAAACGGCACGATGCTGATGGCGAAGGAGAAGCGAGCTCGACGAAAACCGCTTCGTGGACAATGGGCAAAGATGGGAAGGCGGAAAAGACCGGCATCGGAGGAACGATACTCGAGGGCGGCAGGGGAAACGGTACCTCTGGGGACAAAGAAACCTGGAACACCGAGCTCTGTGAAAGAATCACAAAGTCCGAGTGCGCCCGATAGGGGCTGAAGTTGCACAGCGTAAAGAACGCTAGTATAAGAAGATCTACATCCGGTTTCCATGTACGTGGGGAATAAGAGGAATATATTATGGTATGCTCTACTACCATCTATGTGCCTTTCTTCTGATAAAACTAAAGTTAGGAGATCCTCTTCTGGAGTCAGTGCCCGGTTCGGCAAGTATACCAGGTGTTTTACGTAAGATGCTTTTTTTTAATAAGCTTTTTGAGTTAGAAGAGCGCATTTTGCGGCGTATCATTGTCAGTGGTGCAGCGCATCGATGTACAGTGTGCGTCACCCGTGTGTAGGGCGCTCGAGCGGCGCACATTCCCGCGGAAAAACCGACACCTTGTGGCAGCTTCTACGATTTAGAAGCAGCGTTTGGGCTCAAGTATAGCTCCGTAGACTTACAAGCAAGATGATCAAGACCACTTTGCTAGGAAATCATGGGCTGCTTTCTATTTTTTTTATTTTGTAGAGCACGCTGCTCGAGTGCTTCACACAAGGGTGACGCAGACTGTACAGCTGGGACGTGCTAACTAGTATGCTGCTTAACCAATATTAAACTGTTCTTTTTTAATTATTACTGTTAGTCTCCTTATTTTTGAGAAGCGTGTAGCCCACCGTTAACAATATCCATACCGGGTTTTAGAATTTCGTAAACGTAGTTGCCCTTGGCGCAGTGGCCCAACAAATTTTGCCTGCATCGCTCCAAGATACACGAGCTTTCGAAAAGCTTGCAGGCAAAGCAAACCGTCCAGTGCCCGCAACTAATCGAAATGGAAAAAATTTGTTGGGCCACAGCGCAGAGGGCAAATGCGTTTTATAAATTTTAGAAACTCAAGTGAATGTAACTAACGATTCGAGACTAGCAGTAATATTTAAAATGTTTTTTGCTCAATATTAGTAACCAACCTACCAGTCAACACGCCTCAGCTGTATTCTGAAACGCTACTCTGCTGGCAATGCTATGCCGACAAAAGATGTTGTCTAGCTCAAATAGCCTATTTTTAAAAATGACAGAACATCTTAGGTGAAATACCTAGCTGGTACTTGACTAGAAACTTTCTCGCCTTGGCGTCGTTTCTTCAAGGTAAAAGACCAAGCGATTTCAAAGCCACATTACTTCAGAGCACTTTATTTTCGTGAAGACAACTCTCAGTCCAGATAATGAGTGAGAGGCATATTTTCAGCCTTTTTTACTTTCTGGCATTCCGCTAATGAATGACGCTCTTTCTTTATTTAGGAGAAACTTTATTGCGTTAAAACAAGAAAAATGTAGAAATCTGTTTGGACCGAAAGCTTCAAAGGCTAGTGGCCTGTCGAATGCATAAAGTACAAACATGTTCAGCCGCAGAGGGTGGAGAGCAGAATATATAAAAGATAATATACACGCAACAATACTACACTTAGAGTGCACTTTTACAAAATGCTCGAGAAAAATGAAAAACAAAGGAGACGACAAAATGAAAAAAAAATGTTGCAAACAAATTAAATAACACTGTCATAAAAAATTACGCAACAAAGATATAAAACATAAATAAAAGTACGGTATCAAAGCAGAATTCACAATCTCTCTTCCGTTTTCAAGTTAATGTCTGAAGTAAAAATGAACATTCGAGCCTGGTGGTTCTCTTTATGTTGACCGTATACCTGTACGCGCGCATTGGACGTAATCTGTTGTCAGTGAAAATTTATTACGACCCACCTGTGTTGCCAACATTTCTTGTAAATAAGAGCCGCGTTCATCGTAGCTTGCTCCTTAGGATCGAAACTACCACAGCTATCAGACGCACGGTAGATGGCGGGATGGTTGGATGACAGAACGGCCAATCTTAACCGCAGTGCTTGTGGAAAAAAGAAATAAGATGTCGTCACATTCGATGCATTGGTTTTTTACCCCTGAGAATCAAGGACGGAAACTCGTAATAAATATTTAAATTTAAAAATTGAAAAAAAATAAAAAAATTATTTAAGTAGAAGACAAAATTATGCCTTGTGCTGCTTTCTTCCTTGAAATGCCAGTCGGGACCACTTAGAATTTGCCGAAGGTATTTATTTCAAGTGAACGAAATAAATGATCAAAGCAACCGAAAAATTATAACACCCTTTCTGTGCCTACTACTGACGTGGAAATCATTTTTGCCAAAGCGTCTTAAATGTTTTCTCGGAAAGTGATAGTAAAAGCCGCTGGAATTATCTGCGAAACGCATTGGTACCACATCCCTTCATGGTATTAATTTATTTATTTTCAGCACACTGCCATCCCCTACAAGGGCTTTTACAGGTGCGCGTGAATAACCATTGACACTTATTTAAAATTCAATTCCTGGCTACTGTTTGGAGCCAGAATGAACAACAGAAAAGCCTCGAACACATCGAGAAACGCAAACATAATCTAAACTGAGTAAAACAAAGGAATGCCTTCTCGACAAGCTCAGCAAATTTTTCAAAATTTGACGGTTCTATAATGCACGGATTTAGTTCGTTCTATTCGCGTACAGATTGCGGAAAATATGAGAACACCAAGGACTTATTCTTACAGAAAAATGATTGTAATCTATTAAGGTCAGTCTGGCGAGTGCGTTTACTGTTTAGGAAATCTCTGTAATTTTCGTTAAAATGGCGCAAACAAGAAGTTTTTATGCGCTTGTTTTTTTCTTTTTTTGAAAGAGGCCTACGGGCATGGCAACCATAAAAATGACCTCGAAACATCAGTGCCCCGCGTGAATATTTAACTCATGCGGCGCACTGGTTGGTCCAGCTGTGCAATGCACGTTGGAGTCACGATCGACCTGCCAGCCTGGGTTACCACATTCTAGTGACGTCAGCGTCGCCGGCAAGTACTGCTTGTTCTTGTGGATAACCACTGAATTCAATGACGTCACAACGATCGGGACAAGCGTACCTTGAGGGCTCTCGATACCGGTGGAAATCGAAAGCAGCTTCTCGGATAGCATTCGAAATCATATTAAACTATTTTCCACTCAACGTCTATGATTGAAGTTTCCTACTACGCATCTCCTCACACCCATGAAAAAAATTGTGCCGTTTGTTTCCGCTCAAAACAACTGTGTCTGCATCCCTTTAATGAAGCTATAGAGTACTAGTCGATAATAATAATAATAATAATAATAATAATAATAATAATAATAATAATAATAATAATAATAATAATAATAATAATAATAATAATAATAATAATAATAATAATAATAATAATAATAATAATAATAATAATAATAATAATAATAATAATTTGATTTTGGGGGAAAGGAAATGGCACAGTATCTGTATCATATATCGTTGGACACCAGAACCACGCCGTAAGAGAAGGGACAAAGGAGGGAGTGAAAGAAGAAAGGAAGAAAGAGTTCCCGTAGTGGAGGGTTCCGGAATAGTTTCGACCACCTCGGGATCTTTAACGTGCCCTGACATCGCACAGCACACGGGCGCCTTAGCGTTTTTCCTCCATAAAAACGCAGCCGCCGCGGTCGGGTTCAAACCCGGGAACTCCGGATCAGTAGCCGAGCGCCTTAACCACTGAGCCACCGCGGCGGGTCAGAGTAGTCGATGCAAGAGCCATGCTTTCTTCGCGTCGGAGCTAGCTAAATGAGCTATCCTCCAACCAGCTTTACTTTGCAGAACTTATTCGTTCCGAAACTATAGGCTTGTAGCGACTGACTGCTTCTGTATTCTTTTCCCATCTTTAACTCTTTCGGAGTAAAGAAAGCAACCATACTTCAATCACATTCATACTCCAATGGTTTGAAGCCACCTCCATAAACTGGCTGAAGCTCATACTTCACGCATTCATTTTAAAGGCGCTCCATATTTTCCAGTGTATTCAAACGTATCTGCGCAACACAGGCATGGTTTCCTCGTCAAGTTCTTCTCATGATTTGCAAAAAAGACGTCTTGGTGAGTGTATTTTTGGGGGCTTTTCGACGTTTGATGCCAAGTGTAAATACATGTGGACAAAACCGAAACGCTGTTTACCTGTTCAAACACTCTCACCGGCGTATTTAGTGCGGATACGTTGCGCAGTTACAACATACCGGGATGGCTCAATATGCGTGGAATAGAAAAGGATTTGTCCGCACCTATTTATTTTTTATAGAAGACTGAACGCGCGTCAGCTTTCTTGCGCGAATGCTAAGTGTGCGGAGTTTTCTGCCAACGGTTCTTTTCTGAAAATGCTTTTCCTCGTAGGCTCCGTGTGCGCTTCAAGGAAAAATAATTTTGTTGGCTGCGACATTGCTAACATGAAGGCGTAACACAGAATGAGTCGGAAAGGCCATTCTGGAGAAGAGTTTTTAGTGACACATGATGTCTATTTCACTGCGAATACGTCGCTACATCCGCATCGATAGTTCCAAGCGGCAAGAAATGTTTGAAATTCAAAGCAGATACAATGACATCTCACTCTCTTACGCGCCTTTAAATAATAGAGAGTTTTAGTTTCACGTACGTAGAGCTCTTACGGGTGACCAGTGCGCATGCGCAGAACGCAAAGGGTCTGCGTGAGACTTACGGACGTAAGTGAGATTTTGATTCTTACGTTACGGTCTTTGCGTTGCTTGCGTAAGTAGCGTTGACAAACATAGCAGCGTCCTGCCCGCCCGCTTCACAGCGATAACAGCTTCGTCGCTAATCCCTCGAGGCGATATCGTGTTCTAAACTGTTGTATTCGCCTTCGATTTGCCCATTCTCACCCTCGCATAAAGTTTCAAGCGACAAATAGCTTTTGTTTTTCAGATATAAGGGCGATTTCCCTGGTGTTAAGGCTGACGAAGCAGCGCTCCGACGCAGTTCGACTGGTTTAGCTTTGACTCGTTTTGTCTTAGAGTGGCTACAGCAGCGTCTTCATCTGTCCGTAGAAGAACGCGCGGCGTCTGTCGCGTAGGTGCAACTAAAAGGGTTTGAAACGACATGCGCGTATGAAAAGTATACTTCTCACGTTTGCGTACGTAAACTATGTACGTACGTGAAACAACTCTCTAATGTCTCCGCTGAAAGCTTCACCAGTTTAAGCAAATATTATTACCTTGAAAGAAAATCTTGACTTCGTGCATTGAAAGTGTACGCAGAAATTTCGTGGATAATTAAAATGGAGATCGAGCTCTAATTTTAACTTTACCGCTTATCGAGAGAGAACCTCAAAAGAACAGGTCACGCTGTACGTTAAACGCGGAATGCGATTTCGGAAGAAGCAGTGAAAACATAGGATCAAACCCCAGCCCTAAAAACTAAACAAGCACAACATAAAAAAATTGCTCTTCGCTTTTAGCAAAGACGCCGTTTTGTACATACGTTTAGCCTGTTCCGAACCATGAACCCTGACAACTCGCCAATCCGGAATGGCTATCTCTATTCAATGCCGCTGCTCATTTTCGTTTAATGAGTAGCTGGGAGACCCGTAATGAGCAAGTCGATGAATAGCCGAATGGGGAAGTAAGAGCACGTGAAGTCTGAAACCAGAGAGTTAAGACAAAAAGTCAGTCGGTCGCACGAAACTATAACATCGGTGTGACTTCTCAGGGCACGATGAACAGGGTGAGGTTGTCAGGGCGCATTCAAGCAGGATAATAAAGACCTCTGCTGGATTGAGTCAACTAGCCACGTTATTGAGCGTGACCCTGTATCTTATAAAATGATGCTATATTAACGTCGCTTTTCCCCTTCACTACGCGAGCATTTGATTCGACCAGGCCGATGCTTCGACCCTGCGCTCTTTATTGGTGCTAAAAACCGGTAAAAGACGAAATGGTAAAAATTATCGCCATACTCCTAATTATGGCTTATTTATGCAGACCCCTCTGTCTCTCACACAAGCTGGCTGCGCAGTTTTGTGGTTGAGTGCAACTTGTAGCTTTTTACAACTTAGCCCTTTTTACTGCACGCTTATGTCTTCTCACTACTGACCGTAGCTACTAACGTACTCTCTCTCGTAACATCATGCAGTGCCGTTATCGACGAATTGAAATGTCAGCTTTATTTTATACCGTGATGCAATTTTTTCATTTTGAGAAAAAATTTTATTCGCATGAAAGAATTCCTGCACAGATTTTGGCACGTAAGCAGTATCGCATGCAAAAGACCTGGAATAGAACCATTTGCGGTACAAGAGATAACACATCTGATGTCAATTGGCCGAAGTATCTCACTTAGACATGCGCATGTGAATAAAGATGAAGGCTTAGGCGGTTATTGTTTCGAAAATTAGCATAAATAAATTGGCCATAATTTTCATTACACAATAATATTAGCTGAATCTGCGTTGCTTGATATTAATGGAACAGCGCTCCACCTTGGGCCATCTGATATGATTTCGCTACGACATCAGACGTACGCGTCATTTGCTGGACCTAGCCAAGTGCTCTGCTAATATCGCATGACCAAATTCTACCGATAAAAGTAAGGCCTACTTAACCTGTTTAAGAGAATGTATGCGAGCATCGAAGTTACGAGAATGTTCCTTGTTCCTTTGTAAATATCACAAAATTATTGCAAGGTCCCTCTAAATCGAACGATCATATTTGTGGCATGTTTCTCATTTCAGACTGCTTGTAATCGAGGGCACATACTCGGTAAGTTCAGTTTTCAGAGGAAAGGTTAGAGTCTTCTTTTTTTTTGCCACCACAGAAAATTGCGTGCTCTGTCATTTTCTGCGTAAGTGCACGGCACAAGTTTTCTCTCGCATTTATACAAACGGTACGGTACGGTGATGGCACGTTCGAGCTACCACAAGCGCGAAGGAAGTTAGAACATCACTCTTTATCAGCCATGCCATAGGTCAGCCTTCAGATCTACTGCACTTGATGGTCAAAAGTTGAGGAGATGATCCCCTAAGATCGAGTAAATTTGTAATGAGGAAGTAATTACCCATTGTAATCCACCCGAGAGGGGCCACACAACTGCAAAGGTAAGTTATACAATTTCCACAGAATCTTTTTAGTTAAAAAATTTGTCGTGATTCGGGTTTCGAACTCGGGAACACCGCGTCACCGGAGCAGTCACTCGACGAACTGAGCTAACCGGGACGGCTAGTATAAGGTAGGGCGACGGCGATTCGATGTATAACTCAAAGTCGGAGCAGTTTTATTTAGATGTTTAAGGGAATCCCGCAAGGTTGAGTAGACTTGTAATAAGGAAGTAATTGCTCATAGGTATGCACCCGAGAGTAGCCATACCACTGCAAAAGAAAGCTTTTATTTGTAGTCGTATGGCTGAGATTAGGTGGATGCCAGTGATTAATGACTTCCTCTCTACTGCACTCTGTCTGCGCCTCCACGTGCTCAATGGCGTTAATGAGGCAAAAACAGGGTTTTAAGATTGCTTCAGCGTCGTAGTATTTCCACTAGTGCTCCTTTATGCACAGAAGACAAGAAGCAGAGAAGAACGTAGTGCATTATACACATTCTCCTTTACCGCGACAGGGTGAAACCTGCATGCCTGTTTTCCTCGGTTTGTCTGATAATATAAAGATTTCCAAACGATACTCACTTTTCTTGCACTCAGATCGCTTGTTTCCTTGATATGAAAGCAGATATCATACGAGGACAAGACACAATTGAATGTGCGTACGAAAGTACGAAAAACGCGACTTTTTGCATTGAAATACAGAGCCGACACCCGACTTAGCGACAAACCGTTCCAGTTTTAGTAGGGACACTCTCGTCTCCAGAAGTGCTTGCTGTTGGGCTAGTTGGTTCATCGTAAAGTTGAATGGCGCAAGGGAACGAACACAGGAAGGCACAGAGCTCTAGCTCTCTAGAGCGCTAGCTCTCGTTCGCCTTGGAAAGCAGGAATGCAGCATCGAGCCATCTAGTGGCGATGTGTGGCGCTAGCTCTCGTCTTGGATACGGTCTCCATGGCTTCCGCAAATTTCAAGAACTGGAGGGCTGGTCACTGCCCGTGCCGAAATCGCCTGTTTTCATTCGCACAATTCTTCGATGCCGCGTTTTCAAGGCTGTTCGTGCGTCAGATCGCTACGTGTTTGGCCATCACTCCTGCCGTCGTGCACAGGGCTGTAACAGTTGTCGAAGTGAAGAGCTCAAGCAAGTCACGAACCGTTGTTGCATGCCAGGCGCTTTTATGGCAGGGTTGAACAGCACACACACGACGACGACACAGGAAGAAACGACCAGACACGACAAGATCCGCAGTCAAACCCTGCCATGCACCAACTAGCTTAACTTTTCTTGCTTTTACAGGTGCTTTAATTGTTGGGATACTGATTTCCTGGTGGCCACTGAGACTTCGACTTACCGGGAACGAACAGTGTAGTAATGAAAATAGTAATCACCTTCATGTTACGATGATTACACAAGCAGATAATTGTCTTCCTCCTTTGAAATTTCTTTCTCAACATGTGTCATGGTTCGTAAGTATTCATGTTTGGTTTTAAAGTGGCGCATGAAATTCGAAAAATTATTTGCTTCGTACTTTTTAAAGAAACATATTGCTTCGAAACAGCGGTGATCACGACCATTCTTTGCGTCGCTGAACTTTTGTGTTGACACTCTAGCGTTTCTGGTAATCAGTAGTGATGAACACGTGCACTGTAGGTATAATAATACACAAGCGCGCACGGTATCCTTGCCTAAATAGCAAAGCATATAAATGAATATCTATTGTAAAGCTGCTTACCCAGCGTTTGGTCTTTCGTCAAGTACCTTAAGGAGAAACTTATAAAAATAAGAAATATGTCGCACATGAGCACTAAATTGTGTGTTCTCTGTATTGCGCTAGCCAGTTCATAAAAGTCTTTGAAAAACTGGCTGCTTAGACGCTTATGGTTTTCTCATAAAGTTATGCTTGACGGCAAGTCGTTGAAAGTGTCAGCGACACGGTGAGTGCACCCGGGAACTGTGCATGTTGCGCGCTCAGTAGAGAATTTTAGCATTGGGTGTAGAGCTACCACTTACCGCGGCGCATGCGCCTTAAATACGCACGCACATACAGATAGCCTTGAGGGCACCAGATGGTGTCAGAGGCCGGCCAGTTCCGCGAACTCCTGCTGCGTAGGAACTAATAGGCGCGTGCGCACTGGTGGCGAGTGGTGCGCTGTGGCGGTAGCCGTAAGCATTATGCTAAATGTCTCTAATATGCTGTACTAGAGCAAGAAATTTAGAGGTATGCCCGCTCTCTACAACACTGCACTCCGGAAGCAGGGCGAGCATAATAGAAAAAACGCACGGAAAGTTCCAGTTCTCTCTGCAGGTATGCTTGCCTTCTCCTAACAGAAATATAGAAATACGCCAGGTTCGTTTCAGCATATTTTAGCGTCAGCAGCGGAGTAGGCGAAAATACCGTACCAGTGTTTACAGTTTTTATAAAGGGGTTGTACTTTTGATGTTTTGTGCCTTAACAAAGAGTCTTTTTGTCTCTCTCCGTTTGTTCCTATGGGCCAAATATGAAGTCTCATAGTTTAGGTACGCCTCTCTTTAAAATGGTGATAATTCATTGGTACAGCCACTGCATCCCTGGGTCTTGAGAACCCAACCCAATCATTTCGATTGTAGTGTTGATTTGGTGCCAGGCTGTAATTAATTCAGGTGTCCCGCAGCGACTGTAATGAGGAGTAAAGACATACGTGAAATGAGTTTTATGCTCAAGTCAGCGAGCGATCGGGGCAGTAATGAATGCCAGGCGCTGAGTGCCGAGCAATTAGTGTGGCAGTGTTTCTTATCGCTCGTGTATTGAAGTGAGTTCGCTTCAGTGCGTAGGTTCGACCCCCGCCCCACCCCCCCCCCCCTCCGCCCCCCTCCTCCTACGGGCGTGCTGGGCTCATTTGGTTTGCCCTCAGTCACACCATTGTTGGAGGAGACAGTAATCAAGGCGGAAAATATACCGGATGAAACAAATTTTTTTTATTTCACTCTGTTTCATGCAGATGTGTTACATAAGCAACCCAATACTGACGCTTAATGACTATGGCGTTCGGTTTCTCAGCACGCTATCGTGGGTTGAGAACTGTGTGCAGGAACGCATTTTGCTGGAAGCAAAATGCAAAATCGCCCATGCAGTAAATTTTCATCGCCAGTTAATTATAATAATAATAATAATAATAACTTGTTTATTTCCATCAGTGATGGGGGAGACTGCGGATAAAAGGCGCTTGACAACAAGCGACTTGACTGAAGCCCGCAGCCTCCCTACAAAGCAGGCAGCGATAGGACAACAACAAAAAAAAAAACTCGCAGAAAGCACAATATTCAAAATTAATGCATGCACACTTGATAGTCACAATAGGTAAACATAACAAAAGGCAAGATAACACTTTTAGTTGTTATTGTAAGCAAGGATTGTTAATGAAATGTTGGCGTAGGGTTCGTACAGAAATCGTATGCAAATCTATACCTGATTTGTGAAATGAATTTAAAAGGGTTGGCAGTGTGTATGACACTTTTTGCCTGGAATAATTTACCCGCGCAGTGACCACTTTCCACGGTTCTGTGTAACGGGTGGTGTAGGAATGTGTGTTTTTATCGAGATCTGATAATTCATGAAAAAACTTGAGATTTTCTTTCACCTCCCGTTTGAAAGCCAGACTTAACTTATAGTTATAAAGATTAAACGCGCGTATTATGTTTGCTTTCGAAAATAGCTGTGAAGTATGGGAATGATACAGTACATTAAAAAGTGCTCGAACAATTTTTTTTTGAAGTATATGTATTCTTTCAAGATTTGTACGTGTCGTGGTACCCCATACCAATACACAATAATACAAAGAAGAAAAAAAGAGAGTATTGTAAATAAGAAGCTTTATATTGAAAGGTAATATAGCTCTGTGTCGCGCCGTCATACCAACAACACGAGATAGCTTCCCTGACACAGATTCAATGTGCGCATCCCAAAGCATATTTTGTGTGAAGATAACTCCAAGTATTTTAACACTACTATCTATTTTGATTTTTTCGTTCTCGTAAAGAAGGGTGATTAGACTGCTGTTTATTTGCTTCGATTTCGGTCTGAAAATTACGGCTTTTGTCTTTTTTGTATTAATTTGTAGACTGTTTGCTGCGGACCATTTATGAAGGGATCTTAGAGCAGAGTTGGCTTTATTCTGAAGGCTACTAGGTTCAGGTGATCTCCAGGAGTTGAAAATAATTCGAAACCCGCCACTCTATATGCCGTGGCTGCAAGCTTAATTGTTGCTGTTGCATCTGAGCATCAAGGAACTATGAATTACTAAAAAGCAAGCATAAGAAACATATGAAATACTTTAAAAATGAAGGATAATTTAATGTGTGGCTGTATCTATGATTACGCGGAGCCATGAAACTTTTTTGCAATCCATGTCAATTAGAGGCTCGATCAAACAAACTACACTTGATTTCTGCTTGACGAAGTATTGAAGACTGCCATATATAAAACCTGTACCCTAACGCAAAGCTTGCTTAGGTTACCCATGTATGTGGCCCAGGGACATTTGCAAACTATTACAAGGTCTGAGTTCAGTGTCATGATGATGATAAGGAGGAATTTCGATGGCGAAAGGGCATTTGTAGGCAAGCAGTGCAACGTCACAAGGGGTTTTCGTGTTGTCAAGGTGGGGTCAAAGACCGAGTTCATAAATATATCGTCCGAAAGAAGCCGAGCGCCAGGCGAAGGAAAAAATGGCTGTGGTTTAGCTCTGGTTAAACCTGGAGGGACGCGATAGCTACAGCTGGCCGAGTGGAACTCGCCGAGCCGAATTGCAAAGTTTGTCTTTCGCCGCTCCGTTTCGCTGGGCGTTCCTTCTTCAGCTTCGTCCCTGGACATGGATTCACTCTCTCCTCCCCCCCCCCCCCCCCCCCCCCACTCGGTTTTGCCGGCGCGCCAGGCCGCCGGCAGCTGCTCCGCACCACGTTACCAACCACGCGACCAACCACGTGACAAGCCACGGCGCCGCCACCGTGGCCACGGGGTGGGCACTCTCCACGTGGTGGCCACGCTGAAGGTTCGAAATCCTAGCGTAATGTAGCTATCGCTACAAAAGCTTTAACCATTGTATCACCGGTGGACACCCGGCGACACTGGTGATCGAACCCTGCACCTTCCGCATGCGAGGCGGATCCTGAAACTACGCGACCAACGCTGCAACCTGAGCTGAGTCTTCCTTTGAACGCAATCAGTGCAGAACACGAAGATTTCTCATGCTTCATTGCTTCTGGGTCTATCTAACCCACCGGCCTGCGGGTATAATCTGTGCGAACACGGACACGAGGGCCTCACGAATGCGTCTAAATTAACTAAGGCATTTATGTTAGGCACTACAAATGCTTACACTTACGCTCCTGAAAAATTTGTGATAGGCACAGTGAAAACTCTCTTAGCGTCAAATTCAACTTCGGTAACGCAGAATACTTATCGTAATTAACTTTGTCGACAGTCAAAGGAAAGACCGACCAAGATGAAAATTCATGCGCACTCGAGAGACGAGTCCGCAAGGAAGGTGATGATCTCTAGAAAATTCGGTTCTGAATGGTGCTTCGCAGTTGACACATTTGGCTACGCCTGTGCTGCACATGGCAGGAATTTCAAAGTGATGTGTAGCTTTGTTTGAGTGCGCCTATGTGGTTAAAATAATATATGGCTAGCGTGCAGTAAGTGCTTGCAATGGCAGAATTTCACAAACACATTGCCTGTGCACCAAAGAAACTCTGCAGCCTTTTCACGTGACTGTTGGTAGCATTTGGCCGGCAAGTTGCTAAAACACATGCCTAGTTCATTCACATTCTTCGAGGTCACGGTCATGTTTATGATACTATTAGCTCCTAAGATTTTTATATTTTGAAGCAAAGTCACTATAGAGTTATAAAACGCACCTTTAAAACGATTGAAAATCGTTAAAATTACCAGAAAAGAAAGTAAGAAGCTGCCCACCACACTTTCCTGAAAGTAGAACGTTACTTCAAGAAGGAGCAAAAGAACGAAACGTGCGCGCAAAACAAGAAAGAAAGAATTGGTGATTAAGGCAAAAGAATTTTAAGTTACACTGCATTCTGCTTTGTTTTTATCGATAAAGCCTTATTGAATTTCTTTGAAGCTGTACGTGAACCGCATTAACAGCCCACCGACAGCAAGTGGTGTTCCTAAATCTTCGAAGAAAGAATGTTCAGCTGTTGCAACAGTCACGCTCGACTAATGTTGTGAAAGAAGGCGACGAGCATGCCACGCCAGGCTTGCTTTCTGACCGAACATTTGGTCGGCGCCGTTTCGACAAGAAAATTTCGCACATACAAATCCGCTAAAAACCCCTCTTGCAAGCCTAAAATCACCATTTCTCTTCTTTTTCATGAAGACCAGGTGCTTTATCCAATAAAGTTATGCGTTGTTGTCCTCAGTCTCCCGAAAACATTACTATGGTCTCTTGTTTAATGCGTTCGGCCCTTATAAGAAAATAAGGCAAGAAATAGGCTGGCAAATACGAGGGGCTAAGGATGTCTCCACTTTTCCGTCCGCTCGCTATAAATTGCTGTGTTCAATCCATCTCAGCGTGGCTTTCAATATCAGTGTGTCGTTACGTCCAAAAAAATCTACAGAAGCGCCTGGGGAACGTACCCTTGACTCTACCCGTCTCGAAATTTATCTCACGTCTACGGCCACAAACATTTAAACTTTCTTGTCGAGAGAAACTCTCTAATGCGTGCGCCTGGCGCAGAAAGAGAGAGCAGATAAATAATAAAGTACCTACTTTTCTTTCTCTCAATTGTGTAAACAATTCTCAACTGCAGCGAATTTTTTCCTTCTGCTCCGCAGGATGCAGCACTTGCCGTTTTACTGACTCTTCAATAACGCCGTTGCTACGAATTTGTCCTTTCTACTTTTTCTTGTCGTTACCCTCTAAACGAATTTCACTTAGGCTGGTTCTTAGATATCTCCAATTCCCGACATGTTCCTTGTTTTTGCGCTTCTTTCGGTGCAGCAGGAGTTGTTGCGTATTTTCTTTTATTTTCATCAGCTCATATCACTCCTGTCTATCAACCTTTATATGCTTTGCCACATTTTTTGCACCCATATTAACGGCACTCCCAATTGGGTCCGAGATTTTCTTTTTGGTTTGAACGCTGCATGCGCTTCAAATCGCTGCGTGCACAGCAAAACAATCAAGGCCTTTCGAAACGCTTGTAAGCACAGTTTGTCAGAGAACAACTTCGAGGACCGAGAACGCAATTTCCCAATCTCATCTTGGTCGGGCTTTGCTTGGTCTTCGCAGGCTGTTTAAAATAAGTGTTATTTTTGTCATTTTTTGTTGTATGCCATTTTCTGTAGAGAATATTGTTATCAAAGTGAATCGAAAGTTTGTGCGATGTGAAGGAAGAATTTTTCACTTGACAACTTGCGTTGGTTCCCTCTACAATCATTATTTCACCTTTGATTAGATAGATTGAATTGCTTTCATTGTTAAAAACAACCAGTTACTTAGAGGACGCCTCCCCTCTTCCTACGTTTTATTTAGTGTCTGTCACAAAATCATCATTCCCCTCTGCTCAAACATCAACAGAGTATTTGCTTGAAAAAACTGACCTTTTTCGTAAAAGCACCGATTGAACAACCTTGCTATGTAAGTTGAGCAATGTCTTGCGAAGATAGTAATTGATGCGTTTACATGTTCATTAATCAATGCCTGAGAGAGAGACGGAGTTACCGGCTACAAGAGAGACTTCAGTGGCAATACTGCCGGCAACTCCTTCATCACAGCGTCTGGTAAATAAAATAAAACTATACAAACTTCACCATACGACGCACAGTACTTTGCTGTTCATGTGTCGTGTAGAGGCCTCAAAACTGAAACGTTCCTAGTTACCATCATCGAAAATAATTGCCAAGTTTTGTATCGGACAAATATCGAAGAAGCCGGAAGCTTCCCTTTTAAGTTGGGGAAGATACACATAGAAGCCTACTGCAATAACTTTGTGCACATTAAGCGAGAAATTACTCATTAGCATCTACCCAAGTTTGGCCCCACGGCCAGAAACGAAAGCTGTACAGTTACTTCCAAGAAAAATTTGTATGTGAAGAAAAATTAGCCCTTCTCCAGGATAGGAACCTCGGAAAATGCCTCACCGGTGCAGTCACTCTACCAATTAACTCAGCTAACCGGCACGGATAGCATATGGTAGGACGACAGCAAATTAGCGGAGTAGGTTTGTAGTAACGGAGTAATCACTCATTGGGATCCACCCATGCGCACCCATACGGCTACAAAGGAAAGCTATACAGCTTCCTCAGAAAGTGCTCAGTTGAAGATAAATTCTTCCAGATACTACTACCCAGAAGACACTCGAAACTCGATGATTTTGACGAGGAGATGACGTTATGTAGACTTACTTACAATACTATACAGAAGCTGGTAAATAAAGCTGTTTACTCTCGGCTAAGCCTATCACCAAAAAAATCGACCACGGGACAGCTCGTCCCAAGCGGCGGAGACTGGTGCGCGTTGCCCCAGCTATCGAAGTTGAAAGTTAGGCCGGCCATTACGACCGTGTCACAAAAACCAGAAGAGGGCCCTGAATGTGCACGGTGCACAACTTAAATAGGCTGTCAGCCATCTCTGGAGCAATTTAACAAACCTACCTAACACTCTTAATTGGGCTTGTTGGATTATAGATTCTGACACGGTAACTAGAGCTACAGGCACGGACACAGGAAGAAACGAGAGGATACACGCTCCCTTTACCTGGCATGTGTCCTGTCGTTTCTTTCTGTGTCCGAGTCTGTCAGCAGCCAGGTCAGCAGCCGAGCACCATAACCACTGAGCCACCGCGGCAGCTTAATTGGGGTGTAGGTGATACGGAAAAAGCTAATAGCTTCAGTACTGTATGCACACATGCACGAACCCACACGTGTCCGCGCTATTTTCCTGAAACAGGCGACTGCTTTATGTCATGATCATTTCATTTTTGCAGCGATAGCTACATTACGGTAGCATTTCGAGCCTTCAGCGTGGCGGCGCCGCCACCCCGTGGCTGCGCCGCCATGCTGTCACGTGTTTGGTCACGTGGTGTGGAGCAGCTGCCGGCGGCGCGGCGCCATGGCTGATCACGTGGTTCGTCACGTGGTTGGTCACGTGACCAAGTTCCACTTGGCCAGTTGTAGCTATCATGTCACTGCAGGTTTAACCACAGCTGAAACACCGCCAATTTTTTGATTGGGAATTTGTGAAAGCAAATTAAATCTAATATTTAAGCTTGCATCCTAATCTACGTTTACCGCCGCTCAGGGCAACCTCCATTTACACAATAAAAAATGAGTGTTTCGGGTCTGTTTTCTGATGCATATTGATCTTTTGTACACCCCGCGCTTTCTATTGATCTTTGTATGCATATATTCGTTTTCTGAACTTTCTTGTCAGCATTCATGAAGCATGATGTCCGTTGTAAAAACTCCCTTTTAACTGAAATTAGGGAGCATTAGAATGGCAGATATATTTGTGTGCTGTTTGACAAGCTCTATACAGTGCAATAAGTAATTGTTTTATTTTTTGTTTTGCGACAACGACATGAAGCGAGAAATAAAGAATTTGAATTTTTAGTTCACCCCACGTAAACAATATACGGGTGCACAATGGGAAGTTCAAAGCTGAAACATTGCTGCTAAGAAAATACCAAGGTAACCCATATATTATACAAACGCAAAAGTGAAACAGAATACCCATACAAAACACGTTATATGCAAAATAAAAGTACATACATGAATTAAAATGACAGTGAGCTAAATTAGCCAACTAGTTTACAACAAGCCTCCTAGTATAAACAACTGCGAGTTCACTGCCGTTTCTTTCTTTCTCCATACTTAAATTTTTGCTTCAAAAGCAGTCTCTCCTGCCTTCCTAATGACAAATAAAAAGAAGCAATTTAATTAGGTTTAGAAAGGTAACATCTCAAATAAGGGTTGTGTTGTGGTCAAATTCACTAAGTAGCCATGGTAACTTGTGTTGAATGGTTTTAAGACCGCATTGAAAACGGAGTTGGGTCTAGTGATCAATAGTGAATCTGGATCATAAACAGAGCGCAAGAATGATTGGGCGAGAAACTGGCCGTATGTCAGCCTCGTGAATATTTGGCCCTTCAAACTTGAGCCTATTGCCAAGCGTTGCGAGTATAGACTATTCCTGACATCGAGCAGAACGGGCCGGAAAGTGCATCAGTCAGAATATACGCCCGTGCTATGGAGCCGTAGGGAGAGGTTAAGGAGGGGCCGTGAATGAAAGGATGAAGACTCGAACGGAGGGAATGAACAGAATAGTGGAGAAAAGCATGGGAAAGGGTTCGACGGTGCACGTTAGGCAGCGGTCCTCTTGCTACCAACAAAGTTTGGGAGGCTGTCCTGGTGTTTTTGTTTAAGCGTTCACCCAAGACCCGCCGGGTAGAGAAAGCGTCCCTTTTGATGCTTCGCGTACGCTCAGCACATGACCTTGATTAAAGGCTCTCTGCAAACGCATCTCAATCTCAACAACGTCCTCGCGATGTTTACAGCAGCTGCGCGCATCGCAAAGATGGGAGTTGTCTCCTTCTCTCCACTTTCTCAATGGTTCAGATACGCTAGACCTTGCCTGTGGCAATCTCAAACGCTACCGGGCAATTTACTGAGCTGCAGTGCAGTCAAAGAACTTTTACCAATCCTGGCAATGTGCACGTTGCTCCCTGAGGAGGCATTGGAACAGCTGAAAGAATCAGGACGGTCTACCTGAGGCAGACGGCGATGGTAGGTAACGCGCGAGTAGCTCTCGCAACCCATATGGTGCTTAAAGGTGGAATAGGCCTCTTATGCAGCTTCTTATAGCACGCGCCTCCTCTCCCTCGCTTCCTTGCGCCAATTTGTGTCGAGCGAAATAAAAACGAATGAGCGGAGGAGATTCAGGTATATACAAGGGTACACATATGCTTTAAAGCCAAAAAATTACGACAGAATTTTTGCACGGCTGAAACTTTTTTGTCTTTCATGAAAAGTGGAGTTTGGCACATGAATAAGCTATACACATAGGCCCCAATGTCAGGCCTAATGCCTTCAAAGTTGTAGAACTAATGTATACGAGCCTATGTTCATTAATGTGGGTGAACACATTTTGCAGAAACAGCACAAGAGGTGTCAAAAAACATTCTTAGCCGAAACTGATGCAAAATGTATATCCACGTAAAAATAACGCTATTCGTTCCTGGCCGTTTGTAAAAAAAATTTCCCAACACACTTCATTCAGTACCATGTGCTCATCTTTTGCACTGGACTATCCTGATAACAGAAATACTCACGTTACAGAGGCAGAATATGCAACCGGCATATTTTTGTTTGCTGTGCGTGTCACATATGGCGTACTCATGGGCCCCTCACGAAACGGCTGGCTGCCAACAATCCCTCCCTGCACTTGGCGGCGAGAAAAGGGTAGCGGATACATTGCCCAAGCATTTACAAAATTTATAAAGGCCGCTTTTCGGCTGTCATTGTGCAACGGTTGTGCACCACGTTTCGTGAGATCGGACGCTGTAGCAATTTTTGCACGGCGAGAAGTCTCAAGTACGCACATTGCCTTCCGCAGGGGCGCACAAGCAGTTATCACAGTTGGTGATGTACGCGGATATCATTTTTTTTTTCTGTGCTAAGAAATTTTCATGTGTTGATTCATTGGGGTCAGCAGAGAATTCTGTTTTGATTCATCGCTTGAATACTCTTGTTGACCATCTCTTACGAGCCACCCAATGTCATAACTGTTATTTCTTTTATTGGGCACGCAAGAATATCTTGTTAAGATTTCAAAGACTGTTCGATATTAGTCTTCAAGCCTTTCCTGTCTTACCGTCTTTCCCAACCACACTGCACAATTTATAATCACAAATGCCATTCAGTAAGTAGCCTGGAATTCCTCACAATGTTTTCTTCACACAACGGTTTAGTTTTTTTACGGTTAGTATGGTATATCTATTTATTTTTGTCTGTTTCTGATTCATTCTCGTTTTTTATTTCAAGATGTTTGCCGCATATCCTTTTTTTTGTCCTAATGGTCACACTCGTTTCCGGTTTCGAAATTTGCGCGCTGATTTGAAGCACTGCGTGTGCAGATAGTCTGAGAATTCAAATGGAATGTTTACGGCCTTTGAAGACAGGTAAAAGTTTAGTGCAAGAACATTACACTGAAAAGAAGTATTTAAAAAAGCCGTTTTACGATGACATGCGCGAATGTGTTGGTTCCTCTCTTTTTGAGCTGCTTTAATTTAGGAAAATTAGTTCCTAACTTTTTCGAGAACTTTAAACTCTTATATGAAGTGCCTGTTCTAAAGCAGACACAATTCAACCACACGCGTTTCCTGGGCGTCATTATTGACTCCCGTCTACAGTAGCGAAAAGCTGTAGACGCGATTGTTTCCTCTATCTCTTCTCCTCTCAATGTGATCCGTAGAATTGCACGTGAGCAATGGGGAAACCATCCTTCTTCAATGGTCAAACTTCATGAAGCGCTGGTGGTCAGCCGGATAATGTATCAATTACCTTTAATTTCCCCCTTGGCATCACAACTTGAACGTCTCGAAGCTGTCCACAGAAAGGGCCTAAGAAGAGCAATTGGAGTTCCCCAGGCGGCTGCGAATAAGGCAGTGCTTCATGAGTCCCTATCGAAACCTCTTAGCCTTATCGCTTCTCAGAGACTACTAATGCATCTTGACCGCATAGGAGAGACGGTAGCTGGGCGATTCAGTCTCCAGCGGCTCTGCAAGAGATATGAGTCGAAGGCTTACTTGGCACTCAATACTCTTAGTTCTTTAGGCATTAATGTCCGAAGGCAAAAGAAAAGGTTGAAACCCCCCTGGTCTTTTCCGACCCTCGACTGTAAGGTCATAATTCCCTGTGTGAGCGCAAAGCGCCGCTCTCCTTTGGCAGCAACGCGTTCGCTTGTACTTGAGCACTTAGAAACAGAGTATGCCCGCCATCTTCAAATTTTCACGGATGGTTCTGTGGACGAGGTCAAACAAGCTAGTGCAGCGGCTTTTTACATTCCTTCTTTCGACTGTAAGTGGTCCGTACGCCTTACTGCTGTCGTATCCTCCACAATGGCCGAAAGTGTTGCTATTGAGGCGGCTTTACGGAAGTTAGGCTCATGTCCGGCTCAACCTGTTGTCATCCTAACTGATTCAAAATCTTCCCTTCAGAGGTTAGAGCGCGGATTCCCCACTGACGCCTTGTCTATAAGCTCTCTGCGCTTGGAGCAGAATCTGCACAGCAGAGGCTTTACTCTACATTTCCAATGGGTGCCCTCTCACATAGGAGTCAACGGTAATGAGCTCTCGCAAGGATTCCATCAAAAAAAGTACCTCAAGATGGAAAAAGTCTCTACAGGAAAACGGTGCTCGATCACTTCAGTATCCTGTGGAGTGCGTCTCACAAGCCATGTGTGACCAAGGGAATGAGGAGATCTGAGGCGACCCTTCTACATCGAATTCGCACAGCCTCTGCTCGCACTCCTGCATGGATGCATAAGAAGGGCATAGCATCATCTCCGCTCTGCTTTTTATGTGGTGTGTGTGGGGATATCGAACATTATATTATGTACTGCCCAGAGTACAATGCGGAAAGGCATGTGATGTTCGCTTCCTTCAAGAAGACAGGAACCCGT
Source organism: Amblyomma americanum (assembly GCF_052857255.1). Taxonomy (NCBI): domain Eukaryota; kingdom Metazoa; phylum Arthropoda; class Arachnida; order Ixodida; family Ixodidae; genus Amblyomma; species Amblyomma americanum. Next base: position 122,134,516 of record NC_135500.1, read on the forward strand.
CACAGCACAATTCAGGACATTGCCTACCCGAGTGGAAACCAGACATGCAGAAGGGAGGCTGCAGGCCTTCTTTTAACATTTCTGCAGGACACGGTTCTTGTTTCTAAATGGTGACAGCAGCAACGCACTCTGGCCTACTGTGATTGAATGTGTGCGTAGATGGTGTCTTCCGGAGTGAACTACTTTATACTGTGAGTGAATGTGCGTATGAAGTGTGGCACTGCAATAGACTATGCACTACTGTGACTTAATATGTGCATAGATGGTGACTTCTGGAGTGGACTGTGATATAGACTGTGTGGATTGATTGTGTGCTTAGATGGGGACTGCGGGAGAGAATGTGTGCTATTACAAGAGGCTGTGCGCATAGCGGGGTAGATGCGACAGGCTTTAGGACATTGTTAATATAGAAGGGACACTACGGTGGAGCAATTGCCGGCAGATAAAGCAAGGCTAACCCAACCTGTAGCTTTCAACACCTCAACTCAACTCAAGTAAAGCAGACGGGTAATTTTATGTGATTCCGCTCACACTGTCGGTACTTCGCAATAAAAGCATCATAAACAACAACAAATTTTCCCTTTAGCATTGCGGTACACAATTGCTCGAATATTCAAGACTACAGAGCTTTCTGGACAAATTCCTACTGTGGATAAAATGTTTCAAATCTTCAAGCAGTTTTTCATTGAGCGCTAGCAGCCTTATATTCTACGCTCGCATTATTTTCTTTAAGCTACATCTGCTCGCACTAGCAGCACATGCAAGAAGCACTCAGCATCATGAAACCTTTCGAAAGAGTGTTTTATATATGTTCAGAAAAATTGAAAGCGATGGACCGCAGCATGCACCCCACCCAATGTTTTGATGCTTCCGCTGATGATAGGCATCCGTACGCATTACAAAATGCGAAATTTCGTGAAAGACTTTTCAAAGAGATATGCTTACAAACGAGCAGAGATAACCTGCTCTATGAAACAGTATGAACAGTATAAGAGAACCAGTAGTCTGAGCTACTCAAGTGATAAATAGAGCGGAATTGGTAAGGACGTAAGCAAATCTCGGCCTGTTTCCCAAAAATGCTCACACGGAAAAAAAATTAAACTGGCCCGAGCCCTTGACCTGGCCGCGCAGTCGCAACAGAGGGACGGACGCATTTATCACATAGTTTTGAGGACTCAGGAGTTCCGAAAACAAAGCAATTAATGTTTCTTATCTGCTATTGGTGCCGCCAATCTTTTCCTGTGTCAGTGATCATATATTGAGAGCCTTATCACATGCTTCATTCAAATAATGTGTGCATATAAAACATACGAAGCTCAAAATGAATATTAGCCTTTAACGCTTTGATTAATAAGTCAGGCACTCATAAAATGGTGTGCTACATCTGAAATAATACTTTCTCGTTTTTTAATGTATCGTTTTGGTTCAGTGACAGAGAGAACGCAATTTTGTTCAGCTGCAGCACAAAATGTCTACGCGTGATGGTATCCTGCACAATGAGGTTGGAGCAGGCCGTATCAGCCACTTCGGAACGTTTGTACGGCATTAGGGAATATTTCTTCGGGGATGTGGTATCAATGCCAACCAGGAGGACATAATTATCCTGCATATTGTATGACAGACGCTCTCCTTTCATTATTCTTTAGTCCTCTGGTTTTGATTGCTCGTTGGTTAGGCCTGGTCCAGCAGTGGAATACACTGCAGATCACGGAAATTAAGCAGAGTCTATAAAGCAACGCTGTTCGAAGCTCAAAACTCTAACAAATGATATTTATGAGACCTACGCTACAAAAGCATTACAACTCTGCAACGTTTGCAAAGAACTATGACTTTCCTGTAAACAGGCTACAGAAACGTTCATGTTAGTCCCTCCTTCTGAACTTTCAAAGTGCTCCAGTAAAGGGCTCTGGATTTTTAACCGAGTGGCAGTGTAATTTTTGACAAGCAATAGTGGAACTTCTTGTTCTTTGATTTTCGTTCTCTCTTAGTTTTGCTTTATGATTACCTATCTGGATATAAGTATGCACAAAGTAGCATTATATTGGACCACTGGTATCGTATGTTTGCAACACATTGCATAAACTTCGGAATTTAACATTGAACATTATTCCGAAAGGAACCTTTTATGGTTTTCTAGAATGAGCTCAAGGTATTTACGTAGTCTATCGCTTGGGTATTAACACGCGCACGACATGCAGAGCGTAAGGCTTACTCCGATTTCGCCGTGCAGTACAACAGTCCCCTTCCTTTTTAACTGCGATGCCCGCGTATAATTTCACATGTTTACAGTTCCTCATAGCATTAAAAAACTATTCACAATTATCTCACAGACACCTAATCCTTTCATATGTGTCTGCAAAAATTGCAGAGCCACACTGCAAAAAAGGCGAACCCTGGTACGTAAGTGCAAGGCACCATAACCGCACGTACGTCCACACTGCGCAGGAAGTAATTAGGCGCGGCCGCTCAAAATCAACAGCGAGCCCAGCTCGCTGCAGCGCGCGGTGTCCGGCAAGCATCGACCGACACGTTCCGGCGCCGGGTTCTAGAGGCAGCGGAGCGTGTCAGAGCGTAAAGGCAGCCTCGCGATGGGCGTTGCAGCCCCGAAAAGGCGAAGGACTGCAAATGGACCATGAGCGATAGTCACCCCCGGAAGTTAGTGTGCAACGGAATGCCTCGAGCAGTGCTCTCGCTGCCCGCTAAAGACCGCGGCTGCAGTGCGCTGCGAAGCATTGTCCGCTGTACTTTGTTTTACTGTTGTTGTTCATCTTCTGGAACCATTTATATTGCTGTCAGCATGTTCCTAGTGCTGCGCCATTCCGTAATCACACATCGGCTCTGTGAGTCCTTCGGCTCTGCGTAAAACGTTGTAGAGAAGCCTGCAGTGACTTGACCAGGTACAACACTCTTTCACAGTCCCGGCAGGCTAACGCCAGCCGTCCGCGCAAAATTGTTCCGAGGTGATGCAAGTGAAAGAATATGCATAACGAGACATCAAACTTACAAGCTGAACACGTGATCTGGAACTGCCTTTAGGGCACGCCACAGCTAAAGTTTAGAGCGGCATAACTATCACTCCTGGAAGCATTATTCCACATTTTTATTTTGTGTAGCCGGGTTATTTTTCCCGACAAATAAGTTAATGGATCCAACGAGTTCGAGAATTGCGTCAGGAGGGAGAACGCTGAATTGCTACGAGCATTGAATCGATCGGAAACAATCGCATAGAATTCAGCAAATAATCAGAATTGTTGTTAGGGCAGCATCTGTGCTTCTCTCCCAACAATAAAATCGCGCATGCCAGAAAAGGAAGTAGAGAACAGGTAAAGCGGAACGCATTTTTCGCGTGCCAAATAACCCCAACTCCGCGAAAAAGTGTACCAAGAAGTAGTGTATTGTTTCCTAGCTTCTTTCCCGGGCCGTAATGAGCGCATTTCGTTGGAGTCAATGTGCAATTCCTCCAGTGTGCTCAGATTTCTGCGAATGGTACAATGAACTTCAGGGGACTCTTCAGCTCGACATTAAAAGGGATCTGAAAGGGGCTATCGATAATTATTATTATATGGGAGCGCTTAACTTCAGAACGGACAAAATTGACGATACAACACGAGACACCGAGCGCAGGGGACACTGAGTTGTCTCATGTCGTCTCACCCGTTTTGTCCGTTCTGAAGTTAAGCGCTCCCCTATAATATCGAACGACCAGCTAGCCTTTTTTAGAGCACTGCTCTTGATAACGTCGCGGTATGCTTGGACGGTTAAAAGACGGCGCTTCACGAGTACGCTCAAGCAATATTTTTTTATGCGTTTTGTAGAAGCGGAGTTATCTGTTATCAAAATTTTAATTTAGTCGTCTTGGCGCCTTTCCTTCTCCTTTCTTCACTTTTCGCGGGCTCAAAGATTGACGCTGCTCCACTCCAATTAGCTCCACTCACTCTGCCTCACCACCGGGTGCCGACGCGCGCAGTAATTCTCTGGCGGGCAGAGCTTCCGGGCCCGCAGAAGCCAAGCGGTTGACTGGTAGCGGCCATGGTAGCTCTAAAGAATCTGAGCGATAGCGATCTCATAACAGAGATACGCAGGGGCGTGAGACGGAGGAGGACTGGAATTTTGAAATGTTGTTGGAAAGGGTTCGGCAACTTTTGCGCGCGTTTGTGGGTTCTGTGCTCTATGTGGAAGGGTACGATTTGGCTCAGGTGTTCATGACAACGTAATGTAGTGCTGGAGCGAGTTTATGGGCCCTTCTCAGGAGGCTTCTCAGAGACCCTTTATCACGAGGTATCACGAGGTAGCGTTGAGACATCCGTTCAGCTGCCTGGGGTCCTCTTTGCGTTTCACTTCGCAGACACGGTAATTCTCTGATTTACATTCATAGATCCCTGGGAGTCGTCTCCTCACACAACTCCTCGCGCAGTGGTTCACCGGTTAAGCAATGTGCCTCTCTCCCGGAAGGTGGCTGTTTCAAACGCAGCCCCGGATTTGAGACCATGGCTGCTCTCCCGGAGAAACATTTTGCGACAAATCATAATTGTACCTCCCACCTACCACCACGATGTCCCAAGGTCACGGGACCTAAGTTGTGATGGTAGTGTAAATATAAAGGCGGGGTTAGAGCCACACAGTGGCATGTCGGCAGTTGCTCCGACTGCGTCAGTAATTTAAGGGATTGAGTCTCTACCACTGTTTCAAAAAGCCAGTGTTCTCGTAAAGTGTATTAGGTTAAAAGGCATAGCTCGCAGAATTTCATCCCGAGCTTGGCACAAAAACATTCCTCGCCTCTTCTTAATCACGCTACCACCGAACCTCGGGTTCACATCTATATTCCTGGCATTACGAAGAAAGCTGGTGTATCACTGCCCGCTCTCAAACAACTAACGTTGAATCACCTGCATTCTTACCACAGTCACCGCATACATGCTTACACAGATGGATCAGTTCACTCGACCAGTTCTGCGGGGTCGGTGGTGATACCAGCCAGATCCATCTTCATGAAAGTGAAGACGACCTATCCAACATCTTCAACTGGTGCGGAACTCGCAGCCTTACGGGCTGCGGTTGAGTTCATCAGTCAAGAACCTCCACATGACTGGACGGTTTTCACCGACTCTAAAGCAGCCCTTCAAGCCCTGCAAGCTGCGCTACGCCGCGGGTCGCAGGAGCAACTTGTTACCGAGATTCGTCTACTGTACCAGGGCACTGTATCCAAAGGTCATGACATCATTTTTCAATGGCTGCCAGGACACTGTGGAATTAACGGCAATCACCAGGCCGATGCGGCTGCGCGTTCTGCTCACAACGACCGACTTCCAGTGAGGATCTCAATATCAAGACCTGACGCTGCGTGTGGGCTTCGCCATTTGGCGCTGGAGCTGGCACTTTCAGTGTGGAACACGGGAGAGTTTTTCAACCTCCGCCTCAAGGCACTGGACCCTGGACTGCGCCTTCGTCTTCCACGTAACTTAGCACGTCGCGATGCAACATTGTTATGCCGTTTATAGATAGGTGCTGCTTTTACCAACCACTATGCTTTGGGGATGGCCGACAGCCCTGCCTGTGAGAGCTGCGGTGGTGAGGAGACCATCGCTCATCTTGTCTGTGAGTGCCCTGCATTTGCGAGTGCAAGACATACTTTGTGTTGTGCCCTGGACCGCCTCGATCCTCGCCCATTAACAGAGCAAAAGATCCTCGGTCCGTGGCCACAGCAGTAAACTGCCCTCAAGGCATACAAGGCACTCTTTGCCTACTTCAGAGCGACTGGATTGAGTGACAAATTGTGACAACGTTGTGGGTGTGTGTTATGCCTTTTTCCCCGTCTCTCTTCCTCCTTTTAGTCCCCTAATTCCTCTTCCCCAGTGCAGGGTAGCCAACCGGCAGCCCTTTCTGGTTAACAGCCCTGCCTTTCCCTCCCCCTCTTTATCTCTCTATCTCTACCACCGAAACTGGCCGCAATCGAGGGTCTACAATACAGCTTATACGCGGACGAGATCACTCTTTGGATGACCACGGAGAGCGACGACCGAATACAGGAGATGCTGCAGGAGGCAGTGAACGTCATCGAGCCGCATGCCTCGGGCGCGGGGCTCGAATGCTCGCATCCCAAATCGGAATTACTGGTGCTTAGAGACAGACCGAGAGGCAGCCTCAGAGATCAGGAACCCCCGCCTCCACTATACATAACATTAGGAGGAGACTCAAGGAAGTACCCAACCATAAGAATTCTCGGGATGCTCATTCAGAGAAACCGTAAGAATAACGACGCGATGGGCAAACTGACCGCCACGGCCAATCGAATCACCCGGCTCATACGGCGAATAGCCAATAAGAGACGCGGCATGAGAGAGAGTGACCTCTGCCGACTTATCCAGGCATTCGTCCTCACTAGGTTCGTGTAGACTCTACCATACCTGCACCTCTGCCATGCGGATAAGATCAAGATAGATTGCCGCATCCGTCGAGCTTACAAGACAGCGCTGTCTTCTTCAGAACACGCGTATCGACAGATTGCTAGCTCTCGGCATACACAACCCACTACCCCAACTGTGCGAGGCACACCTCACCCCCCAATACGCTCGTCTCACGCGATCCAAGGCAGGTAGGGCTATCCTCCACCGTATAAAGATCAATGCCGAACCCCTAACAGAAGACCCGAAACAACTCCTCCCCGAAGTACGCAGAATGCTCGCTGTCAAGCCTCTACCAAAGAACATGCGCCCAACGAACCATGAGGGAAGGCGCAAGGCGAGAGCGCGCGTCTTACACGCCAAATACAATGACCTCCCCGCGGCCGCTTACGTGGACGGGGCGGAATATACTACACCGCACAAAGCGTACACGACAGGCACCGTGACCGGGACCAGCTCACCCCTAACAGCCGCCACGATATACACCACCTCCTCCGAGACGGCGGAGGAAGCGGCAATTGCATTAGCCGTAGCCAACACCTCAGCTGACATTATAATCAGCGATTTAAAAAGAGCCGTACGCAACTTTGCGAGGGGCCGTGTCTCCTCCATCTCCTTCCAAATCCTCAGAAGCACCCAGCACACCTCCGCAAGGGAGATCGAGCTATTATGGGTTCGGGTTCACTCGAGCAAAATGGGGAACGAGGCAGGCTATGATTACGCCCGAGGTTTCGTCGGCCGGGCAGAGGGCACCTCTGATCCGCGTTTCTCGAAGGATGGCCTGAACACGTTTCACGACATAACACACTACTTTCACCTCAAATAGACGCACCTTCCCTCCGCCGCATAAATCGCTCACAAATACCCAGGAGACCACCTGGCGTCGCTTGTAAACCCATTCCCACCCAACTCGGCGGTACTTTCGCTCATGTACCCCGCGGGCAATACTCCCCCCAGCATAACAAGTGCGGCGACAGAGCCACACAAAACCACATCCTGTGGACCTGTCCAGATGATCCGCCTCCCCCCGGCCCTAATTCAGCTCCTGACTTAACTCCTGTTGTCCTGATCTTAAGCTGAACCCTTTTCGTTAGCCTCCACGTTACTTCCTCGTAGGTGAGTGCCGTAAGATACAGTTGTTGTACACTTTTCTTAAAAGAACGCCTTGCTGGGCAAGTTGGTAACTGTACATCTTTTTGGTTACAGGCGCGAAAACAGACACAAGACAAGGTAGAAAGACGGGACGGAGCGCCTATTGGTCAATACAACATGGAGACGACACACACACAGACAGGGCCACAGTACTATAAATGTAGCTTAAAAGAACGTCTTGCTGGGCAAGTTGCTAACTGTACATCTTTTTGGTTACAGGCGCGAAAACAGACACAAAACAAGGTAGAAAGACGGGACGGAGCCGCTATACCTTGTGTTGTGTCTGTTTTCGCGCCTGTAACCAAAAAGATGAATACTTTTCTCTTGAGGGATATTGGTAACCTGCTATTCATGAAATGAAAGAACCTGCCATATTGGCTCCACCCCATTCTTATCCTTCTAGTTATTTACCTCTCATTATCCGGATTAGCTGTCACTACCTGCCCTAAGTAGGCGTATTCCTTTACCACTTCCAGCACCTCGTTGCCAATTGTGGACTGCTGTTCTCTTGCTACACGTACTGTTTAACATAACTTTGGTTTTCTGTATGTTAAATTTTATACTTACTGTACTGCTTTGTCTGTCTAACTCGTTGATCATGATTTGCAGCTCATCTCCTGAGCGACTCAGCAATGCAATATCATCAGCGAATCGCAGATTATTTAGCTATTCTCCATTAACTCTTGTCCCAAACTGTTCCCAATTCAGGCCTCGGAATACCTGCTGTAAACACCTCGGAATACCTCCTGTTTTGGGTGTAGTGGAATTATAGTGGTCAATGTGATCAATTTCGATCATGAGTCAATGAACGAGCCGAATTTAAGCCAGGTTAATGTACGGTGCATCGAACAACTAGGTACCGGAATGTATTTCGAGCTGTGCGGACTGGTGGCCTCGAACGTAAGCACGTGGCAGGAGGATACCTCTGATTATTATGATAACCTTTGTTATCAACATGAGCCGAACAATGCCCACTGCAGGGCAACGGTTTCTCCAAAATCTCTCCAAATAGCTCCGTTCTGTGCCAGCTGTGGCCCCCGCATCCCCACAATCTATGATTGCATCCGCGCACCAAACTTTCTACTGCCCCCTGGTACCCTTGCTTTCTCTTGGAATCTAGTCCGTTGCCCTTCACGACCACCAGTTGTCTTGCTTTCGCATTACATGCCCTGCCCATGCCCACTTCTTTTTTTATTTCGACTCTAATACGACTTCTTCACTCAATAGTGCATTCTGCTAATTGCCTTTCAGAGGGCAAGTATATCTCGTTTTCAAAACCATCTGTAACCACGAGCCATCACGATATTAATATCCAACCTTTTTTGCCCGTACTAACGCTTTCAAATACAACGACCGTGCAACGGCCAGGGCGAGATGCTGAGATGAATGACGCAAGACAGAGGGGAATGAGGAGGGAAGGAGAGAAAGAAGGAGAGAGAAAGAATTTAAAGGGGTGAATAAAAGAGTGGTGAAGTGAAGCCAATCAAGAGGTTTAAGGGCACACGTTTGGCATGCGGCCTCCTGCTTGCAACAGCATTCTGTGGGCGGGGATGTCCGTGTTTGTACAGAGCCGCGCGGCGAAGATTGCAAAAGCGTTGCTTTAGGTGTCTGGATGGGGCCCAGCCTTGCAGTCTGATTAAATGGCGTTTGCCTACTCAGCCCCTTGCCTCAGTGCTTGCGACCCTGATTGCAGCCGCGGTGTCTGAAAGATCCGCGGTGTCTCGTTTTCCTCGCGTCGTCTACGGGTCAGTGAGGCTAGGTCTGGTTTGGGGCAGACTCGAACGCCAATGAGGAAGTTTGGTTGGCCTTATTGCACCCGGAAAACTTTTAACAATGCTCCCGATGATCGATCAGGAGAGACTAGGAAAGACCGAGCAAGTGGGCCGAGTATCTAGGGCATTCGAAGTTAAGAGGTGGTAGAACAAGCTGTCATAGCCTCACAGAAAAAACTCACAATAGAGTAGTCTGTTGTAGCGGTTGCTGAGGGCACCTGCACTTTTGCAAGAGGCGAAATAAGTTCAGCGGAACAGATAAAATTGGTATACATAGCAGAGAATACAGTGACTACAATGCTGCACAGATATCATTGGGAATATAGCAGAATTTTATATTATGGTTTAGCTGCTTTATTTTCACTGGGGCATCCGGAACTAAATTGATGCAACTAAGCCACAACTTTATACTAATGTTTTTAAAGATACAGAATTCCATGATACGTTGCATTTCATTTTGTGTCCAGGGATGGTGAAGTGACTGCTTTGTATACAGGTAACACCTGTGAGGTCACTTCGAATGTCAGTAATGTACTCATCGCTTCTCACATAAGGTGAGTCAGCGAGACTTACCGGTATTGAAGGCAATCCAAACACAAAATATGAACGTTCCGTGAAATGCAGAACGTTTCGAATAAGCTTTTATTAAAAGTGATTTGTACCAATATCTGCTTGGTGTGATAAATAGAAACCGCGTAGCAGGTTACACTTTAGTATTTATTTCCATGATTCTGATTTTCGCTGGTCGGGCGCCGTTATTCGGCCATATCCTCAAATTTTCAAGCGAGAATACTAGTTTTGGTTCTGGCTTTCGCTGACTGCATTTCTGTAGCAGAATAATGCAGTCTTCTTGTCCATAGTGGCGAAGATACATTGTGCACTGATGGAAAAGTTCGAATGAACCAACGCTATCAGTGGTCGTCATGACATTTGTATTTACCTGGTGCAATAATTTTCCGAGGCAAGAGACCACATTTCCTTTAGTATCTCTTCTGAATCTATTCTTTTACATTTGTTTTACTACCATCTCCGCATCTATTGCGAGAGGAGGACAATGTCAGTGATGATAGGTATGTGAGTACAGATATCATGGGCCACGGAGAAATAGGGCGGCCTAAATAATGCTCTCCGGACATTGATAATTTTCCGCAGCCATTGTGTCATAATCTTCTTTATTTACAAACTTTCTATTAACCATGTCACCTCCAACCTACGCATTCTTCCAGTTTCAGTCTCTTCTCTTTTTCTTTTAACCTGGTTCGAAGTTGCAGGTCAGACATGTCCACCCAGCCGACCTTCCTTACTATAAACTATCGCTCTCGCAAATCACGGAAGGTGACGTGTTCTACCTACATTCAAGCGAAGCTTGAGTAAACGACGCAACTTTATACTTCGCAAGCAATCTAGGCCGGGTAAGGAATCCCAGGATCAGGCAGGCCAGGGTGTTGCAACTGCACCCATTCAGGACAAGACAGGCACGAAGCAGCGGACGCATTCTTCCTCTGCGCAGAGAACCTTTTCTGCACAATAGTGGATGAGAAACAAAACGCACGTCAGCCCATTTTTGGAACCATCGGAGTTATGGTGATGTGTGCGCGCACGGGTGCATGACCTTGCCGTGGATAACGTTTGTGCAGGTTCTAGCACTATACTATCAGAACTGCCGATCGTGAGCCTCTGCCAACGTTAATATGCCCTCGTTCACTCTTTTCTAGGCTGACGTATCGGGCTATTTTAATTAGACCGTTTGAACACACCATTTCTCCTCGCAAAAAGGGTTTATTTGACTTGTGATGGTTTGGGGCGGCGTCATTGTCCGTGCAGACGGCGCAGTTTTCCCTCATCTAATATCTACCACGTGCACAAGCTTACAAATGAGACAATTGTGGTCTGGCATGGCATGAAATGGTTTGATATGGTATGGTATAGTACGGTATGGTATGGTATGAATGGTTGGGTATAGTATGGTATGGTATGGCATGGCGTCGCATTTTATGGTATGGTATGGGATGATATGGTGTGGTGTGGTATGGTACGGTATGATATGGTATGGTATGGTATGGCATGGTGTGGTGTTGTGTAGTGTGGTGTCGTGTCGTGTGGTGTATGTTAAAACAAAGGATGTGGTTGGTTTTCGTAAACTCTCTCAAGAATAGATTATATTGAAATTATCGATCGGTTGACAGAACAATGCGCAGAATGCAACGGACCCCTATATTTAACTTCATAGAATACAAGAAAGCATCTGACTCAGTCGAAACATCTCCAATAATTGAGAAAACCAGATTGTCGAAGAAGCTACGAAAAGGCACTGGAAAATATCAATAGCACTTGTACAACCAACAGACTACTCTATAGAGAAAGTGGCAAAACCGCAATCAGGAAGCGTGTCAGGAAGACACAACCTCTGCAGTACTGCACCGCGTCTTCACAGGAGGTATTCAGAGAACTGGATTAAAAAGAGTGTAGGTTAAAATTTAATGAAGAATGCTTTAGTAATTTCCGCTATGCTAATCATATTCTTTTCCAAAGTTACGCAGGGTACCCATTGCAAGGCATCATCGAGGAGCTAGAAAGGAAAAGCAAAACGGTGGCACTATACTATTATGCAGGAAAGCAAAGTAATATTCGACTTTCTCAGATTAGAACAGCAATTAATGAGAGTCAGCGAATGGTTAGTTATGGTAAAGTAATACTTATAGCAGGGCGGGTAGTGACCGAGCATAGGGAACATGAGAGCGAAATAGCTATATAAAAAAAAATAACCTGGAGCACATTTCGCAGGCAATGTCATGTCAGCAATGTCATTTTACCAACATATCTCAGGTTGAAAGCATATAATAGCTGTATCACACCGGAACTGACCTACGAGGAAGAGACTTAGAGCCTAACGAAGAGGGTGGAAATAATATTCAGGACCATGTCCAACATTTTCGGAGAAAAATTTTGAAAGTGGAGAAATTATAAGATACTGTTCTTGAAATATTCAAGGTAATGGTCCATTTTTCTGACATGTAGCAAAATCTTTCTTTTAAACTGTTTCCATTGAACGCATCGAACAGTTAAGACTGCCATTGAAAATCAATAGAGAAGGCTTTTGCGACAGCAACAAAACCTAATAGAAAAAAATATGCAAGACTGCGGTCGGATGATCGGCGGATATATTGATTGTTATAGTGAAATCTTAACATTATATGAAAAAAGTGCATTCATCAGAGGGTTACCCGCTATAAAATTCTTGGGTATGATCGCCGAATGCAACGGAAGGGAACTTGATTGTTGTAACGTTAGAGACAGGAAGCTCAGACTAGGTCAACAAGCAAAAGCTAGTTAGTTTTATACCAGCATAACTCTAGATGAAGGAATGGGTACGGACATAGAATATAATTTGAAGGAAATATACCCAATGGTCATTAATGGTTACAAAGCGCGCCAAGACAAGCAAACGACTTTTACGTTCAAAAATTCTTACTTTATCGCTGTTCGATGCACGTTTCTTGATAAGGAACCGGTGCTTTGCAGTCATAAACAATTCCTCATATCCTAATTTTGATTTTGCAGCAGTCATGCAAACGCTTCTAACGAGAGGGAATTGCAAAGCGTGATCAAAATTACAACAGAGAGAGGAGCGGTAAACTACCATACGACCCATATCGCGGCCATCTCACATGCTCGAAATGTGTCGAATAAACTTTCGATGCTTTATAATAATTTATAATTGAAACCACAGGGAAAGACATTGTACTGGCTATGCACAGAGTGACCCTGAAGCAAGGATCAGAGTGCGTGCTGCAAGCGAGATCCTGTGATATTGCACATTGGTCAATCTAATGTTACTCTACTCTGTCTTACCTATCACATTACAAAAAATTTTCATACCAGCCTACCCTAGTGTTTACTAGCCTAACTTTTATAGTTTTACCCTGTCCCATCATTCCTTCTCCTATCATGATTTATTCTGTTCCTTCTTTTAATATTTTGTCTTATATCATCTCAACTCAGCGTGAGGAAAGGTATGCGTCTGCGATCAAGTTGTTCGCCGCTGGCAGGTCCAGATAGGAACATCGATGTTGCAAAGCGATCGCTAACTATATTCCCGGCATTTATTGTTCATGCGGCTGCTACTGTATCTCTTATTCAACGCTTCTCTCCTTTTAGCAGCAAGCAGCTTATTCTCAGTTTTTCGCCCTTTCACACCTTCGGGCTGCTTGAGAGAATTAGTAACCCTCGCCAATACAAAAAAGCTGAGTAATGAGAACTGTGCGAGCGCCGTCAGCTGGAACGTATCATCAGCTTCCTCTATATATTACATGTAGAGCCCTTACGTTTTTCCTTTCCCTCGGCAAACTGATTAAAAAATCCGCCCCAAATTTTAATTCTGAAAAAAAATAGGAGAAAACTAGATACAGCTTCAAAATCTCTGCAAGGAAAAAAATTATGGGTAAAATTGTTTTGAAAAAAAAACAAAAGATGTCGCTACCATCTGGAAGACATTAAAGTAACGAGCGTTAGCTGTTTGGTTTACTAGATCTGATATGAATAAGATTGAAGCGACATACACCAATGGAAATATGAATTTGACATCTTGGATTTATAACTGACGTTGCCGGCCAATCACCAATTTTATATATTAGTGACGTCACCAATCAATCACCAATTAGATATACTAATGGCGTCGCCAATCATTCACCGATTGGGTTGCTATGGAGGCCGCCATCTTGAATTCCTCGGCCTAAGAAAATTTCACGCCGAAGGCAGGTGGTAGCAGACCACAATAAATCGGGAAACGCAATGAGTAAGAGCTAACACTCTTAAAATTGCATTTTCTGGTTCCTCCTTAGCCTCATTTTGCCCATCGACGAAGTGTGAGTGAAAGACGGCTGTGCTGGAGCAACTAATCACTTCTCGCAGTAATATGTGCATGTTTTCAAGCTAGTTCCTTTCGGCGTGGAAGCTGTGTGAATATCTCTTTCTCCACACACTTGACCGCTCTTTGCAGCCCGTGTTTGTGTCTTTTTTTTTGCCGGCTGCTCACCTGCACGTCAGGTGGTGGGCAGCCTGCCCATTGTGTCAGGCGGCAGTCCGTTCATTCGTGAGAGGCTGCCCTGGAAGAGCAAACCTGGGTCTCACCGAAAGCAATGCCTATCATAGCACATGCCTTGTTGCACTGTGCCACTGCTCAGCTACCCACCGGGTAGCTTTCTTGCCAAGGTGTAGCCGGTGGTAATAAAGCGAGAATCTGGGGCGCTAATTAGGCGACACCGCCCCTAAGCACACAAAGCTAAGCGGAATGAGCAGCAGTGGTTAGGAGGACGTGATTCGAATGATACCTGCACAGTCGCTAAACAGAAATAGTTGATGTGCTAATTAGGCTTCGCCTTGGTACCACGTGGTAGGTCGTAGCTCCAACAAAAAATTGACGTCATTCTAGATCGCATATCCGATTTTGGCCCAGTTGCCTAAATCGACTGACATTTTTTAAAGCGAAAGCTTTACTACTCCCCTCCGCAGCTTCTTCACCGTGTGCGCGAGGTTCACGGTGAACTTATGAGAAACCACCTGACAGCTATGACGTCACTCAGCTGCCGCCACGACCGCCACCGCCGCTGCCGAAACCGAGCGCTCGACTAATTCTATAGGCCAGCCGTCAGCGTTCATTGCGTTCGTTGTCGTTGGAGTTGACAACGTTCTAGTCTCTGATTATTTTGAGGACAGGAAGGGAGCATATCTGGCTCCCTGGGTCAGTGGACGCGTCAATCATACTTTGACGTACGTGGAGATGGTGAGAGATGTGGGCTGCATGCATTAGCGCTTACAACGCTGTGGCAGGCACTCGGCACTGCAGCAATAGGCAGCAGGGTTCATTGGGTGAACAGACTCTCTATAATAATAATAACTGTTTTTCTGGGGAAAGGAAATGGCGCAGTATCTGTCTCATATATCGGTGGACACCTGAACCGTGCCGCAAGGGAAGGGATAAAGGAGGGAGTGAGAGAAGAAAGGAAGAAAGAGGTGCCGTAGTGAAGGGTTCCGAAATATTATCGACCACCTGGGGTTCTTTAACGTGCACTGGCATCGCATAGCCCACGGGCGCCTTAGCGTTTTGCCTCCATAAAAACGCAGCCGCCGCGGTTGTGTTCGAACCCGGGAACTCCGGATCAGTCGCCGAGCGCTCTAACCACTGAGCCACCGCGGCGGGTCACCAACCTCTCGAGAGCAGCGATTAATTCAACTGCCACCTGCCAGGGTCCGCCGAGATGGGAGACAGATACTGCGCCTTTGTTTCCCAAAAAAAACAATTTTTAGTTTCTTTTATCGGAAAAATAGACGCCACTTGGCGTCTGTTACGTAGAGTGCGTTCCGCCCACTGGATAGGCAGCGCGCCCACTCTGCCACCCAGGTAGGTGGCAGTTGAACCAACCTCTCGACAGCACCGATTATTTATACTGCCACCTGCCAGGGTGGCAGGGTGGGTGCGCTGCCTATCCAGTGGGTGGAACGCACTCTACGTAACATACGCCAAGTGGTGTCTATTTTCCCGATTAAAAAAAATGAAAATTGGTTTTTGTGAAAAAAAGGCGCAGTATCTGTCTCCCATCTCGGCGGACACCTGGACCGCGCCGCAAGGAAAGGAATAAAAGAGGGAGTGAAAGAAGAAAGGAAGAAGGTAGTGCCGTAATGGAGGGCTCCGGAATAATTTAGACCACTTGGGGATCTTTGATGTGTAGTGACATCGCAAAGCACTCGGGCGCCTTTGCGTTTTCGCCTCCATCGAAGCGCTACCGCTGTGTTCGGGTTCGATGCCCGATAAATTACAGATTTCGTTCTCTAACCGGGTTCAGAAGAAGTTAAACCGTAGCTCTTTGTTTTTGCTATTTTCGATCTCAGACAATAGGTGATTGAAGAGAAGTATTTCTTTCGAAGATTGTTTGTGTCAATGCATTGAAGAGTCATTGATACTCTTTCCCGCTTTCAAGAATAAATTTATCAAACAAAAATAACGCCATCGTTATCCTTTCGCATCACTGCCGCAGAACCAAAGAAAACCACAATATTCAAGGGTTATTGCATGTTCGACGCAATTATACGGCCATACATTTTATTGAAATTTCACGATTTCGACTGCCTTACCATGCCAAATCACGCTGCATCCGTTTAAGAGGAGTAGAATTTACAGCTCTATTCGAAACTCAACAACATCTGTCAATTTGTCGGGGCTTGAAGTATCAAAACATGTGCCACACCCCTTGAGTGTCGTGCATTCGCGAGCAGTCCTAGTTGGCGAGGCGGCTTGAAATTTCAGACTCCAGCAAGGTCGTCGTTTTCTCTGCCGTTGTAAATGTTTTATTCGTAATGCCATTGCCTATAAAGCATAGACGTTAGCGTTTCAAAGCAGATAAGCCGTCAGGCTTTCGGCCTTGTTTAAAATCGTTTCTTCACTGGTTTTCAGCTTCAATCATTCCCCAGATGTAATCTTTTGCAGCGCAAACCCTGCTTGATGGAGTGGATGTTGAGCTGGGTGTTAAGCTGGAAATCATGCATGACAGCCCTTACAACATCATTGGGGTTGTTATCACCACGAAACTCGTGAGCCCCTTAGCGAATCGCGCGCGGCGTTGCACGACTTTTAATGAGTTATTTGGGCGGCTTCACTTGCCGCCACCGGGTGTTCCACCTGAATCCTCTGGCTCAACGGGTCGCGGCCCGGAAGCTGTTCTTCGCCCTACACTGCTGCTGCTTCATCCGGCTGCTCTCTCTCCCTTTTCTACCCGCCGCAACTTGATGCGGGTCGCTGTGGCCTCCTGTTTCGCACTTTCGGGAAGACGAATGGGGATTCGTGACCCGCGCGTGGGGATAAACGCGAACGGCCGATATCGTTGAGCGTCATCTATTACTCCGTCGTCGACAGATAATTGGATCGTTAATTCCCACTGGATGGGCTCTCAGCATTTCTTTCGGATATTTATTTTTCTGTCTTAGGTGATCGGTGGTTATTCACTTCGGCTTTGTATTTGACCAAGTTTTTTTAAAGAATTTACAGCGTTTGAAGTTAAATGTATATTTTTAAACGCGATTCAATAATGGCGCTCATGTAGTCAAGCGCCATGGTTTGGCATACTATGTAAGCAGGGTGCATTGCTGAACAAGTTGGTTTGACGTTCTGAACATTGTAGCACTGGAAGACGACTGACGAAGGGAGGACGAGACACGCAGTGCACTGAACTTAGCAACTTGCCTGACCATAGTGACTCCGGGGCAGACTGTCTAGGTTCAATGGCGAACTTGAGGCCGCGATACGGTATCAGGCCTGCACTGCGGGCCCGGTTTCCGGAAGCCAAAGCCACTTAACGGCCACAACGAGTAGGCCATTCGCATGAGCTTCAAGTTCAGACGTGTAAGCATTTGCGAAATGGTGGTGGTGGTAGTGGTTGTTTATTAAAATAATAGTAAAAAAGAAGGAAAAGATTTTTGCTAGCCCCGGCATCTGCCATCGATACTGAAGCACATGAGCTGGGGCAGCGAAAATAAAGGATAGCAGGCAGAATGGAGAAATGAAATGAAAGAGGTGAGGAGACAGAAAGAGAGGATAGGGGGAGAAGTAATATGTACAAACTATTTACAGTGCCGTGCATCTTGGGGACGCGGGCGTTGTACGGGCGCGACAATACACGCCACAACGTTTTTTTTTTTTGCGTCGTGTGCCTCGATCGCTTTTGTTTATGTACACTTATGATCCCCCCCCCCCCCCCCATCCCCACCTCCCCGGCCTCCCCATCAACCCGGTCTTCCCGCGTGTTCTTTCTGGTAAAGTAAGAGAGAGACGTCTTGCTCGATCCAGCGCCCACAGAAGTGAAGACCTAGAAAGCAATGCCGCTACAATTAACGCGCTTAGCTGACTTAAAGCGGTCATTTTTTTTACTTCACAGAATTACCTTTTTTTTCAAAATGCACTTGTTTTAAAGCTCGAATTGCCTTAGAAACTTCTTGGTACTCGGATAATGAGTTAACAGAGCCGCCAACTGTGCATGTTGAACATATTGTGCGTATTAAATGTTGCTGGCGACTGTCTGTCGAAGAAACGTCACTTGGAATAGAAAAGTTGCTAATTTTTTGTAGCCGGCGAGGGCATAGGCCATGGTGCGCATTAGCCATGAAATTTAAGCGCAATAAGAAGAATGGGATCAGTCAAGAACTTCAAGGAAGAGCCCGGATGCTTGTCCGTCAGCGTCATAACAATAAAATAAAATACAACGTGAAGCTCATGTGGATGGAAATATCTACGCTCGATGTTTGCAGGAAAAGAATCAAAACAGAGGAACAAATTCAGTACAGAGGATTACTGCAGTGGAACCGTGTTCTCTCGCTTGAAGTGGATCCTTAGTTCTTTCGGAAACCTGGCGGGGCCTAGCGTCAATGCCGTGCATGGTAGTCAATTTGCAGCGCGAAATAGTGCCAGTAGGGAATCCCGCCACTCGTCGTCACGTACACTGAATATCCAGCAATATTAATCCTGTAAAAGTTGCTCTCGCTAAGTGCTATACCCTTCACATACCCACACAGAAAACACACTTGGTGAACATGAATACGAAGCACTAGCGCGGCTACCGCGAGTGCATTGGCTTTATCGTGGGACGAGGAATCCGTACAATTATTTGGGGGAGCACAGCAGCGCAATGAGCCTGCTAGTACATATGTAGTTTTGCTGATTTAAAAGTTAACAAGCTCTGGAATCGCCTGTAACCCGTAGTCGAACGAACACGCGACAGTTCCTATGCTAAGGCGCGTAGACTATGCTTTTCTAATTCCAGCGTCTTTAGATCATTTTTCAAACAATGCCCTGTAATTTAATTTTTCTTCGAAGGCAACAAGTAAATGCCCTTTATCATATGACCCCATGTTATTGTAGCAGATGGCCATACTTTGAAAATGTAATCAAAGGAGCTCACAATGAGCAGGTGGGCGAACAGGAATCAGGATGCCTGTGTTGTCGCTGTTGAACATATTTTATGAAACATACGAAGATCATCAATGAGTGGGTCCCACGTACAGGTAGCCATTGGTGCCTACTGCCTTAGCGGCCCTAGCCAACTGCAATTGCTAATTGTAGGGTCCACTTTGATAATGGCAGCCTCCCAATGTAGAGCTTGGTGGCTGGGAAATGGATCTATGTCTTGGTTGTTTTGGCAATGCTATATACGACTATGTGCTGTTCCTTTGTTGTTGCAATGCAAGCGATCTTGTCAGTACATCTTAGGGTAGCACGTTTGAAGGTGGTATGATGTTATGACTGAGTTCGTGCAATTTTAGCCTCGCTGTCTATAGCGGGGAACCACTCTATCCGATCGCAGCCACTTTCATGCACTAGGTGCGCTAGAGTGTGCAGATCATGCGAGCCGTGATAGTTGCGGCTTTTCCGTGGAAAAAGATATGCCTGATAGATGTGCGCGGACAAGCTGGTTTTCAAATTAGGGTTGGTTGTCTGCGCAGATTTCGATAACAATCCCGCTCCGTCAGAGAGCGTTGGCATGCAGTTCGGGCACCGTTCACATGGTGCCACCTCTCCTGCGCACGTCTGCACATGAAGCCAGTGTGGGAAGAAAACTATGTCTTGTCTAAGAAGCATCGTTTCGGACGTGCCAAAGAGAGGTTGCATTTTACTCTAAATCTTTTCACCAGTTGAATGAAGATGGATGCTATCAATAATTCTTCAATTAAGAACCTAAATGAGAGAACCTGTTAAAGTGTTCAACAAACCTTGGAAATATTGTTGACCAGTTGAATAGAGATTGGTGATATTAATATTTCTTCAGTTAGGAATCTAAATGGGAGAACCTATTAAGTGTTCAACATACCTAGGACAAATTCCAAGGCACTTAACTATTCGTCAAATATGGCTACCTGCACTACAGTTAACTTTGGCACCACTGCAGTTTGCAAAAAGAATGTTTTTCATTCGTTGCTCACTGACCTGTAATGAAAAAGCTTCCATATAAGGAAAAGCTTTTCGTGGAGATTCTTCACCGCAGCATGCCAACATAGCTGCTTCTTTTCCGGTGCTGAGTTCATTTCCAAGTTTGCGAGAATCTGTTCGCAGCGACGACGATCCTTTTGGTAAGAAAAAAAAACCAAGCCTGCTTTTTCGTTTCCGCTTCCTACAATTTCCGGACAGGAAATAAGTGTTTTACCAGGGAAAATAAAAGATTTACAGCTGTGTTCTTTAGGGAATTTTCCCACGACACCTTGCCTTGGGCAAAGGAGCAGACTTTTTGTCTGGTGTTTCGGGTGAATTTTTTTTCGCGGACGTATTGTTTATTGAGAGCAGTACTTTCGATTGTTTCCGACGTGAAGAAGGCCCTTGCGGTCGACAGGCTCCATGATCTCATTGCTGCCCCAGGCGCCACTTGCAGCGCTCTCTTATCGCTTGCGCCTGGCTGCTAATCAGCATAATGATGCGCTCGGTTCTTAGGAGCTTTAGTAAGTTCGCAAAGAGAGACACAGATATGAAACAAAATCAAATAAAAATTTATTTAGTAAACGAATAAACCTCAGTATACAGGCGAGGGCCCCATAGTAAGGAGTCTAACGGTACGCTCCATAAAGTACTACTACAAAAAATTACTTATACTTAAACAGCAACACAGGCAGGTACTCATGGAATAGTAACAAAGCTCATATGCGCAGAAAAACGTTACCATTAAAATTATTTTTGCAGAGGCACTTAGTCTCTATACGTGTAGCTGGGCGGCACGCATGAATTTGTGTCAAAATTATACTTTAGGCTTTCTTTTTTTAGTTCAGTTTCTATTCACTGAACTCTTAGTGTTGTTGCTAGATTTCAGCATATTAGTTTGCATATTTCTGATTATGCGCTGTCGAACGCACCCGCTGCGGTGGCTCAGTGGTTAGGAAGCTCGACTACTTATCCGGAGTACCCGCGTTCGAACCCGACAGCGGCCGCCCCGTTTCGAAAGAGGCTAAATGAAAAGGCGCCCGTGTGCTGTGCGATTTCAGTGCAGGTTAAAGATACCCAGGTGGTCGAAATTATTCCGGAGCCCTCCACTGCGGCAGCTCTTTTTTTCCTTTCTTCGCTCAGTCCTTCCTTTATCCCTTCCCTTACGGCGTGGTTGGGGTGTCCAACGATACTGCGCGTTTTCTTTTCCCTAACAATTAATTTTCATTTTTTTAACGCTTGCAATAATTTACGGTTTTATTTCCAGCTTTAGTTGTAGTCTAAAATTTAGTATCTTTTTTTTCAAGTTGGCAGAGTCGCAGTTGTTTTAAGTTTCAAAAATATTTCTAAGGAAGATATCGTTTGATAAACTATATTAGCTGCCTCGAGTGGAAGCCTGTGACGAACCTTAATCCCCTAAAGGCGACTGTACTGCAAACTCATCAGTACAACCTTGCACTAAGATTAGTTCGTGTTTCTGGTAGAGCGCTCTGTATTCATGGAAGATCCAGTATATCACTTGTAATTCACAGTGCTAAGACAAAGATGATTATGAGTGCGCTAAGAATAAACATAATGAATGCTGATACCCACAGTGGGCATGAGGGCTGGTTTTTAGAGAAGACCTATGATTGGGAAACAATCGTGACAGGAAAATCAGTAGTAGTGTCCTCACCGGCAAGTATATTATAGGCAAAATCAAATAAATAAACAAATAAGAGACAGAGATGTAGAGAGAGACAAAGGAAACTTTAAAGAAATGAAACGCTGAGAAGTGTACAGGAGGAAACATGACCTTTGCCCGCTGCTGAAAATTGGGGATAATAGAAAGGGAACAAAAGGAAGAGGTAGCGCTCATATGAAAGATGATAACGTCCGAACAAAAGGAGTTCTCTGGAATAAATCAGACAACGAAGATGTCGGCGTAAACGGTAGCCTACACTTGTCTCTAATTTAGATTCTAACGCGTAGCACTCCCGCCGCGGTGGCTCAGTGGTTAGGGCGCTCCGCTACTGAGCCGAAGTTCCCGGGTTCGAACCCGACCGCGGCGGCTGTGTTTTTATGAAGGAAAAACGCCAAGGCGCCTGTGTGCTGTGCGATGTCAGTGCACGTTAAAGATCTCCAGGTGGTCGAAATTATGCCGGAGCCCTCCAGTACGGCACCTATTTCTGCCTTTCTTCTTTTACTCCCTCCTTAATAACTTTTTTTATGGCGCGGTTCAGGTGTCCAACGGTATATGAGGCAGATACTGCGCCATTTCCTTTCCCCAAAACCATTTATTATTATTATTATTATTATTAACGCGTAGCACATGCTCTCTGTACCATGCCCCAACGCGAAGGAATGTCACGTACACATACTTAAGAGATCGGCTTCCTTGCTCACATGCCTTAGCAGACCTTGGAAATTTTTCACTCTCGAGGGCGCTGTTCATAGATGGTGACAAAAACAAAAAATACATCCGCTGGTGTCGCTGCTGTAGCTGACTTCATGTGTCGAACCTGATTACCACCAGTTATGCTGATGGTCTGACTTCTAGCTACATTCAACGTCAAACTTGCGGCCACGCTAACGGCTCGTAAAGCTTGCGTAGTGAAACTTTTAGCTTCAAAAATCTAGCGCTCTAAAATCACAAGTGAGCAGCTTCTGATCGATGTGGCTCGTGAAGCAGCTCCAGCTTTCAACCTCTCTAGGTAGCTGCAAGAGCATTTTTAAAAAGACGTTATATTCAAGGTGTTGGAGTGGTCTCATTCTGCAGCGGCGCACACAATAGGAAATACGAAAAGTGGGGGCAAGCAAGCGCTTTTCATAACACCTACTTTTGTTAGACTTTGAATCAGTGCGGTCTGCAGCATTAGAACGCGTTAGGATACCGTTCATGAGCATGCGCTCTTGTCCACAGTTAGCGTTAGAAGTACTCCTGGGTGGTGTCCACCACCATCTTATCTGATACCTGATTTAATATCTTGCGCGGGTCCTTGGACCCATTATGTTAAACTTATTTTGAGAATATGGTGGAGTGCTTGGCTTGAAAAACAGTGGCATGGGTCAGCCCGGTATTGCACTGCCTCCGGGATCGGCCCGGGGCATATTAGCGTGCGCCTTTTTTTTTAATCTTTGCTCTCCTATCCTTTAACTCTCCAACTTTCAGCACGCGGCTGCGAGCGTGGCTCGGCTTGGGCCAGTAGGCAGGTCCGTGCACTTTCGTTTTCTTTTTTCCTTTCAGTAGCAGCAGCAGTTAGCGCCCACTATTGAACGTAACTACATTAGAATACAGCAATGGCTTAATACTGCGGTTCTGGTACCTAGGAAACCTAGCGCGCATGTAAATGTAATTATACTTCAATAGACACTCCTTTTCTCCAGTAGGCGCGCAAAAGGCACGCATTTTTTTAACGCGATGACATTAAAGACCTTTTTGTAAAGAAAATGCGGTGTTGGTGTTGTACGCGTTGTGAGCGAAATTTTACGAGCGTGGCTCTGGCGAGTGGTGCCCTTAGTGCAACGTAATAAGCAGGTAGGCCACCTATGTCACGTAACATTGTGGCTTAATCACAGCCTGCCCACCCGATTGTGAGTAAACTACCCACCTGGGCAGATGGTAGTTAAATTAACATTTGGTCGCTCGGTAAGAGCAACCTGAGCCGCACAAGGCAGAACACTGGGAGCACCTCCCATCGCAGGGCAGTGGCGCATCGCTTAACCGCTGCACCGCTGCGCCAGGAGGGGTTGGAGGACTCCCAGTGATCTATGAATGTAATGTAGAGAATCACATTCTGCATCTATGAGAAGTAACCTATTACGCTATCGTGTTATACTCTTAATGAGGAGCTTATGTGTCCCATCCAATGTTTAAAAATCTCTCCAGGACTCGGATCTGGATTCCAGGTGGTCACAGCAGGAGTTGACTACGGACAATTGCGGGTGATTCTGTGTATACGATGTAGTTCAGCCAGGTCACAGTTAAGTGCCTGGTTTGTGGGCCTTATTCATCATTTAAGGGAAGCTGAGGTGGAACCGTTATCGGTAGAATCCACGAGACTAAACCCGCATGTAGCTTGCAACAACCTCAACTCAACTAATAGCTTTAATTCCGCAAAAACGCAGCATGCAACGTTTTCTGTTTGTTAACAGATGTAACTATCAATAACAGGCTGCATTCGTTGCCACTGCCAAGCGGATCCCAGTAAGAAGCGAAAGTAGGATTTGAAGAGGAAAAATAACGGTACTCCTCGAGATGTTAAGAGTTGAGGAATCGGCAGTGACTATACGGTAACGGAAGCTGATGACATATTTTGTTTTCGTCCTAGAAATAAAAGTAGTGTTTTTGCACTCACTACCGTTTGATATGATAGCAGAAAACAAGAAAAGTGGAAAGCATCCTGCAGATAAACAAGTGCAACAGAAAAAGATGGGAGCCATAATATTCATTGCATTGTACTCTAGAAACGCATGCAATACTATTCACTAACACTGACTGGGTTCGCTTGAGAAGATTATTTCGTTAGAGAAAATCTCCAACAACTCACGGGAAATTCAGCTAATCCACGAAGCAGGCCCTAAGAACTCGAATGAAGGACACGCAGTGAGCAAACTAGTGAGGAGAGGCGGTTAGAGCGACACAAGGAAAAAATATCGTACAAAAGGAGAAAACAAGCCTGCGACTTCTTATTTGCTGTGGTTCACGTTACGCGCTCCAGCCAGAATTGGTCTGGGCGAGACACTAGCAGTAAGGATTGTGATCGTGGTGATGTGCAATGAAATTATGATGTATGATAAGATAATTATTATAAATGGGCCTTTGTGCAAAGAGTCTCGAAACACAGATTTTTTTAAATAGGGCTTTGTTTCAACTACCTTGCCAGGGGAATCTATCCAAGCATAGTTGGTACGTGCAATATATTTTTAGATGGGAGTGTCTTCTAATAAATCGCAGATACTAATCACGGTCGCCAAGCGGGTATTTCTTAGATGTCATCATAATCATCAACCTGATTAAGCCCACTGCAAGTCAAAGGCCTCTCCCGTGTCGGTCTAATTAACGCTTTACTTTGGAACCTGCGGCAACCGTATCGCTGCAAACTTCTTAATCTCAACCGCATACCCAAATTTCTGTCGCCCCCTGCTACTCTTGCCTTCTCTTCTAATCCACTCCGTTACCCTTACGGTCAGGCGGTCAGGTTACCTTTCGCTTTTCATGCGCTGCCAAAGCCCATTTCTTCCACTTGATTTCTACTACGATGTCATTAACACGCGTTTGTTCCTTCAATCACGCTGCCCGAACGTTACACCTATAATTTTCCTTTTCATAGCTCGCGGCGCTGTCCTTAAACTGAACGCTTTCCGTTAGCGTCCACGTTCCTGCCCCATAGGTTAGTACCGGTAACATACAGATGTTATATACTTTTTTCTTGAGGGATATCGTTAAGCTTCCGTTCATGATCTGAGAGAACCTGCGCTCCACCCCATTCCCATTCTTCTTATTTCCCTGTCATAATCTGGATCACCGGCCACTACCTGCCCTAAGCAGAAGTATTCCTTTACCACTTCGAGCATCTAGCTACGAGTTGTAAAAGCTGTTCCTTTTTGAGGCTGTTCGACATTACTTTGGTTTTTGGCATGTTAATTTCAGGACCCACCGTTCTGCTCTGCCTGTCTAACTAATTGATTATGTTTTTGCAGTTTATCTTACAGGTGACTTAGCAAGGCAATGTCACCAGCGAATTGCCGAATATTTAGGTATTCTACATTAACTTTTATCCCCAGCTGTTCCCAACCAAGGCCTCGGCACACCTCCTGTAAATGGGTATTGAATAGCATTAGCCAGATCGTGTCTCCTTGCCTGACACCAATCCTTATTAGAATTTGATTGCTATGTAGATCATTGTGGTAACTGTGCAGTCCTCAGATATCTTCCTATATTTTTACTTAAGGCTCTTCTGCACCATGATTGCGCAATACCTGCGTGACTGCTGAGGTTCCGACTGAGTCAAATGCTTTCTCGTAATCTATGAAGGCTTCGTACTGGGGTTGGTCATAAGCTAAAAATTGCACTCAATTTCTGACAATTTATTGCGACGTCGCCTTATTTAGAATGTCTGTGGTACACAATCAAGATTATATACGAATAAACTATTTCTTAAACAGCGATATTTTAATCTGCACTGCGATTCAAGTGAAGACCTCTACGTCTATTTCTTCTATTTGTTATTAAGACAGCAAGATGAACTTTATTTGTATCATTGTAGGCAAGAAGCCTTGGAAAGAAGTACTAAATTCATTTTTTATTGGAAACGACTGTGATGAAGTTTTTTCAGAATTAAACATTGCGCTAAGGGCATGAACATAGAATAGATGATAAAAGGCTCAGTTCAAAACGCGCACTCGCTGGCTCGAAGATTCCACATTGATGACTGCGAATTTTTTCATGCGCACTTCGCATTGCCAGTGTTTTTTTTAATATGAAGTGTTAACATGCTCAAGCGACAAACCTGAAGTACCCGGGACGATATTTCGGTATACGTACAAGGCGGGTGGTGCAGAGTCTCCTCGAAATGCACTTTAATTTAAATTGAAATGCTTCCCCCCCCCCCCCCCATCCTTAACAAATCGCGGTAGTTAACACATACCCGAAAGAGCAGTTCCAAAATGACTCTGCTGCTGATTTTTGCTGTGAACTGAAAGAGCAGTATTTGCGCAGTTTTCACAGAGACAGTTGACAGTTTGAAAGGGTAGGAGCTCCAATTCACGTCGGCGTAATTCTGAAAATGCTGTACTAATCAGCGCCGCGACCGCGGAAAAGTATGGGTGAACCTGGGGAAACTTTAATGGGGCTGGTGGGTTCTGGCGAGCGTGCACCCGGGAAGTGGTCATTACAGGGCGGCTCCGTTCTATTCCAGGCGCGGCACGAATGAGTTACGGGACTGCCGTTAATCGTACGGTCGTTCGCACGAGGCTGCGCGGTGGTAACTAGCCTTGAGTTGTAGCGAGCTCTGGGAGACCCGTTCGCTTCTCACACCCTGTATTTAACGGGAGCGCAACACGTCCATACATTAACTGCGTTCTACCTTAATGGCGGCATGTACGAACCGCTCGCCACTAAATTGTGCTGTGCTGCTTTTCCCATCTAGACACATGTACGCCTTCAGAACAAACACAACTAAAAGAGAAGAAACTGTTTATAGTGGTTTTACACATTACTATACCCTCGCTATGTGTAGGGTATAGTCAACCGGCATTGTACCTCGTCAACATACCTGCCCTATCTTTCGTCTGCCCCTATGTTTCTACGTTCCTCGAAATTTGCTCGCGGTATGCAATGTGAGAGGAGAATGATACACACGCACATTTGATGAGAATGATACACACGAATGATGTACGCGTTTACACACGCCCACATATGCAATATGATACGGCATTCCTAAAGGCGAGACACGCGGAAGGAGGCACAGGAGACGCGCAAATTCCTAGGCGAATTTTTGTAGCGATAACTACATTACAATAGCATTTCGAGCCTACAGCGTGGTGGCGGCGTGGCTGCTCACGTGACCAGCCAAGTGCTGCTGCCGGCGGCGCGGCGCGCTAGCGAGACCGAGCTGCAACAGCTGTGCGCATGCGC
The DNA here is from genome assembly GCF_052857255.1 of Amblyomma americanum. Lineage (NCBI taxonomy): Eukaryota > Metazoa > Arthropoda > Arachnida > Ixodida > Ixodidae > Amblyomma > Amblyomma americanum. Next base: position 122,162,410 of record NC_135500.1, read on the forward strand.
TGTGTCAAGTGGGACGAAGGTGAAGAAAGAACGCCCAGCGAAATGTAGCGGCGAAAGACTGACTTGCAATTCAACTGAGCAAGTTCTACACGGCCAGCTGCAGCTATCGCGTCACTCCAGGTTTAACCCGATGTAAACCACCGCCAATTTTTTTTTGTCCGAGGGTGTAATTATCATATGTTTCAGGTATCCTAATTGAACCACAAAATAGGCTAATGAAAACTTCTTATAACACAAGTGCAAAGGAACGTGTGTAAGCGTGCCTTTTACTGATTTTGCATGATACGTATTTCAGCTATCATTTTTAGTTGGCGCGACACCGGATGACGTAGCGGCGAAGTCTCGAAAAAGCGCTCAGGAACACGGCACTTCATGTAATCTACCAAAGCTTTTTTTGCCAGCCTTTTAACAACTATTTTAACACGTAACAAACGCACAACGCTTGTGCAAAGTTCATCTGCCGAACATGTAGATTGTTGGTCTAAGACTCATGGTATGCTGATCAGTGGTAGTCGCCATTTTTCGCTCGGGACGGTCTTTTCTGCACCTAGGTAAAAAATAGTCTCTGCGCAAAGCTGATCCCGAAGCTTGTTTTTGAACCAGCAAGCTTATCAGTCGAACGCATATTTGAAGACGGCCAACACTCAATGAAACTAGGGAACACAAAGAGGCATGCTTATTTCCTTAACTTTGTCTGGAAGTTTACTCCGTAAGCTCATTGTTTTATTTGGTTTCAATTACTTTTTCCATATTTTTGTGGTATCAAGTTGATCACATCCTAACATTGTTTGCTCAGTCAAACGCACAGTTATTAAAAGTAATCATCTCTAGGCAAAGGCTGTGACAGCAGAAGAAATAAACATCAGACCCCGAATCGTAGTAGGCTTAGAAGTGGGGCTATACAGAATTCGGTGAGGTCAGTCGAGTGAGAAAGTGTCTAGGGTAGTGCTAACAAAAAAAAGCCTAGGTTGCCCGTCTAAATAACAGCGGTGAACATCCAAAACAAAGTTCGCTGTTCCCTATTCCATGTCAAATTTCAACATAAGACCTCTTCCTTTGCTGCCCTCTGAGGAATCTCCAATACTGTCATCGTTACGCCAATTTACCGAAAATCTAGGCAACGTTTTCCACGCTTTATTTTAGTATGTGCCTTCTTTATCAGCTTCGTCACTGCAATCTGAAAATTAAAGTTCGTGGAGTGTGCAGTTTGTCTAGCTTTCCTTACGTTCTGATGTCTTTGATGTGGTTGCACGTATTAAAAGAATAGTTAAAAAAGAAACTCACGACACTGTTTAAGAAATACCGAAAGCATCGTTACAGCGTGTGCCTTGAGTGGAGCGGAACTTCTCTGCTAATTAAATGAAAAATGCCCTCGGCGGCAGGGGGGCGATCGAAACGCACAACAGTTATACAGCTGGCGCAGCGTGCAATGTGTGCTGCTTTCGGGCTCAATAGAGAGTCGGAAATACCTCTAGCCGCCGGAGGGTGCCTCGTAATTCTGGTAGCTAACTTCTGGGCCAGCTTGCCGCGATGGTGCCACAGCACGCTGTAGACAACCATGTGTTTGTGTTTGTGCGCGTGTGTGCGCGCTTTGAGTGCAAAGCCGGGTGTTACAAGGGGCTTTATTTGAGTGCACCCACGGATCACCTTGAGCACTCTAGCTCTTGTTCTTGGACATATCGTCCTTTCATTCTCAGCTTGACCACTCTGCTCTGGCTACACAGAAGAGCGCCTTGTTTTTACGACAGCGCGGCTCGAGAAGAGAGGGGATGCCGGTACGTCCGGCACAGAGCGGCTGCGAACAAGTTTGTCGAATTATGACATCATCGACGCCCGGAAAAACAACTTTTGCACTTTGTTTCACAAAGAGATATAAAAAATAAAGAAAAGAAATCATCGTGTGCGTATTTCTGAACCTAGCAAAACTATCTTTGTGTGACTTCGGGGACATAATCTTTTCTTTTTCCTAATAAATTGGCTGCTGGCTGGTGGAGTTTTCGGGTGGATGTGGCGCTAGTATTAAGGTTGTTTGCTCGATAACAGGGAAGCGCAATGCTCTAGAAAGAGCCTCATTTTAAACCGACTGTTGTTCCAAATGACTCTGCCAGCTTGAGGTAGTTATTTAGTTTCCTGCAATAACTGCATTGTTCTCTCCTCTCATACTTCCTTCGCGTCTGGCGTTTAGAAATCAAGGCTGAGTAATTAGAACAGCGAATCTGAAAGTGCGCAGTGCGAGTGAATGATGAAATTGACAAATAATAAGCCACTTGCGAGCGGAAAAATAAGTACTATTTTACAACAATTAATTTGTTTCATTGATCTTAGATTTTAAAAATATAATCTCTTCTTGTGAGTACTACTTTTTGGCGATTGACCAACGGCGCGATGGGTTCCCTCTCTTTTAGACGCCAGATTTACCAGCTGAATGGTGAAATGCTTTGCGTGTACAAATGTACGAACATAATTTGATGCGCGAGCACTAAACCCCTACTCACCGATTTCGCACTCTCTGTCCGGCGACGCAGGTTGCTCAGAAAGAGCAACCTGGCTCTCACAAGCGCCACAGGTGGCAGCACCTGTCACGGCAGGACAGTGGCGCATCACTTACTCGCTGTGCCACTGCGCCAGCAGTCGTATGAGGGCTCCCAGCGATCTATGAATGTGAAGTGTAGAATGACCATTTCCGATTATATAGACATTCCCAATAGTGCTATCGCGCAATACCCATAAAGCGGAGATTAAGTGTCAAACTAATTTTAGTGCACTAGCACTAAGGCCCCCCATTAATCGATTTTGCCGCGCTTTGTCTGAAGCCTGCTTGACTACCAAAGCCGAGCCTCAAACCGAAATCAAAACCGGAGTGCTAGCGGACCTAATTCGAAGCTGGCGTTATCACGCTAAATCAGCCTTTATTTTTTAACCCTACTAAAACGTTTAGAGTTGACTTCCTGCATTTCGATGATTCACAAGTACTGTATTTTGAATAATGGCAGTGAGTGAGCGAGTCGCTTTTTCATTCTGACAGTGAAAGTGCTCAAAGAGACAAGGATGACAGAAGCGCTTCCTATGTCTCTCTTATTCTATCATCTTTGTCATTTTTAGCGCTTTCACTTCAGAATGCTGTATTCTGACACTTCACGTATAGTTCATATCGGTCTCTTCATCATTTTAGTGGGACCGCGTTTTGAAAAAAATTAACCAGCTGTGGTAGTGGTTGCGGGGTAGTAGCTTTTTATTTTAATAAAAGGACAAAAAAAAACAGAAGGGAGAGGTGGGAGACGGCCTTGTATACTGATATCTGTTTTCTTAGGCACCTGATCTGTAGCTGACAGAAATGCCAAAGGCAGATGAGAATATAGGGCAGAAGGATTAAAATATGAGGATGGACAGAAGGGAATTGGGAAGAAAATAATGTACAAAAATGTGTAAGAAACAAGAGTTGCATACATGTTCACACAGAAAAGTAAGATGTAAAGCGCTCGCGTACAGCAGTTCTTTAAATGTTGTCGCGCACTGCAGGTAAGCGGTGATTGTGAGGCTATTTAGAACTACTCGAACACTGCACGCCAGCGGTTTACGTGTCGTATCCTATAACGGTTGAAGGTCTTGCGAAAAATGCTAGTAATGTTTTTTTTTTGCTTGCAAGAAAGTCATCTTCATGACGAGCCCTCGGCGCACTGTTGATGCTTGGTGTGTGCAATAATGCCTGCTTTAGCGCAATTGTGAGCCTTAACGGCACAATTGCTGATGCAGATCGTTAAAAATATCACCGGTATTAGAACACGCATAGTTCTCTCTCGCGGCGAAGGTAAATGTTCAAGAAAACGACAAGGACTGTATCATTAAGTTTCTTTACATTTTCGATACGAAGGAAACAAATATTTCTCTAACTTCGAGGAAGCTCAAACGATTTAAGTACGACTGCTAAAACGATTTGGCGAGTTTCCTTCGTCTCTGTTTTGTTCCCTGACTGTTTAATGCATGCAGTAGAGACCACTTGAGGTAGAAATAATTCATGCAACGTCCAGAAGCATGGCGTGGGGTACGATAGACATCGCAGGGGTGGAGGCCTTATGATGTTTGACTGACCACACTAAGGCTCTTGAACGTACAATTACATTGTACAGCGCATTGGTGCTTTTGCATATCAGCTCCTTTGAAATTCGGCCACCACGGCCAGCCCTGATTCCCGAGATTTTGTTTTTATAAGCCGGATGCCGCAGGCATCGAATCACCTAGGCCAGTACTCATAGAACAAATGACAGTAACATACAGGTTTGAAAAATTGGTATAAGTATTTAAAATGGATAAAAGATCTTTCTTTGAAATCAAGAGGGGCGACGATTTTAATAGTAGTAGCGCATTCTTCATACTATATAGTTAGTCGCTTTGGGACGCTATACCCCATAATTCATAAACGATAACAGTAGTAACTTACCAAAGATAAAATGTCGATTGGCGTCAGCGAAACCTCCGAAGACCCGCCCTTGTACTTGAAAGCATCTGTCTTCTGCTGCACACCTCACTGTAAGAGAAGGCATAATTAAATTTACCCCCCCCCCCCCCCCCATTCTCTTCCTTTTCTGGAACAGTTCGCGAGTCCAGACCTCTACAGCATAACGCTAACTGTGGTTTGAAGCCTATGGCTTCTTTTCACTCGGTGGAGACGAGAAACTTTTCTCGGCACAAGGATGCTCGACGAAGCAGGCGACAGCACCTGATCTTAATCGCAGCACGACGTGGTGGTCGCCTGCTTTTTAGCCGCTGCATGCGGTGCCTTATTGTCTAACTACGCCGCACAACGCCTCACTAGTTTGTTCAAGAGACGAGAGAGCACGCCCAAGCTGTCTTGAAAGACCGGTTTGAGGGAAGCCGAGTGTAGTACGTGTCGCGAGGGCCCTTCATCCTTATAGCCTCTAGGCATGCTATTGTACTCTCAACGAAGCGGCGGTCTATTTCGCTCAAGTGCCTCCACGGCTTTGTGCGGCGACCGTCAATAGAGCACTTCCTTAAACAGACCACCGCAACCGCACAGGGCACGAGCCTATTTTCATGCCTTTATTTCTGCCCCTTCAATCTTCTCTCGGGTCTTCTTTTGCCGGTTTTTGTCTCCTATCCTTCATTTCTTTCCTTGCAACCTCCTTATTACTATTCCAGTCTTAGAGCCCAGGTAGCAGTGCTTAATTTTTGGTAACAGAGCACTGCGGGTGATTCTGCGGATACCAGGCACGCGACTGCGTGTTAAGTCAAACGATTCGTGGTTGGCTTCAGGGAAATGTATTAATGCGTCAGTATGAACTGAAAGAACAAAGCTCGTCGTGGTGATCAAGAGCTTCGCTACCGCTTGCAGCATTCCTATTTTTCTTGTGTTTGATGTATTGCACATTTTTGTCAACAAATGAATGAAAATGCTTCCGTGGAAAACGGCAATATTTGGACTCGCCTTCCGCCCTCGCTTTGCAAGATTTTCTTAATCGCTACATGGGTGGGGTCATCTCGGTGGGGGTAATGGTGGTGAAAAACTTTTTAATGGTCAAAAAGAGAGCTGGGAGTCAGAAGACCCCGCTACATGGTCGGTCATAGCTGTGGTCCTGCGGAGCGCAGCAGTTTCACTGGCGAGGGCTCTGAATTCTCCATCGCAAGAGACTGTCTCTCTCTCTCTCTCCGCACTTTCCACTTTAGCTTATTAAGGCGAAAGCCTTTAATGGCTCATACTTGCGGTGACCGTCCGTCCGGTCACGTGACCTCGCAGTGTCCGTCCGTTACATCCTAGGTCACGTGACGAACTGGACTCTGAGCAAACTGCCCACTGTTGCGATCCGTCGCCAAGCAACAACTGCGCATGCGCAACGTGACGTCACCGCGCAAATTCAAATCAGTGCATTGAGTCGCAAATGGCTTTCGCCTTCCCGCAGTTAAGACATATCTAAGTGCCTCCAACAAATTTTTACTTGCGGTTGTGGATAAAGGATGAACGGTTATCACTTTTAGTGTTTAACACCCGGCGGGTTGCGCAGGGTGCTCTATAGCCTTCATTTCATGCGTCCTGCACAGACAGTTGTACCACCTGAAATAAATTAAAAGAAACAATAGAATTAAATCACGAACAGCAAATGAGAAGTTCTGAGCCAGGAAAATATCAACACTAGAGGACGGTAATTTCACTTGAGGCAGCTCTCTAGAAGTGTTAATCAACCTTACTTGTATATCCTCTCCAGGAGCTATTATGTCGGTGCTTTTGTGCTGGCATTTCAGTTCTCTTGTTCACGTTTCATTCATTGCGGTTAGTATATTGAGACATCTATATTTGAGCCTCTTTTTTGGTTATTTATGGTCACATCTTGGGCAGCCACAGTGACATGCTTTTGTGACTACTGTAGACACTCTAGACACTGATCTCATAATCGCTGTTTGCTGCTTGACTTTTGTTTCAGGTACTTCTGTCCCTTCATTAGTGGACGCACAACGTGCTGAAGCTTTACGGCTCCGCTAATTGAGATTTCTTTCGCGCAGACGGCACGGAAAGTAACACACGTACTTGAAGGCGCTGGTGCCGTAAAGAATAATAAGCAAGCGAAACTTTCTTTGCCACAATGTTTTCTTAATGAAGATTGGACATAGTGTGCATTACAGTACGAGACTGGGAAATGATTTGCATTCGAAACCTTTGAGCTGCTCGGTAAAGCTGATGCATCAGACATGGACCCTCGAAACTGTGTATTCTTAAATAAAAAACATAAACTAATAAAGTAGCCTAGAGAACTGGAGAAGCTATCACTCGGAATTACGTTCCAATTTTCCAGCGTAGCTATTTACGACCATTTTCCCCTTGGGCTTTGGTGGCAGCGTAGCAAACTACATCACCACTCCTTGTACCTGCCTTAGGCTACCCTTTTTGTGTTCGGGTAGGGCGTCCTCACCGCTGGTCATGTGACCAATCGTAGCTTTTCCCTCGCGATCAGGTGACGACCCCGTGAACGCCGGCCGTGCGTCGCACATCGTGAAACCTTCATTGTCATACACAGGGGTGCGAAATGGTAAGACGCTGTCATATATGCTTCGAAATAGTTCTTGGATGCTATGTGCGCGTCTCTGTTGGGTGAGGATAAGAGGAAGAATAATTGGTGCTACCGAAAGTCCCTTGTTTGCAGCTTTTCCACTTTACCGCAGTTTTTTTACTTTTGTACGCGAACCATGTCCTCGTCATCCTTCGGGATGGCGGGCGCACATCCTCTGTACCCTCCCGTCGCCGCCGTCGAAAAGACTGCGGCTCTACCAGCTGGCAACTCCAGTGCCGCGAACATCGCTGATGTGGAGCTTCCAGATTCGTCTGATGAATCCACGGTGACAGAGATGGAATCTCACAGCAGCGGCTTCGCGCTTGTTGAGTCGCGCCGCCTGTAAAGGAAGTTGCGCCGGACATCAACAGCGGGTGAGTTGCCTACGAGGACTGTTGACAAGAGAGAAGTTTTATCAGTCGCCTTCGTTCGTACAACGCAGACGGCTAATCTGAACACCATTAACAGACAGCGGCTAACCCAGTTTTTCGACCGGGTGGATCCAGGAGAAGTCAGTGGAGTCAGAATCAATGCATGGAAGAATGTCCTGACCATACATGTTAAATCTCAGGCATCAGTGGACAAGCTGAAAGAAACTGGTGTCCTCAGTGGCATGGCGGTCCGCTCCTACGTTGCACACGGGAAGCGAACTACCACCGCACTTACCACTGATGTTGACCCGGAGATAGACGACAAGAGGCTCTGGATGCTGATCAATTCTATGGCCCGGATAGTTGACATTGACAGCACAGAAAGAGACGAGTCACTTGAAGGAACACACGACATCCGTCGTTTCGGCCGCTCCAAGTGTATCAGGTTAGTTTTTGAAACTGACTCTCTCCCATCCCACGTCAAGGTGGGTTATGTGAGGCATCCTATCCGCCTGTATGTTCCAAGGCCTTCTCGGTGCCCCAAGTGCGACAAGATAGGACATGTGAGTATTTGCAGAAACGAGGTACCCTGCCGGCGATGCGGCGGGATGCACCAGCATGACACCTGCACTACGGAGGCTATAAGGTGCGCCAACTGCTCGGGTGCCCATGAAGCCACAGCTAAAGACTGTCCTGAGATAAAAAACGAAAGACTCATCCTGAAAAAAAAATGGTGAAGGACAATTCGACCCACCAAGAAGCGGCTGCGCGTATTCGTCGTCGCAAACATCGTTCCCGGCGACGTCGTCCGGATAAGCACAATACAACTAGTCTAGCTGCACCGACGTCGCAGCAAGTATCAGCTGCGCCGGCACATCAGCAGGAGCTTAACAACGATAACAAAGCGCCCGTTGCAGTGTCCCTTGTTACCGCAGTGGTGCAGTCCGATGCGGTTGCGTTTTCAGCTTCCTCTGGTGCTGAACGGTCTGCTCTGCCATTCAAGGCCATCGCCATGACATGGCCAAGACTGGTGGCCACTCCAGCTGACACTGCATGCTGGCAAGCCCGAAGGTCAGGAAGTGAACATTATTCTAAAAGAACTTGTGTATTCAATGCGCGTACTGCTTCGAAGCATCAACACGCCAACAAAAAGGATTGTTGTACAGTTTTTGGACGCACTTGAGCCGCTATTGGCGGCATTGCAGTAATTCATTATGGCACTTCCGAAACCCACCTCTTTTGTGACAATGCACGTGCGCCGATGTGTAGTGATGCAATGAAATGCCCGAGGCATACGCTGTCATCTGAGGGACTTCCGACAAAGCGTCCTCAGGTACCGCTTCTCTGTGCTTGTTTTATGTGAGCCCAACATGCCGTGTGTGCTGCTGTGGTCTCGCGAACGAGAATAAACAAGCAAAGTGTTAGTTTGCATACGCCAAGACATCGCGAACGTCCACCAAGTCCTACAGCCGCACAACACAAACCATTACATCTGCTTGACAGTCACGCTAAAATGACGGGTCTTTTCGATAATCGGTGCCTACGTTCCACCTAGAGATGCATTGTTACTTCGTACCTATATTCACCTATCCAGAGTTGCACACGTGGGTGGGCCGCCTAGTCCGGTAGTCTACTGGATATTTCTGCTGCGCTGGCCCTCCCGTCCAGCCAGTGCTGACGGTCAGGATCATCGCTGAGCAGAATAGCCTCCCACTGCTCCTTTGAGGGGTTTGGAATGGGGTCAACTATGGGATTAAATTGGCATGCCCACACCACGTGATAGAGGTTAGCTACCTTTCCACAGTGTGGGCACTGCGGAGAGTATAGTGTAGGGCAGCACTGCTGTAACTTAGCTGGCGTTGGGTATGTATTGATTTGTAGTCTGTTAAGGGTGTTCTCTTCTAACTTATTCAGGGATTTATGTGGTGTTAGGTACTCCTTCCTGGCTGTTCTGTATGGTGTGAGATTGTCAGCATACACTGCTAAAGCAGTCAGGCCGCATCACCCTTCATGGTCATCAGGGGGAGACGCCCGGTACAGAAGAGCTCAGGCATGCCTGTGAGCGGCTTCGTTTCCTCCTGGTAGTTCCAGATGACCAGAAAACCTGATGACTGAGGCTTGGCTGGGTGGATGCTTAATTAGCAGTGACAACCCTGGCCTGTGAATCAGTCCATTATTGAAGTTGCGACAGGCGTTCTGGGAATCAATGAGCACAGCAGCGTTGTGGTTAGATGTTATAGATAATGCAATAGATCCTTCACCTGCGTGAGCGGATAGAATACTAGGCCATATCCTTGGCCACACTGAAATGGAATACGCTTTGCGATGGTATTCAGGGAAAGCTAGGTGTGTCGATGACTTGGAAGCTTCTGTGTTTCCTAATCGACCCCAGCAACAGCAAGTAGGCCACTAAAGGCAGGCTCACGTAGATTCCAAATAAAAACGTTGTGAACCAAGTCGTGGAACCACCGGTATATTCTGGGCTGCCGAATGCCAAGCTGGACATTCCACACACGAGAGAATTCAAAGCAGAAATCGCGGCCATGAGAAAAAATGCAGCTCCTGGTGCAGATCAAATAAAAGCGAAGCTCTTATCTAACCTTAGCGATGACACCATCACCTCGTTGGTGGAATGCTTCAACGAGCAGCAGCATTGGGCTACAGGAACGTTGCCAATATCCTGGAAGATGGCCGAGGTTCGGTTCATTCCGATGCCGAACAAACCCTTTAAACTAGATAGTCCATTCTGAACAGTTTGATACCTTTGACCACATTTTTTTTCTTCATTTTTTTCAGTTGTTGCAATAAACTGAATAATTACGCACACTAAATTTTTTAATTAGCATCAGCAAGCTTTGGCACCTCATTCTGAGCACTTTTACACCTTTAAACCCTGTTTTTGAAGTTTTGTCATATTTTCATTTCTTTAAATAACGAATAATTAGAATGATGTCATGAACTCTTTATCGCCTATCGCACACCAATCAATAATCAATCACTGGAACCAGAAGTTATCATGATACGATTTTTTTTACGCAGCCCCCGTTTATTTCCGACACGCGGTGCCGACTACTACTCCACCGACTGCCTCTCGATGGAACGAACTGTAGGCGCTATCGCGAAATATTGCCTCGGCTGGGTTTCAAATCAGCGACGGCGTGAACAGATCAGCGTCGCTCGCCACTGCCAAGAGCACTATGCTATCGCCTGACCTAATCTGGCCTCGTGTTTACCTGCACGTCGTCGTCTTCATCAAGTTTCATTCGTGCGGATAGCGCAAAATCAGCGGATGGATCCGGGTTTGATCCCAACCGCGGCTGCCGCGTTACGATGGAGGCGAAACGAAAAAGGTGCCCGTGGGCTATGCAATGTCACTGCACGTTAAAGATCCCAAGGTGGTGGAAATTATTCCGGAGCCTTTCACTACGGCACCTCTTTCTTCATTTCTTCTCTCACTCCCTCCTTTATATTTTCCTTACTGCGCGGTTTGGGTGTCCGCCAATATGTGAGACAGATACTGCGCCATTTCTTGTCCCCAAAAACCAATTTTCAATTTATTATTATTTTTATTAAAACCACTACCACCTACAATTTATTGTCTCCCTTGTGACTGTGTGTTTAGAGGAAAGGAAAGCCGCAGTAATGTCTCACATATCGGTGGACACCTCAACCACACCATGAGGGATGAGGGAAGTTTGTACTTAAAGATAAAAGAAAGAGAGGCCCTGATGGAGTTCTATGTATCCACTGGCGTCGCATTCGTTGAACACAAGAGCACACAGACGCGGACATCACAGGTACTCAGGTGGCACGGTTTCCATGTGAATCGCAATCCCGCACAGAACATGATGAACAGAGGTCCGGTCAGCGCTGCCTGCCCGTCTCAAGCCCGAAGAGGTCGCGAAGGGTTGCACTCGCGCTTCCGCCCGCAGGGGCGAAACCGCCGTGTTGCCACCGCGCTCCGCGTTCGCACCAGTGGACGTCTTCAGAGGTTTCGTCAGCTGATCCTTTAATTTAAACCCAAAACACCTGTGCGACATCAGCCCGTGTTAAAGAACCCCAGGCACGGAAATTACCCATGCCCTCCACTACAGCGTCCCTCAGTGTGTGTTGCTTTGAAACAGTGAACTCCAAAACGCACTCAAACCGATCTAGAGTCAGGCGAAGCATCCAGTGAGTCTAAAACTGAACACGGTCATAACACGACCTTTCTTACCTCAGCGCAAGCTATTCGCATTTATGTTCTTCTCTGCAACACAGGTGACACAGCTTTGCCACAGCTCATGGCAGTGAATTGAAATGCTTTATAGAGTGCAACGCGATTGTCATCGGATCCTGTTTCAAAATTCGCATACTAATAAAGTACTGATGTACGCACCAGTACACTTCGCGACACTCCACGAAGAATCTTAACGAATTCAAAGACTAGAATGCTCTCACTGGGTCCACTTTTATCCAGTTCGAACCGGCGAGCCTTCGTAGTGTGTGAACAAAATGCTGGTGCCTTGGTCTGACGATATCTGATGCCGACTTAGTATCTGCAGCGGGTCCTTGGACTTAAGATATTAAATTTATTTTTGGAATATGGCGGAGTGCTTGGCTTGCAGCACTCTGGCACGGGTCGGCCCGGTATTGCACTGCCTTCGGGATCGGCCCGGGGCATATTAGCGCGGCACGTCTCTTCTTTCACACTTTGCTCTGCTATACTTTACCCCTCCTACTTTCAGCACGCGGCAGCTAGCGTGGCTCAGATTGAGCCAGTAGACAGGCCCGTCCACTCTCTTTTTCCTTCTTTCTCTCGGCAACATCAGTGAGTTAGTCAGTCAGCCATACCGGGCGTGCGCCTTAGCCCACGAGAAAAGGCGATTAATCAGAGTGCGTTGCAATGCGTACGGGAGACGCGTCGAAGACCGAGAGTGAGGCAAATGTTTCCCCTTGGTTCTGGTGGCCTTGAGCCACTGGCGCTCAAGGCGTTACAACCTGACCTCGGCGGTAGGTTGTGAAGAGGATGACAACATCCTCTTGGCATGCTTAGCCGTACCGAAGGTGTCATCTTGTGAAGCCTTGTCATCTTGAACTTTCTCCGCTTTGGCGTTCGACGCTTCCCTGTTCACCAGAGGCACTCTTCTTCCAACGGGTATAAGATGATGATAATGATGATGATGATGATGATGTCCTCAGGCTGAATGGCACATACCCACGGCGGCGGATTGACCAGGGTGCATTGCTGATACGAACACACACCTGTGCAAGGAGTGCAGTAGTTTGACAATTTTGTGACGAAAACTCGATTTGGAATAAATGAGGTGATAAAAACGGAAATGAAAGCGCTGTGAATTCACATTCTAGAATAATTATCTGCCTGATTCAATTATATATCTTCGAAGAAAATCGCGCACGTTTCAAGGCATATTCCTTGGCGCTTGCCACGGAGTAGAAGAGGATCGGTATAGATAGAGGTAGCCCTACTCGAGACATGGGGATCTCCAAGTATGTTTTACGGAGAGAAAAGCCGCCGTCGTTCCAGCTTTCTCGATGTCCTCTTTATCGTCACAGTCCTGTGTGGCCGTCCCTATCACATTGGCGTAGGTATGTAGTCCTCATGCAAATGACCAAAGGCGTGGTACTTTGTGCAACGAGGCGTCTGGCAGCCACGGCAGATATTGTATTGGAATTGGAAAGCGGAACTTGCATGTCTGTATTGTAACACAATGTCTCTCCTGCATGAGCCAGTATGCTGGCCTGCAGTATCACTAAGCAATTGATGAGAAACCAGTTGAGCGCCGCCACGGGGTCGATTTAATAATATATGCCTGCTTCTGTAAACGGAAGCATCAGAGAAGAGGCAAAATTGTTCATCCCCGCGTATTAGGAGCCGAGGGTTTAGGAAAGCTATGACAGTCGTGCACGACTCCCGAGGCCAGATCGACTGCGCTGCAGTTTATTCCATGGCGACACTCCTCGGGTTGTTAATATATCGAATAATCATTAATTTAATTTATGTCACGTGTCGGCACGACGTACTTCCTCATAACCGGGTGTTGACGCAGACACTACACGGCAGACATATTAAAAGAAAGGCTTTGGTATAGCAATGACTCAAGAACAGAAGGAGAATATACAAGGCACAGAGCCCTGCAAAAATTAAAAAAAATATTTCGAACTCCACAACGTTCATGGTGGAAGCACGTAGACCAATTTAGAAGTAAATATGGAATGTTGGTAAAGGAAACTGGAGTTGAACTTTGCGCGTGAAATTTCGTTACGACCAGGCTAAAGAGCGACTTGTGTCACCGGTGCGCAGAGAGGGCGTTTCCTTTCAAGTACGCTTCGGTACGGCTGCGAGGTCTGCTCTCTTTGTATAGCATGGTGAGGTCGCACAGCGAGATCGATAAGCGCTCGATATACCTTGCCTTAAAGCGGTGCAAGATAGAATCGCTGGTCGTAGCAGTGGTACGACGAAAGGAGCTCAATAAAAAAGAGCAGAGAAAATAGAGAAGATGACATGTGGTTGTTTCCATAGCGACAGTTAGGTTCACTATTTCTGCAAACAGTCTACACTCTTCAGTTGCCATTCCTAGCAGACCGGAACATCGATGACAAGAGCCGTCAGTTCCGCTCTGTCGCAACCGAAGCAGCCGTCAGCAGTTTACTTATTGTTAGCAAATGCCTTTGAAGTGCCGCAGCAGCGGCGTATTCCACCCGGTATACCTTCAGGAGCCGGCAAGTATGATGGGTGTAATAAGTTGTCAGGCTCTGGCACAAAGCCTTATTGATCGTATTAGGCACCAATCTGTCTGTTTTGTCACACAAATCGATGGAGCAAAAAGAAGCATCTCGTGGCGTAATAGGGTGCATAATGGACATCGCTGCTCGTAGAGACATGAGCTGTAACTGGCAGGTTACGCCTCCCCTGATGAAAAGCGCCGTCGACGCTTTGTTCTCACACGAGTTATTAATTGCCCTCAGTGAAAGCGTGATTTCCAGATCACCATATACGGCTTCGCCGGCGGTTAGCACCAACATAATATGTTACGCCTGCCGGGACAACAATGCGCGTCAAGCTCAGAAACGCAGACGCCACGCCCTCTACTGAGGCATTAAGGAAAGAACGACATAAAGCAAACAGGCGCGTGCACAGTGGACGCTAGAAGGTTGTTACTGGACGCCGCATATTTTCTTACCAGTAATGGGCGCTGTCGGCGTTTCTTGAAGCTGCGTGGGAGCGAAAGAACTGTGCTTGTGTCATTTTTGGTTGCTCCGAAGAGAGGCCGTAAACAATCAGTCTATGATTCATTAGAAGTGCAAATCTAGTATTGACTTTCGAGATACTAGGCGCGCTAGGATTAAGCCACACCCTAAAGTGCCGTCTAAGCTGTTCTGCTTTTACTTCGTTAGCCTCCTCAAGCACCCTTTTAGAACCCTGCTATTTTATTCCTTGGTGCTGATAGAAGAGGGATTACAGGCTGCCTTTTTAACTATACAGCGTGAAAGAGTTCATGTCGCACAAAAATGCCGGGGTCGTCTTCGGTTTCGTCGCCGTTGACCATGACCATGACAGAAAAATCCCCGAGGTATCCCCTGAAAGCAACCTAGGAGGAACTTAAGCCACCGAGGTCACGTGACCTTGCGACGTCGTCATAACCTGCCTACCGGATTGTGAGCAAACTGCCCACCGAGGCAGGTGGCGGTTAAAATACTGATTGGTCGCTCGGGAAGAGCAACCATGGTCGCACAAGTCCTACCGGTGTCACCACCTGCCATCATAGGGGCAGTGGCCCGTCGCTTAACTGCTGCACCACTGTGCCAGGAGTGGTGTGAGGACTCCCAGAGATCTGTGAATGTAATGTAGAGAATGACGAATTCTTCATACACATGCATTAACCAACTACGCTACAGTAGACGTCTCTTACTATAATATATCTAAATAAACCAAACAGAGGGTCTACTGTAGCAAACTTGGCCCAGTTTTCTACTAGAGCCCAAAAATAACATCAGACTTATTTCCAAAACCTGCCGCGGGGGCCCAGTGGTTAGAGCGCTCGGCTACTGATCCGGAGTTATCGGGTTCGAACCCGACCGCGGCGGCTGCGTTTTTATGGAGGAAAAACGCTAAGGCGCCCGTGTGCTGTGCGATGTCAGTGCACGTTAAAGATCCCCAGGTGGTCGAAATTATTCCAGAGCCCTCCACTACGGCAACTCTTTCTCCCTTTCTTCTTTCACTCCCTCCTTTATCCCTTCTCTTGCGGCGCGATTCAGGTGTCCAACGATAATGAGACAGATACTGCGCCATTTCCTTTCCCCCAAAACCAATTATTATTATTATTATTATTATTATTATTATTATTATTATTATTATTATTATTATTATTATTATTATTATTATTATTATTATTATTATTTACAAGAGAACTTATTTCCAGACTTATTTCTAACTCGTTGCGCCTTGTACAAAAACTCATTCTATCTTTTTATATTCGCTTGAAGGTACTATCATACAAACTAGGCAGACTGAATGAAGCTCACTGTGCACGTTTTAATCTCAAAGGCTTTTATGTGAGTGCTCTTCGGTAATGGATGTTTTTACTTACTGCCGCACTCTTGATCCGATGGGTCCACCAGTTCCCGGCCATGAGCGTCATTCTCTGAATATAACATCATTAAAAGAGATGGGTATACAAAGAAGTTAGAACTAGAAGGTTTGAAGCGTTGCTAAGTCTCTGGCCTCTCCGTAAGCAGTGTGACGCCGCCATCACGCGAATGTATTACAAGAGCTACAGTTTTCTTCGTTTTTATTGCCGGAATTTTAGTTCAAGTAGGCGCACCTTGGTAAATCTAGAGCCGTTGTTTATATTTGCTTTTGACCTTTGATTTCTGTGGCAATTTTCATGTGGGGAAGAAAGAAGAGGGGAAAGTTGGTATCACTCACCCTGCCGCTTCAAAGGAGACCATGTAATGTTTTGGCGCACACAATTATCTTATCAAATGCATTAACATTTCGAAAGATTTTTGCGTGTTTTTTTTCTGAATTGACTCACAAGAAACTCTTTGTATATATATTCTGTGCAATTACCCTAAATATTTGCACCTTGCAAAGGTTAACTTGTGTTTTAAGCGACACTTTTGTCCTAAACCAGTAAATCTTGGTACAAAAAATGACAGTGCAGCACGTCTAAGCTTTTGTGCAATGAATACGATTTCTTTAGGTTATTTGCTCTAGTATATAATAGTCTGTTTTAATATTTTGTGAAAAAAATATGATTTCTTTAGCGTCATTGCTTCTAGTATTTATTAGTTAATGCAATGTTGTATTTCTGTATTTTTGCAAGATTGTACACAACCATACGACAGCATTTATTTGGTTGTAAGGCAGAATATTTTTCGCCTTATGCCTGTACTCCTGCCACTTATGCAAGCTCGGATGGAACTAATCACATCTGAAAAACATGCCATTCTTGCCACTACCGAGGCTGATGTTTATACAGGAGGGTAGTATTGCATTACATTATCTTCTTCGTCATCCGGGTCTTTTTCGGTTGGATTCCAGTCCGGAATGAGCCATGCTGTTTTTCTCGGCAGCTTTTAGTCGTACCCGGCGATCTTTTCCTTCTTCTCCCAATCTATGTTCACGGAGTTGGGAACGCGCATTAATCCACAAAGAAAAAAAAAGACTGGGTAACTAAAAGTTATGGCTTAGCTTGCTTTCGGAGCCAGATTACTCTTGTTCGAACCCAGCCGCAGCCGCCAAGTTTCGATAGAGGCGAAACACAACAGGCGCCTGTGTGCTGTACATGTCAGTGCACGTTAAAGATATCCAGGTGGTCGAAAGTATTCCGGAGCCCTTAACTACGGCACCCTTTCTTTCTTTCCTCTTCCACCCGCCGTGGTGGCTCAGTGGTTAGAGTAATCGGCTGCTGATCTGCAGTTCCCGGGTTCGAACCCGACCGCGGTGGCTGCGTTTCGATGGAGGCGAAACGCTAAGGCGCCCGTGTGATGTGCGATGTCAGTGCACGTTAAAGATCCCCAGGTGGTCGAAATTACCCCGAAGCCCTCCACTACGGCACCTCTTCCTTCCTTTTCTCTGTCACTCCCTCCTTTATCCCTTCCCTTACTGCGCGGTTCATATGTCCGCCGATATGTGAGACAGATACTGCGCCATTTCCTTTCCCCAAAAACCAATTTACCAAGTTACCAATTTATCTATCCTCTTCCACTCCCACCTTCCTGCCGTCCCTCACGGCGCGCTGTTACTGCGTCATTTGATTTCTTCAAAACGACTAATTAGCTTGCTTGTGATTCAGCGAATGCCAAAAGGCCAAATCGTGTAAGTGAGACACCCAAGCGGGACTTTAAGATCAAGGTAAAGTCAACAGCTCTCGATGTAGAAATCGTGCCCACCGAACGCTTGGGGCTCGTGCCAATCTCGCGTCTGCAAACAACCCTTTGGTTACAGTGTTATACCTAACTCCGCAGGGTTTTAAGTGGCCTTCTGAACAATTAAGAGAACCAGCTGCAATTATTTAAAATACAACATGCCCTCCAATATAAAATTTCAAACATTATAACCAGTTTTCGTTATTTAGCTAACAAATTCACAAATTCAATCCACTACATAGCCAAAAGGCTGAAATAAATCTTGAAACAGTTTCCTTACTTTAAAAATTTTGGACCCCCTTAATATAACCCTCTTTAAGGCGCAATATTTTTATGACAGTAGGCACAATATTTTGGTAGTACGTTTTTTTTATATTCTATTACTTGCCTTCACTAGTGATCCCTGCTCCTTTTGCCGGAGGCAGCGAACGACATTGCATGACAATTCTGAGTGCGGTTATCCTGGCCGACGGGTATGATTCACAGAGAGGGAAATAAGTGGACCGACACATGATGTGTCACCAAATAGCTCTTCCCACTTTGATTATTCTTACCAGCATTTTGTTATTATTTCTTTCTTTCACAGACATATTCTTTTAGTCTTAAATATCTGCCCTGTCCCAAATTCAGTCATTTCTTCTTTTCCTGTATACAACTGCGTAGCATAGTCCAGCCATGTTGCTCCAGCCGACCTTCTGTAATTGCATAAAGCTTTCTCTCTCTCTTTCAAAACAGGCAAACTAACATGCCATTGTTGTATTTCATTCGAGCTTGCCTGAAAGGCGCCACACAGTAGTGTTCAGCTGCGTTTTTTTGCGACTTGTCGTTTCTCTCTGCTTTGTTGGCGAACACAGCGCAGTGCAAACTAAACGAAAACCAAGTTAGTCCAATTTCCTGCTTTCCCAGCGTTCTCACAACAGCCCACTTATTTTAAGAAAGGCAACAAGCAGGGCGCTAAGTATTCCTCCCGAGTGCATAGTGCCTTTGCGGCACATCCGTGACTGAAGAAACAAAGAACACGGCGTTCTATTTCTAGAAAGCAGCCGGAGGGTTTCGTTTAATGACTTCTTCCGTACGTACAGTGTCTCTTCCCGCCCTATCGAGAGAGCCCGGCTTTCAACCAAGCCGGCGCTGCAGCCATTGCTGCTTGTCTTTTCCCCTCTTCGTGCACGCATTGAGTTTGCACGCGCGGCACCCTTTGAAACTCCGCATGCTTGAGCACAGCCCGCTGGTGCGAGATGCCGGAGAAATAATGAGCTGCTGGATCAGAAGAAAAAAATTCACTATGCGTTGAAGTCGGGAGAAAATTCAGTGACGGTGAGAGCGCTTTTTTTGTCTATTGAAAATTACTTCTTCACTCGGATAAATGTACTAGTGACGTTTTCTGGGCCACTGCTCTTGTTATTTACAAGGCGTGTGTGAGAGCGGCCTGGATGCCCGTGTTAGAGGCATTTATGAAGGCAGCGAGGGATATATATTTGCGTGTTATGTGCGTACTAACGTGCTTATTTTTCCGCGTTTGTCGTTTGTGCAGGCTGTTTTACTATGCTATAAGCACTACCGATCCTGATTCTTTTCCGGCACTGGGCGTTTTTTTAGAGGCTCAAAAATTATTAAATATAGGGTTTGTGAGGTGAAGAAAAGCATTGAGGGGCATAGTAATACCACTCCTTGCGGGCATCAGAAAACAGACGAATCTCAATAAATAGTATCGTGATTGCCTAGATTCTAAAAGTTCACTCTTGATGTATTGCAGATAGGCACCTCATTGCAATTAGAGATTTGTAGCCAGTCGTTAGTAATAGCCTTATCAATTGATAGAACTTCGAATAAGCCGATTACATTCGGCGCTGTGGCTCGAAAATATTTGGCTATTTCGGCTAGTTACGAGCACTGGAAAGGTTGCTTAGCCTGCATGCTTTTCGAAAGCACATGTATTCTGGCACAGTGTACCCAAAATTAGTTGAGCCACAGCGCCGAGGAAAATCTGGTTTTCGATGTTCTGAAAACAGATACGGCTATTACTAACTGCCGGGTACAAATCTCTAGCTGAAATCAAATTCTAACCAATAATAGTTAAAAATTAACTATTAGACTTTATTTCATCACTTTACTAAGTTGGCATGATTTGCCTGTTTTTTGACATCCTCCAACATGAGTATCTCTATGCCGCTAAAAGCTTGTCTTTACCTCAAGCGATGTATTACCAAAAATTTAGCAACTTCCAAGAAAAAAAAAAACACTCGCTTTATGTATTCACTCAAGCACTATTTTCTGGTGTAAAGTATTAGGCGCCTGTTCCGCCATCTACTTTTTTTCAACATAAAATGATTGCCTCTCTCGTTCGGGTTTTTAGCGGCGCTTATGTCGATGCACACACCACGGGTGGTGATTGTTTTGCCTGTTGCAACCTGAAGTTAAATGTGCGAAGTGTCTGGTCATGTGCCACGTGATTTTAGAAGACCCTTTCAATAGGTTTTAAGTACTTTGTAGCTGTTACTGTTATGCAACCTCATTGAAACGGCCAAAAACGGCGAAGTTCAGAAATTTTATGAAACCATGATTCTACAGAATAAAGTGCATTGTGACTGTATACAAAATGCTCCTTGAAAAAAGAAGCTGTCGACGAAAAGGGGGGTGCAGTGGTACTATTGCAAGCGTTGCTTGCAAATCCACAATTGGAGTCAAGAAAAGTCAGTTACTATTCTTGTCTTGTCAGCTGTGTTGGCGATCCTGATGCCGACGATTTCGCTACTATACATGAATTCAACCAGCAACAAGCAGTTAAAAACGCGGTCGAATAAAGTTAAGCGCCGTAAAAATGCAAACAAGCGAAAAAATTTATTCTCTTTTGTTCTTTCTAGCCTGCTTATAATTTACAAATTTTGATCTAGTAGCGGCAAAAGAAAGAGGTCACTTACTGCGTCTTGTTTTCATAATGATCAAACAAGTTTTTTATTTGAAGAACATCATCCAAAGTTCTACGCGCTCATTGTTTTTCGTTCTAGTGGCACATATTGGTAGCAAAGTAACAACAATTGTGTTCTAGCAAAAAGGCAAAGTTGCAAGTATAGTTTCAGAGGGAAGTGGGAGAATTAATAGGTAGAATGCTTGCTTTAGCTAATAAGGCCTGTTAAAGAGAATCAGTGTATAGCGTGCAGCAGGCTTCAACTTTTGCTTTTCTCACAAAAACACGGGATACAGTGGGTTTGCCCAATTTTAATTGGTTTTATCGCGATAACATTAAAAGCCTCATGGAAAAAAATGTATGCGCGATCTAAAACCTGTCCATTGCCTGGAAGCAAGTGACACTATCACACCGGAAATGATATTACTTCTGGTAATGGCATCAACAGCGTCCTGTCTTATCGCAATGCCATAACATAGGGTAATTAGGTCTCTCTGTGAATATTTTCCTTGCATCTATAATTGAAGCTCGTACATTTACTACTTTACAGACCAGGTTGCACAGGCCCGCCGCCAGAGGCTTGAAAGGCACTTGGAAAGAAGGAAGCCGCGTTAAGAAAAACATTAGAAATCACTGCGGTAACCCGCATTGGACGAATGCGAAAGCATTGACGCCTCCTCGTTTCTCTTTGCCCCTTTTTGCCTCTTTCTGCATCTCTTTGCTTCTCTTGTGCGTTCTCCTCACATTTACTCGATTAAGCACTGATGTAAATTGATCCAATTTTCCAATTACCACAATAATTGTCTTACTTAATCAAGCTCCATCAATTGCCAGTTTTGAGTTTTCAAACTTGGCGTCACGCTTCATTTTCAAATTTGGCGCCACACGTTGGCTCCGCCCACACTTTCAGTTTTGCAAATTCGGGGCCACACATTGCCCTGGCTGCGCCCACTTTTTCGGCATTTTGGCTCTAAATATTTAACTAATCACTATACCGACATATTTTTTTTTTTGCGCAGCATCCTCACATCATTCTCTTACAGCAATATACAGCAATTCGTTTTGCGCTACCTCTTAAGTTCCTCAGAACTGCTGCGGACACGTTTTGCGGACAGGACCTTGTCGACAATGTCTAGTAAAGCTTTCGCTTTGATAGGAGCGTTCATAGACGTTCAGGTAGAAAACCCCTCGATAATGAGCAAAATATATCCAGTAAATTCCGCGCGTTCTGTTCAGCCTGATAGGTGGGTTAAGTCATAAAGATGTCTGGTGAGTACAATGTTTTGGCTCCTTGCTTTTGAAGCATAATATTTGAGCATATCCTGAAATTAAGCCGTGGGAATAGTAAGAAAGGTTTATAGTGCTTTATGAACACCGTTTACTTGAGAACACTTTTCTGTAATGAGCACGTAATATCCCATAATTTTAGTGCTGTGTGTCTAGCTTTGTGAACAAAAAATAATGCGCTCTCTAGAACGAGCATTTCCGGCTAGATTTCGGTTTAACCTAACTTGTAGGAATTTTGTTAGAGTTGCAAGGATTGGACAAAGCTTGGTTTTACTCTAACCCGGACGTTCTTATGTATACAACATCCGAATGAGGGCAATTCTTGCTTAGGTAAGCTTGTTTAGTTTTCACTGGTTTCCTTCGTATTTTTTTCCACTGCTCTATAGTATGATCCAACACTGACATCTATAAACTCTGAATTATTTAGCCATATAAACGAGCTGCTATCCGGATATGCGCTTCTTGATATCCTCAAGACAAGCCATATCAGTCGTGCAGAGTAACTGAACCGATCAATAGAGTGCTGTGGTGCTCCGCGTGCAGGTAACCTAAAATTAGTCTACAAAACGTTTATACTAGTATGGGATGACAGACAATGCGGTCATTCTTGAAAAGCAGGCTTCAATGACGGCTGCGGAAATGATGGTCATTGGCTTCGCGGTCGTCGATGGGGAATAAGTGAAGCAGGGAGGAAGTGCTAAGGCGAGGCAATGATCAAATAATGCTTTTATAAACAAGACAAATACTGCTTCAGCGATGAGCGTTAGGCAATGGCTGATCCCCTCCAACAGTTGTAGGGTCATGTCAAGGACCCGCAGTGGGTGGTGAGAGAGATGTTTTCGTGTATTGACGCACAACGCGCAGTTGGACCTCCTTAGTAGGCGTCAACCATCGTGTCTATCATGACACTGTCATTTTGCTGACAGCAGCGGCCCCGTCATAAGTGTGCTTGATGTCCTCGAATTTCGAGAACAGTCATGTCTGTACCGGCGACATTTCCGAAGGAGGAGGAGGAGGCGGAACCAACTTTGTTAAGTCGCCTGCAGAACGACACCATGACTAAATGGCGCCGCAACGCGGGCCCTGATGCCTTCTCAGCGGGTGGTCTCAACTCAACTGCAGCGTGTGTTGCTCCCGCGGTCGGTCGTCCTGAGGGGCAACGCTCCGTCGGTTTCACTCGGCTTTTGTCTTTCAAGAGCCGCCGAGACCTGCTGGACAGCCCCGGTTTGGATTTCGAGGTCATAGCATTCCGCCGCAGACGCGAGTCGCGGCGGAATCGTTGTACTTGGCGAAGCTTTGTCGGGGAACTTGGTGCAATCCCATAGGATGTGCGTCAGGGTGGCCCTCTCCCGCTTGCACACGTGGCACACATCTCTCACGTATACCTTCGGGTACAGATGGTTCATTAACACTGGGGCGGGTAAGGAACCAGTTTGTAACTGTCTGAACAGCACCACCCCTGCTCGGCTCAGCCCCAGGTGCGGGGGCGGGAAAGTCCTTCGAGCCAGGCGGTGAAATTGTGTAACTTCGTTGAACGTCGTCATGCGGTCATTGGCACTACATTACGATGGACGGTCGGTTGCAGTGGCGCGGTTGGTTAGCGCTCGCGCTACTGCGTCTGCCGTCTCGTTTTGGTTATCGTGCTTCTCCAACGCATCGTTGCCCGCATGCGCCGGGAACCACTTGATTTTAACACACCTATTTTCTCGTTGCAGGTCAGCCGAGCACTGAACGCGGACAGCCTCACCACACACTTTGCCCTTGGCATAATTCCGCACTGCACTTCGCGAATCGCACAACACCGTTTGGCATCCGAGGTCGGTAATGGCCAAGGCAATGGCCACCTCCTCCGCCTGACACGCCTCTCGGACCCCTAAGCTCGCCGTTGCCCTCGTGGTGCCTGACGACGCATCGATGACGGTAGTTACGAACGCAGCGCGGTCTCCCTGGTATTCTGCCGCATCCACGAACTTGGGTGCTCGTCCTTGGCGTGAAAGTCGATGAGGAACTTGGCCCTCGCCGCTTTTCTTTCCTTATTAAACTGCGGGTTCATGTTTCTCGGATGAGGTCTACCCGAATCCGTCGCTGGGACCCGTCCGGGACAGGAACGTCGCTACTCGCCTTTTTTGCCCTGGGCTTCAACCCAAGTATTTAAGTATGCACCTGCCGGCCTCGATCATAGAGAGCCACTCCAGCTGGGCGCTCTGTTGCGCTTCTGCAAGTTCCTCAAGTGTATTGTGGACCCCGCGGCTCAGGAGCTTGTTGGTGTTCGTACACTCGAATAGTCCGAGCGCCGCCTGGTAAGCTCGGCGTATCAGGGCGTTGACCTTATTCTTTTCACACTGCATCCACTAATGGAAGTCTGCAACATAGGTGACGTGGCTAACTACGAAGGAGTGCACAAGCCGAATCAAGCTTTCCTCCTTCATCCCGGCCTTGCGGCTGGCGACCCGCCTGATGAGACGTATTGCGTGGGTAATCTGGGCTGTAAGGCGGGAAATGGTCTCGCCGTTGTTCTGTCGCTTGTCGATAATCATGCCGAGCACCCGGATTTTGTCGACCTCCGGGATCACTTGGCGGTTCCTCTTCACGATCTTGATGGCCTCGTAGTCTCTCGGTTTGCTCTTGTTACGTTTGACAGACTTTGGTGGTAATACCAGCAATTCTGACTTACCTGGCGAGCAGATCAAACCGGATTCTTTTAGATGATCTTCGATGGCGTCGACGGCCCCTTGCAGCGTGTCCTCAATGCGACCATCGGTGCCTCCTGGAATCCACAGCTTGATGTTTTTGGTGTAGATGGTGTGCCGAACTCCCTCGACTTGAGAGAGTCGCTCGGCCACCCCGATCATAACGAGGTTGAATAAGAACGGCGAGATGACAGAGCGCTGGGGGGTCCCGGCACTGCCGAGCTTTTTTGGTTCGAGCCGTAGATCACCGGCGCATAGCTCTGTAGTCCGCCCCGTCAGAAAGTTCTTGATTTAATTGTATGTTCGTGCGCCCAAGTTGAGTCCGGACACCTGGGCTAGGATCACAGAGTGCTTCACTTTGTCGAAGGCGCTCTGCAGGTGCAGCCCTAGGATGGCCTTGTTGTCTTTTGTTAGGGTGTCAGCGTCAATGATATCTTTCTTCAGCAGAATCATCGTGTCTTGGATGCCGAGGGAACGCCGAAACCCGATGATCGTGGTGGGATAAATTCCCGACTCCTCAAGGTAGTCCTGCAATCTACACAGGAGGACGTGCTCCAACACCTTGCCCACGAAGGACGTGAGCGAGATGGGCCGTAGGTTGTCCGCGTTCGGCGGCGTGCCTGGTTTGGAGATGAGAATGGTTTTGGCAATTTTCCACTGCTGGGCAAAAAAAAATTGCAAAACATTGCTTATGTGTATGATTTTTCAGGTTGCGCTCGGTGAAGTTATAATGGTTCTTGCAGGGTTAGCGGAAGGATCAAACAGGGTGGAAGGGGAGAGCGGACTTTATGGCACATATAATTCCCGGTGGGAAAAAAGACGGTCTTCACAATGTAATTTCGGCTTGTTATAAGAAATGCTACCGCTGCTTATTCGATAAGGACAAGTAATCACCCAAGCTGTAGTACCTTTCACGGAGTCTAGGTAACTGATAGAAAAGACACGCATTGCAAAGCAATGCGGTGGTCGCCTCTTGTATAACAGATATATGTGCTTTGTTCAGAGATAAAAGACGAAAAGAAATAGAACTTAGGAGACGGTTATATACGAATTGGCCAGGAATACACGTGGTGATTACAGTATATTTGGCACTTAAAGAAATACATGAACAACACTAACAAATCATAAGCGCATCTCAGAAACCTGAAACATTCATTAATTATTATAAATTCTCTGTTTCAGAGCACGCTACTGTTATGAAAGCATTGATTATTGGGTTTGGTATTCAATTTATAGGAGCTGTTCATGCCCTACATTTTTTCCTCAAACATCATATCAGTTCCTGGTTAACGCTGCTGTATTCTGTAGCCCTTCATTCAAAATATCCTGCTTGTGCTGCTTATGAAGTGTTAACGCTCCTAAAGTATGGCTCTCACTGTGACAGAAGCTATGAGAAGGCACGGTCATACTTACTGGCCCCGACAGTTTCGCAGGTTTGCAAGGGGAAACATTCATTCTGCAATAGACGTTCTCTATATTAACGATAGAGACATTTTCCTCGCTATCGTGGCGGCTAGATTTGCCAACATGCACATTTGCTGCTGAAGAGCTCGCTGCGCAGTGGAAAATAAAATGATAAGTGAAATATTAAGAGGTAGGAATAGTGCATAGTGTGTCAGGGAATAAACGCCAATTCTTTTTGTGCAGCAGAAATCAAGACAGCAATAAGCATGGGCGATGAATATAGCATTAAATGAATATAACCAAGGGTAATGGAGTAGATTCCAAAGAAAAGTTAAGCGCAGTGGGGATGCAGCGAGTCATGTGGACAGATGATACTGAAACATTTACGGCCATATGGTGCCTGTGCTGGTGCGGCAGTCTTAGTTGGCGCTCAGTGTGTGACGGTGTTGTACTGCAACTGAAGAAGACATGCTAATGATGATAATTGCTATGAGTCCATTTCATACGTTCATCAACACCTCAACTCAACTCAACTACGTTTATCAAAAACAATAACTTTCTTTGCGTGCAAAAGCCATCGTGAAGTTCAAATACGTCCACTACATCGGTGTCCTACATAACCTTTATAGAAAGTTTATCTCGTGTCGAAGAAGACGAGAAATCTCTGTATCGTAATTTCAGTTTTGCAGATGTCGTGCAAAGCTTCACGAAGAGGGCCAATCCCAGAGTGTGCTATAAGTTGCGGTGCAGACGCTATAGGGGCAAAATAACTAGAATCCACAGCACGGCAATCCCACTCGATTGAGAATCATAACATTGACGTTTCCACGCATTGTATATGCTGCAAAATGGGAGCCGCAAAGACATGACATCATATTGCCTGTGTACAATCGATCTTCAAATAATGATCAAAGCTCGCTTACAGGCGAGTTGCTACATGTCCCATGGTGTCTGTTTTTATCCTATCATATCCCATGTTACCCTTTCTTAACTTACCGCATTTTATTCTATTCTGTCATAGTGTACAATATCCCAACTCACCCTTTCTTCCCTCTTTTAATCAATGCTAAGGTGTCCGGTTTTTGTTCTGTTCGAGCGTATTATTTTTTTTATTGTCTACTACCGCACTTTTGCGTTGCACAAGCGCTAGACATCGAAACACGCTGTTCGCCTGTAGCGGCTTGAAAAAGTG
This sequence comes from Amblyomma americanum, assembly GCF_052857255.1. Taxonomy (NCBI): domain Eukaryota; kingdom Metazoa; phylum Arthropoda; class Arachnida; order Ixodida; family Ixodidae; genus Amblyomma; species Amblyomma americanum. The sequence goes on from NC_135500.1 coordinate 122,189,694, forward strand.
ACATCGATGGTACAAAGGGATCTTTACTACTCTCGAGTCATCAAATATTTCTACAGCTAGCGTTGTATCGATTACTGAATTCCTCTTTCCTAGCAGCCAGCAGTACGTTCTCTCTTTTTCTTCATATCATAGCTTTGAGCTACTTTAGAAAATAAGAAACCCTCCCTCCCCCATAAACACAAGGTAGGTCGTGACAAATAGCGAAGTACACTTGCCTGGAACATATCATTCGCTTCCTCCATACTTTTCTGCGGCAGCCTCTGCTTTTTTCCTTCCACAGGCCCATGGGTTGAAAAGTCCGCCACTAAAATCATTTTTCAACCCCCCCAAAAAACCCCGGCCTCAGATTCAACTTTAACAACGAACAGAAGAAAAAAAAAGAGGTAAATGTATCGGCTCCTCCTGAGCGTCGTTTTCCCCTTCGATAACGAATAGACGCTAGCTGCTCAAGTGAAATCATCCTCCATACTCAGTCGAGTGCGCATGTTTTCAAGTTGGCTTTTTTTTTTTCTCGTGGAAGACCTGCGTGAATGTCCTTCAGAATACACGAGACCTTTCCTAGGCGCCTCTGGTAACCGCTCTCACAAATGTAATATTTACGAAGAGGAGAAAGCCTCACCTATGTCTGTTACTGTTTCTGCCCGTAGACAGTTTTCCATTTGCTGCTATTGCTTCATAAGTACAGCCCATTAAAGAAGAGATGGCCGGCGGATGGGATGAGTAGCGAAAGCCGAAGTTCAAAGTACAAGCAATTAAAAATGTCAAACAGAAATTCATCGCACTTTCTGTTACCTGAATGAAGAGGCATTTCTGTCTAGCCTAATGTTTTTTTTTCTAGTTTGACACTTGCTATGTTGTATTTATCTGGAATCTACTGCACTTAGTGGACAAAGTAAGGACGCACAAAATTAGCCTATATTAAAACTATGTTGTGTGTCAAAATATACTCAAAACTGTATATTCGCTTAACCTGAGGCTTGGATACAGGCGCCTTAGAAACGATGCCATAATGTGAGTAGGTACGGTGAAATTCGATGCGTATTGCGTACGTATAAAGTGGGGTCTTGTGGGAATCAAAATGATAATTTCGATTGATCCGCGATTGCTCGCGGTTACGATACATCTTCGAAAAACTGCGTCATACAAAAAACTATTGGCCTCCGAAACAGTACCTCTAGTCTCGTTTCACGTAGTCGTCTGTCTCCGACGGTGAATTAGCAACCTTAACGTAATCTGAAGAAAAGCTTGTCGCTCGTGCAGTTGTCGTCAATTTGATGTACTTGATATCTTACATAGTATAATTCAACAGAGCGATTTGTATTCCTTATGATAAAGCATGACACGTGGGAAGATTTCATTTAAGTCGAATTAAAACCTCCACACAAAATTAACACACACAACTTAAGACAAGTCTTGTGGACTATGAATACAAATATGCTAGCAAAAATCTTCTGTTAACGTTAGATTGCGACAAAGTATCCTGTTAGTAAAATATATTTGTGATTAGCCTTGAACACTTCTCGAAAAAGAAGATGAAAATTTTGTATCAGTTTTGAACAACACTGCAGACATATATATAACACGAACATCACCCCCGAAAGCAGATGATTGGATAGCTGTCGCCGTAGCTCAGTTGGTAGAGCACCGGACGCGAAATTCAGAGCACGTCGGTTCAGATCACGCCGGCGGCCCCCATGCGGTTGTCTACCTTCAATTTTCTAAATAATTGGTTTTAGCGATTAAACAATTATACTGTTAATCTCCCACTGATCAAACCCGCAATATGGAAAAACTGTAAGCACTCCCGTTGGTTTTGGTGGCTGATATTCTCTTTCATATATACTTTCAAACAAAGAACATTGTTCTTGTAGTTTTTAAGCATTACAATGCCTTCGTATGCTTTGGTTTATGCCTTACAAAAATATTATTAATTAAATGTTCTTGCGTCATTATAACTCTTGCTTATCCTTCCCGACCAGTTAAACGCATCTAGTCAACTGCACAAGTGCATTTTTAGTTTTACTGATTCGACAATCTTTTCAAAACTTTTATCGCAATTATGAAAAATTAACAGAGGCTACGCGTTTTGAAAAATTGATCGAGTCAATGAAGCGCTTCAATTTTCGAATCTGCGAATAAGAACACAAATATTTTCACTTTCTTTTTCTGATGAGGAAGCGCACAGCTGCAAAGTCTCACAGAAAAACTGTAACATATAGACCTACACTTTGTCGTAATCATTCGCATTTTGCTTCTGTGTGTCAAGACGCTTGCGATGTCGGAAGTTTGTTGTTTGCAGAGTACAGTGCATTGCCTTTGCTAAGGCATAACTGCAGTGCTAAAAAGACAACCACACGAGGCAGAAAACACTTAAGACACGGACAAACGCGCTTCACCGTGTCTTAGGTGTTATCGGCCCTGTTTGGTTGTTTGTTTCGGGCTGCAATTATGCCTAAACAAAGTAAGAAACTTGCCCAAAAGCTCGATTGTATCGCTTTTGGATATTTTTTCAGCTGTATCATAGTTCGAAATTGATTTTGTTACTGTTTTCTTGGCATCACTAAGCTGTTTGGCGTGCTGAAAAACTATCTTTATGGTGACTTGCAATATGGCTTCTGCTCGAATAACCATCGTTAAACATCAGCATTATGACACCCCACGCCATGCAGTTCGCTTGGTCAAGCTATTTTGAGGGTGCAGCGGCATCGATTGTATTCTGTCATTAACAGACCCGACACACGCGCCGAGGATAATGAAGCTGAATAAAACCCGCTGCTTTGGACAACTGGTACGGTGCAAAACAAGTGTTAATGACTTGCCTATCACCACGCGTAATTCCCGAGGAAGTCTTCAACTAGATACAGGGAAACTCAGAAACGGACGATTTCCGGCAGGAGCATACGTGATACTTTAAGCCGGCTAGTTTACTTCATGGCTAGGATGCAGCTGTTGTATTTATAGTGGCATGTATTCCGGCTAGCGAAATGCGTTTACTAATGAATGGGAAATGAAACGTCAAAGGCGGGCTTTGGAATGAGGTGCTTTTTAATTAGTGTGACATCGTCATTAGTGTGATCAAGATGTTCAGTGGAGAAGGCAGCGAGTCACCCTCATTCATCAACTTTGGTATTTGTGCTTTGGACCCGACCTGATTGATTGGAGCAACACCGTAGGACACCAAATGCTGTGTACACAAAATTTTAGGCTTTCAAATGAACTTATTCCTTTTTGTATTGTATCAATGCTCGTGGGGAAAGCCAACTGCTTCTATATTATTTTGAAACGCAAAACATGACGATGTATCTAAGCCGTTCACAGGACCGTTCACGGGAATACATACCTTTATCTTTTTCTGAGATTTTTAAGGATTTGGGCTGAACCAAAGAATATTTCAATATTTTCCTACTATATGTAAGAGTGGGTACCACTGTTGCGCATTAAACATACTAGATATGCCGTGGACACATGTCGGCATACTTTTCGGGCTTCACTGAACAAAATTTGCTCTCATGAAAGAAAAGAAGACGTACCATGCTGTTATTTGTAATTTTCGCCTTTATATCCTTGAAGGGAAGTGCCAAAAATAGCCGAAATGAAGGGAAGGGATCGTAATGTCGCCGCTCGGCCTAGATGGCAGTACCTTCGGTCATAGCGCGATTTACACAGCAATACACTAGATGTTTTATACTTTAGGTTACACAAAAATAACGCGTTGGGGAAGCAATCAGCACGATGTAAACGAGCCACAAGATAGGGGATGTCAAGTAATTGAAGATTTACAGACCAAAAAGATTATAGTCCTTTAGCCACCAAGTATTCAGCAAGGTAGTCGCTAATATGAATATGGACGGCCTTCGACGGCAGGCAAAGCACCAGGCAAGAATTCCTAAAGCTTCCCGACAATAGACCATTTTCAAACAATAATCACGTAATAGAGAAATGCGCAGAATATAATAAAACGCTGCATAGTAGTAGTAGTAGTAGTAAAGACTTTTATTCGACCATAATTTATAGGCCGAGCATGTCGACCGCCTGGCCGACCAGAAGCCGCTGTTCTTCTTCCCCTTCAGCGCCAAGCCAGTCGAGCCAGGTGGTGATGGATAGAAAGGGTGGGGGGAAGGAACCCGACTGCTGAGCAGCCGGGCAATAGAAGAGGCAATGGGCCAGGTCCGCATAGATGCAGGGGCAGTTGGGACAGGAAGGGTCCGATAACTGCATTCATCTGAATGTGCCGAAGAAGGCGAGACTCCGGCACCGTGAGTGATGGATGAGGAGGAGGGTAAAGGCGTTTGTCGAGGCGGAGCTCAAGGTAGACCTCTTTTATGGTGCGGCGAAGGGTGAGCCTGCCACCGTCCTCCGAGGGCTTGGGCCAGGGGATCAACGGTGCCCGGAAAAGTGTGTCGCGGGCGAGCTGATGGGCCAGCTCATTGCCGTCAATCCCTGAATGCCCAGGGACCCAGCGGAGGAAAACGATGGAAGGCTGCAGTGCGGAGACCGCTCGTTCGACCTCCTGTTGGAGAGAAGGGGTCAGGGTGCGTTTCTGTATGTGGTGTATAGCGGCTTGTGAGTCTGAATAGACTGTGTACTCTTGGAGAGAGGGAAGGAGGGCAAATGACTGGAGGGCATGCGCAATGGCGAGGACCTCGAGGGACAATGCGTCTGGAGGGTGTAGATAGGGCCCGCTGGTGTGGGTTTCAGGAGCAGGGAGGTGTGGATGGTACAGGGCGTAGCCGCAGGAACCTCGAGGAGCCACGAAGGAATCATTCGTGTAAGCTACACCCTGGGTATCAAAGAGAGGGGAATGGTGCTGTGCGGCCGCATGGCGACGTCCGGCGTGCAGGACGGGGGACATGTTGGTCGGGAGTGGAAGGATACGAAGATTGGGAGCGGGGGTGGGAATAGGAGAGGTAAACGGGGAGATTGGAATGGGCGAGATACCCGCTTGAGTCAATAACCACTGACCCTGACGGGTAAGGGAAAGCCGGGCCAGTTGCGAGTCACTGACTGAGAACGAAGAGGATGGAAGAGGCCTGTGGCAAAGAGCTTAGTGGTAGAGGTAGTGATAGGGAGGTTGAGAGCTGCCTTGTAGAGGCCCACAAGGGCAGTCTCGAGAGCGTTAAGTTGAGTCTGATTGAAGGAAGCGTAGGGTGCAAAGTACAAGACTTTGTTGAGGGCCAGCGCGTGGGCAACGCGGCACGCGTGAGCCTCGTGGAGACCTGAGCGTCGAGTGACCACGCGCCGCAGGAGGTGAGTTACAGAGTGGCAGGTGGTGACAGCGCGGTGGAGGGCTTGTACATTCTTAGCCGCATGCAAAGGGAAGCCAAGAACTTTGCACTGTGTGACGACAGGAATGGGAGAGCCAGAAATGTGGAGAGAGACGAAGTGGTTGTGTGAGCGCTGGTAGGAGGAATATAGTTCTTTATAGGTCACAAAAAAGCATTTCAGTCAGGCGAAACCTCAGCATTCATGCAGACATTGCGAAATCAGAGTGTAGAACTGCCAACCACCTTGGTTTGAGATCTTTAGCAAACCGTAGGAAACATTTGAGGTTGCAAATCATGCATCGCATCTATTTTGGAAAGCTGAGCATTGACAAAGACCGGTACCTGCTTCAACCTCAATTTTTTTCTAGACGACTTGATTATCAGTGGAAGATCCGAGAGATTAATTGTAGGACAGATATTTACAAAACCTCGTACATTCCACGGACGATCAATGAGTGGAACAGGCTGCCAGCCGGCGTCACTGAGTGCTGCACGAAAGGTCAATTCCGCGCATACTTATCTGATGTGTGACGTGGCGCGCAGTTTTCTTGCGCGTGTCTTTTTATTTCGTTAGCGTCATTGTTTTTATGGAGCGCGGTAGTTCTCCTTCAGTGCATGCTTTTCCTAATCTATTATTAGTTGTATTTTGTTTTCTTTGTAGTTGTATTTTTTGTAGTTGTATTTGTATTATATTTTTGTTATCCTTTGTACATTCGCTTAAACAAGCAGAAGTTGCGCCCCCCCCCCCCCTCTTTCTTCAATAATGCCTTCGGGCGCTGCAGGTATCTGTAACAAATAAATAAATAAATAAATAAATAAATAAATAAATAAATAAATAAATAAATACACTAGAAGATATCTACAGCGGTTGCACCGCTACTATGCAAGAAAGAAAGTAATAAAGTTCCAATGAGTAATGGTGTCAAACAGGGAAACGTAATCTCTCAAATGCTACTCCCCGCGTGTTTACAGAGGGCATTCAATGACCTGTGTTGGACCATATGGGAATAGAGTTCATGAAAAATACCTTAGTAGCCTGCGAGTCGATGATGACATTGCCTTAGTAAGTAACTCAGGAGACGAACAGGAAAGATTAATTATTGCCCTAGACAGGCAAAGCAGAAAGGTAGGTTTAAAAATCATTATGCAAAAGCTAAACTATTGTTCAACCGCCTCGGAACGAAACAGCAGTCTACGACGGGTAGCAAGGTGCTAAAAGTAAAACATTGTAGGCAATGTTTATTTATCTGCATACGGAAGACCCTGGTTAAGTCCAGGCAGGAAGGGCACACTTTCATAAAGAGACAATACTCTAATATAGGGACAGTAAAATAGCAGCACAGTAAAGTATTGAGGGCACGTTTGGTCACCGCAGCTATGGGCCCGGAGAGTGAAGTAACTAAATGATTAAGGGTGGGTGGAGCATATATGGCAGCTACTTTCAGATCATGAATGGTAGTTTTCCAGTACCATTCAAGACACAAACTAACAGCTGTATCTTAGCAGTACTCTCCTATGGGTAAAAACGTGGAGGCGAGCGAAAAGGGTTAAACATAAATTTCGGACAACGCAGAAAGCTACGGAGAGGAGAATGATTTGCGTAAGGTTAAGAGACAAGAAGAGAGCAGAGTGGTTCAGGAAACAAACGTGAGTTAATTACATCGTAGTTGAAATCAAGTAGTTAGATTTGTCATTGGCAGGGCATGTATTTCGAAGGCAAGATAACTAATAGTCGTTAAAGGTAATAGACTGGATATCAATATACGGCATTTTCTCGGAGAAATTTAGCTGCCCGGAGGAGATCAGGAAGTATTCGGGTATGAGGTGGCCGCGGCTGGCAAAAGACCGGGTTAATTGGAGATATCGGGAAGGACTTTGTCGTGCAATAGGGGCGGTCAGATGCATGAAGACGATGCCGATGGTCACTTTCAATTCCGTCAGTCGAGCAGGCCACCTCATTATCGAGCAAACGCAGGGAAATTATTCTCGCCCTGCAGTCGCCTTTATATTGCCCCGTGCTTTTGTCGACAGGTGACTGCAGTGTAATCATAGGGCTATGAAAACTCAAAAATTATTTCGGCTTCCAAACTGGGATCAAGCATTTGTAAACATTTTCTCGGTGTTCCTCGAAACGTCGACTTCAAGCGCAAATAAACAGAAACGATCTTTCAGGTTGTGAATCTAATAATGAGGAGGGAAACAGAATGCGTCAGTCCAGCCAAGCTGCTCTCTCTTCTTTTTTGTATGTGTTAGTAAATGTATCAAACTGACAGCACAAAAATGAAAGAAGCAAATTTCGAGAGTAGCTGAAGTAGACGTCGCGCCGCACCTAAGTACCAACGAACAACATGTAAACTGGATGAAAGAAATTATATTATATGAATAATTGAGGTTATATCTCTTATTAACTGATTTAGCAAAGCAACGACAAATTACTAAGGTTACGCGCGACAAGCTAAACTAGAGGAATATGGGGCAGCGGCGGTACCCGGGGGTTCAAAGTTGTCCTCTGCCGCTTTTTATCATTGCAGCCATGATTTTTTTTTTTCATGAACGAACCGCTTAACCACGGTCCTCCGGCTTGACGGGTCGTGGCCGAGAAGCTGCTCTTCTCCGTATACAGGTCCTGCTTCGAAAGGCTGCCCTCACTTTTTTGTTATCCGCTGCGCGCTGCCTCATGTTTGCTGGCTTCGGGAGAAGACGAATGGGGATTCGTGAGCCGCGTTTTGGGGATAAATGGGAACGGCCGATACCGTCGCGCGTCATCTATTACTGTGTCGCCGGCCGATAATTGCATCGTCAATATCCACTGGATGGTCTCTTGGCCTCTAGTTCAGTATGCTTTTAGGTGCATGATGTTTCTTCACTTTTTATTTACCACCAAGCTGAAATTTCTTTCAGAGATTTCGTGCTTGGAGTTACATAAAATATCTCTGAGTCGCGATTCGATTAAGATGACTGTGGCGTCATGCGCTATGCATTGGTGTCCAATGACGAGTTAATGACAAAACTTCGGCGCTAGGAAAGGAGAACACTACGGCTTGGTTCTCGCACAGGAAGCGCCGGAATAAATTGATTCGGGACAAGTTTGCTGGCCTAACTTCGAAGTCAATCAAAAGTCGCGTAACTCTTCTTCAGGAAATAATAATGATAGAATCTTATGGCTTGCTGCATAGTGTGTGGCATTCGTACCATCAAATGTGTAAGTTCGTAAACACTACAACCCATTTTGCAACAAGCAGCAAGGGTAGGTGTGGAACGGCTATAATCGGGACCAGAGATGAACAGATCTACTTCATATGATCGCATATTCATTATCATCATCTTCGCATCGCGCTCCATGAAAACTGAGTATTTACGATATCCCCCGATAGGTATGGCAGCGTTTCGAGTAGCAATATTGCTTTTTCCGAGCATCTGCTAACGCTTACTGACCAATGGCACAATTCTCCGAGCACTCATCATAAATTCAAAGGCTGTAGGTTTGGTTTCAGGCTGGGCTATTTCTGCGCAGGATTTGATGGTTGATTGCCTGATAAAGATTTTTAGGACAGTTTACTGGGAAACGGTGCGCAAATGTGCGAGGACCTGTCCGGAACTTGCTTCAAGCTGCTTACAAAAAATACTATACCTGAAAGTGAGAGAAGGAGGAACCGCACGAAATAATCATAAGCCTGCAAAGGGATGAGTCTAGCAACGAAGCCTCGTTGTTAGTTTACCGCGAAGTACCCTTGCACACCAGGAATACTTGTATTGGGTAACAGATGGGGCTTGTGAAATTACACTGCGGGCGATTGCGATCAGCCGCTCTCGCTTGCAGGCGGGAGAAACACGGTCCTTTTTAGACCTATTATGTTAGACGTCCTCGAATGCATGAGGGCTGCTAATCGGGTTTCAGAACTGCACCGAAGCCCCGATAATATTTTATGCCATCACTTTCCAGTGGTATTTTTCTTGAGGAGAAACCTATTTACATTGCAACAAGCTGCCCGGTACGAAATTCAGCTTATTTTAAATCTCTGGTCTTTTCCCGCTTCAGTAACTCGTCTATTTTTTCATTGAAGCACGAAAATCCCCAGCTGAGAGCTGAAGCCTTTCCAGAGCAAGTCAGTGTTGGCTCACAGCAGCCTATGGCCGATAAAAGAGTCCATATTTTACTTGGTACAGAGGACGAGCAGGAAGTCAATAATCATTCTGCCTCAGGATTAGAAGAATACGGCTGACTACCCCGCCGAGAAAAAGCTTCCAATGTCTATCTATACATTATCGATATCGGCAGACAAGAACGCGCCGCTCTATTGAAGGTAGACTGGCGCCATGTGGGACAACATAACACGCAACGCTGGCTCCCAGACGGCAGGATAAGGGAACCTATAAGAGAACTCGTCAATATCACCAGAGCAGCTTCAGGGAGTCACGGTGAGGACCACTACCTAATGGGCAGCATTGGGTGTGCGCACCTATTCACTGAGCACAAACGCAGCGTCACCCTGAGAACAGAGCACAGAACTGGAGTAGCAGATGGGGTCTCACTTTTCTAGTGCGTCGTGAATACCATACTCTTTGCTTTCTGTGAGATCAGTTTTCGCGTCATGGGTATACGCATGTGGTTCTTAGATATGGATTCTGGGAGTTTATGCACGACGGAAACTGAAAACGGCCAATAGAAGAATAGTGCGAAGATGTCTTACAATTTGGACTTTTTTAGCACAATATTCGTCAGCTTTTCTTGTGTACCCCGCATTTCTTTTATAGTATACGCAAACCCTGCACCTTAATTAACTCCTCATGCTTGCGTCTGTAGCGCCACCTGTAGAAACCAAGGTTCTCTGCCTCAGCGTAGTAGTAGCAAGGTAGATGTACACTGGTAGCGAAGGCTCCATAGACGCCCATTGGTCCAAAAAATGGCGGCTCGTGGGCACTCCAGCGCCCCCTGGATTTTGGGGGGCAAACTACGCAAACGTGACGTAGAATGACGTCACGCATACGTATGCTTTGGCGCGAATTATAAAGCGGTCTTTCTGTAGAATCCGCATTTTCGAGCCCGTACCTCTCGAAGGTTGCTGCCTTTCAGCGCGCCCCAACCTTTGCCAGTCAAATGTGCTCGCCTTGTGTGCTCGAGTTCCTGCTAGTTATGGCCTTGTTATTGTGCAACTGGGAACGCAATGAAAGTGACCGGTAAAGGAGGGGCAGCATAGAAAGGCAGCAACACTTCCAGACACTGGCGTGGCCGGGTTAGCCGGGTATCGAAACAAGGCCTGCAAAGACGCGCTGTAATGCACCGCACACTCATGAATAGGGGGCAGGTCAAGAGTGTTGCAAAAATACAAAATTTGCCAGGTTTTAATAAAATGACTTACCTCTTTCATAAAACAAGGTGCTAATATATTTTTTCTTTTCTATTGGCAGATTACATTCCAATTTTGTAGCTTTATCATTTCTTTATATGAGTGTTTTGCCCCCCATCCTCTGGTTGTGCTGCAGTCGCGATAAACCACTTTTCGGCCCAGCCTTCGCCACCACTTTAAATCCGCCTTGGTAGTAGTATGGTAGTTGTAGTTTCCATCCCACGTATGCGATCACGGAACGAACAATTTCACATAAATGGTGCATCCCTCCGTGCGCTAACACCGTCTTATCGGGTTGGGTGCGTGGGCGCAACAAGACAGCACATATCGGCTTGAAAGGACGCTCATGATATCTTGCTGAAATTATTACGGGCCTGGTGCCCTGCGCGCCTGCGCAATAGCAGCGCAGCAGTTAAGATAAAGCTGCCAGTTTTAGCGGCCACCTTCATAAAGCCTCTATAAGCAGCGAGCACCTTTTGCTGATCGTTCTCCCGTCTAAAAAAAAACTGAAAAATAGCCCTTAGCCTTCGGATTGCCCTTTAGCGTAAATGAAATTTTCAGCGCACGCTTCTTTTCTGGCCCTTGTACTGTTCCGCGCACAGCCTAGATCTGATTATGCGGTACATAGACAATGCCCCCAATTCTTCTTGATAGCTGATATACGACAGCCCGCGGTTTTTCTTTATTTTTGCATTTCCTTACGGACGGACGATCATACGCCCATTCGCTGCAAACTACTGCGTATATAAATCTGGATCGTGTAGGCGTAATCGTACGCGTCCTCCTTTCCATTCGATTTCCTTTGTGTCCTTGTCAGCTTTTCGCTCTAGTACTCAAAAGTATCGACATGTAAGGAGAGACAAAGGCATCGAACCGGCGACCGAGCTTTGTGTTGTTGCACATGCTAGCTCATGTCTCGTTTGGCTCTATCTTTAGCCGCCGCGGCTTTATTCTTTATTACCTGGGCTCTTCATGCATATTTTGAGTTTTCTTTGAAGAATGTACCAGTGTTGGGTCATGTCCAAATGCGTTTCTCTTCTTTTCAGGCCGTTTTCATTTCGCCTGACTTATTTCTTTTGGTGCGTTCACTGCAGCAATGTTTTTCGTTCTCGCCAATTCTCTTTTACTTTCGCGATGCTCAGAAGGCGTGTGTTCCATCCACTACTATGCAATTTTTCTTAAGAGCACCAGATAGGCTGTCTGTGTGAGCATCTTGAAGCTGTGCTGTTGCTAACTGTTGGTGCTCTATCGATGCTGTATTCTCGTTTTATGCGCGTCTTGGTAGACTATTCGCGTTTTTTTTCCGACATTGAGTTTCTTGCTCTGAGTCCGGATTGAGCGCACGAAGATTTTCTGAGTATTTGAGGATGCTTTGGGTTTACTCGAGTCGCCTTCTTCACATGCGCTACACCTTCAGGGGTCGCAGCGCTGGAGGTATATTTATGACACAGCATAGAGTACTGAACGTAAGCTGCTTACTCATTGTCATAATTCTTGTATGGCCGCAATGCGTGTGCTGCAAGATTGTAAATTTTTTGGTTCTGCTAACCGGAGCTTTTGCATGTTTACTTTGAAATTTTTAAGGTATTATACTTTATTTGACTGCTATTCTCTTCGCCGTTGTAGGCCATATTCCTTATAACATAACTGATAAAGCTCCAATTCAAATCTAAAATGTGCAATCCTCGCGAATTTGGAACGTTTCAGAAACGTGAACGGCAAACACACCCAGTTTCCAGCTGCAGCGAACTGCCAGTCGGTTTAGGAAAAACAAGTGCCCACGCAAACAAAACCAACAAAATAGCGCGCTAATCGCAATTTACAGAAGTGGTGCCCCAGGCGTGTTAGAAAGAGCTGTAAGTGGCTACATTGAAAACCGGTTTAAGAAGCAATGCTACATTTGTCACTCGAAGTGACATTTAGGGAAGCCGCAGTTTGGGCTTCACAATTGAAGTTTTACGCTGTGCGCTCGAGACAACCTAATGGTCATGAAACGACCCGAAAGTCAAGAACGAACGATGCTGCGCAAATCCAAGCTGTTTGTGGCATGGTTTATGATGTAGTTTTTTTAGATTTGAAGATGTAATGCTGAGAGCGCGTTGAAACCGTTCCTGTAGTTTTGACGCCTATTGGAATCCGCAGGCAGAAATGATGGATTGATTTTAAAACTCGGCATTTCTCAATACACACCAGATTGTTTCCTATTGTAACTGCTTACATCCTGTTTTCACTTTCGCGGTCTCTACTGCTCACTTCCGCCCTCTGCAGAAATTTCGACTCGTTTAGGCGAGTTTGCGTTCACTTTCAGTTGCCATAACAGGCCTATTGTGACATCATGAGTACAGTGAATGAACTGAAAATGTAATTTCAATCATGATTCTTTCTTGCTTATTAGTGGTTCGCCTTTCGCCGTCAAGATAACAATGTCACTGCCATTCGTGCCGCTAATTTTCATGTCGGCACTTTCTCGTTGGGATTTCCTTCAGTATGCCATAAATTTGATGAGTAATTACAGCAGCCTTGCCGCGCTAAGGTACCAATGAATGCACAAAGCCCAAGTTTTTACACTCTGAGAGTTGAAATGGCTGGTGGGCACTATACAGACCGCATTAAGGGTTATTCCGCGCGAAGATTAGTCAGGCAGGTTATTCGTGTGTAGTTATTCCGTGAAAGAATAATGTTAGGTCTTTAGTCTGAATAATGTTACTGAACCCTGAAGCTGGACGGGAAGCTGAGGCCTCGCCAGGCGCTACGGGCCTCTTGCCTCAGCTTTCTCTTTTTTTGGTTCGAAAGAATTGAAGACTTTGATTTGATTTGACTCAAAAGGTTAAATTCTGGCCACTTTTGGTCTTTTATGGCTCATAGAATACATTTTTCCCCGCCGAATTTTTCTAACACTGCTCCTTATTTCGAACCATGCTCAAGTACGGCCATGATAAAGAATGCGGGACATATTGACTCCTAGCCACCGTTAAAGCTAGGATGTCCAATTGTCTTCTGAATGTCTTCTGTATGTCTTCTGGATGTCTTCTGGATGTCTTCTAGATGCAGGACTAAATGTCTTCTAGTATTTTTCGCACAAAGCTTATGTACACCCTGATTCCGTAATGCCTGCATGACACCTCAGGTTTTGAAAGTGTGAGATACTTTCAATCTATGAAGGCTCTATATAGCGGTTGGTTATATTTTTTGCATTCCCCTACCACTTTACTGGTAATGTGAATATGGTCTATTCTACAGCAGCCCTTACAAAAGCCTGCCTTATCATTTGGTTGACTGCAGTCTAAGGTTGCCCTGACTCAATTATCAACGTGTGTGTCAGCGCGACAGCAAATAATACTAAGTACACCCAGCTGTTCATGTCGATTTAAATCACTACGCATAATACTCGCAGGAAATAAATGAGCCAAGAATGGAAATAACTAAGCAGGATCAGTGTACAGGCTGTGTTTTGTCTCCATTCAAGAGTAAGTTGAGTTCTAGCAGAAACGTGGCGAGCCCTGACGTCAACGCATTGAGAGGTGGCCAGGAGGAGAATGAGATATAATGCCTGTGTCTAATTCCGCCACCCATCGGCGCATATATTGCATGCCAAGTAACGTTACTTTCTTTTAAACATACCCGCCAATTCTGGAAAAAGCATTTTTAAACGGGGAAGAGTTTGTGAACAAAATACTTCATATATTGCAAGTTTTTGCTCTAACAACCAGCATATCCTTAGGTTTCATTCCTCCAGGCTTGCAATTTTTTTGCTATCGATGTTTTAGCTACCGTAAAAAAGTTACACATTGGTTTTTTGTGGCAGTCTTGACTGCTTGATACGAGCAATGGAAAAATTTGAAAAGAAAGATTTTTTACGTATCAGAAGAACGGATCATTACCTTCAAGATTTACTTAGGAGTTCCTTACAATATTCTAATATTAAAAATTTTATCAAAGAATGCTGGCAATTGTATAATTTAAGAGCTATACTCATAATATACCAAAGAGTAAACATACTGCGATTAACACGGCGACAAACCACTCTAGTGGGCTGTCAAGTGTGCATTGATTTGAAATGGGGGCGAGGAATCCTCTTAGTTTGTAAGGTTAGCATTGCAGAGCGAGAAGCTTGGTAATACATGTATTTGTGATGTTTGCAAATCATGAACAGTGGGATTGTGTGTAACCTGAAGCCAAGCGCTAAAATATGTACACAGGCCCCAAAAAACAAGGCTGTCCTGGTCAGCAGTCAAATATACGTGCACCAGATCCTGTGACAAAACCTGAAAATAATTTTTGCTAATTCCAGTCCATCAATGCATTTTAGAAAATGTATTAGGAGCCTTGCGACTGAACGTTTCAAGCAAACAGGCGGCTGAATATTATTTCACATAACCCCGTGCTGGTGTAGCAGGAAAATTGGCAGATTGAAGTTCGCACTGCTTCGTTCTAAAATACACTAAACGGCGCTCACAATGAGCTGGACAACAAGGAGAAAGTTTCGTGCCAGAGCGGTTGTAGCCTCGCCTTGTAGTAAGGGGATTTGCTCCATCGAATTTCCGCCAGTTGCAAGTACAGGTGTTTGAAGAGGATGAGGTACTACGCTTACTGTGATATTTAAGGTTTTATGCGAAGCATAATAGGGACACTACTTAGCTCAACCATAGCCCAGCCTGGCGCGGCCGCGACCACCAAGGCTAACTCCCGCTCCACCCGCTAGGGGCGCTGCAGCCGAGCACGTGGTCTGACGTCACGACAGCTGAGGAGAGACGGGGCTCAACTCGCGCAGTCGCCGCGCGGCCGCGACCACCAAGGCTAACTCCCGCTCCTCCCGCTAAGGGCGCTGCAGCCGAGCACGTGGTCTGACGTCACGCCAGCTGTGGAGAAACGGGGCTCGCGCGGCCGCGACCACCAAGGCTAACTCCCGCTCCTCCCGCTAGGGGGCGATTGTCGTCGCGGCATTGTATAAAAGCGCCCCGCTCCTCACGCCGAGGCAGTCATACAGCATTACCAAGCATAAACCAAGTGTATCCAAGCATTACCAAGTATAACCAAGTGTCACCAGGCTATACCCTTTTAAAAATCTATTATGCTTCGCATCCTAGGCTTAACCTTAGCTAAGCCAGGCCATTTTTTTTCTTTGAAAATTAAAAAAACGCCGTGTTTGACGGATGCGCGAGAGCAAGCAGGCCAGCAGATTATGAGGGAGGTGGGAAAACAGCACGCATATCTGAGAATAATCTTATTGTTAAATAATTGTACAAGAGAGCGAACAACACGCGACACGGGGAAAATGCAACTTTTTGTCAAATTGCCCCCTAACCTTTAATTGATCAATTTTCTTAACTTATATCTTAGGTGGTACGACCAGCAATATGTCTGCTATAAATAATTTTGAAATTTACCTGACCATCTTTTTCAAAGGAAATTGAAAATTACGAAGTGAGCCTTGGTGATACAGAAAGTGGTTGTAAAGGTCCAAATTGTGCGTGCCACATATTTCGAAACGGTACAACTCAGTCAAACAGGGATGCTAGTTTAACGCAACTGTTTACTTTTTGCATTTGGTTATTGGTCTTCTGCAAAATGTGGCAGCGCCTCAAGTAATTAAGAGACAATTATTTTAGCAGCACGCTACTAGTCAAAAAGACCGTGCAGCTGCAATGTTCTTGAGGGACCAAAGCAAATGTAATAGGTCCATTGTTTGCTGTAAAACTCCAGTCTTGTTGTCCCGCTCTTTAGGATGATCTCAATGTACAAAAGAAAAATAATTAATGCCGACTAATGCACAGCATACATGAAAGGAGAGCGCTGGCAGCGCCCGTGTCATCAAGCGTTTCGGTGCTTCCCAAAGGCATCCAACAAAAAACAGCAAATAAAATGAGTGAATATCAAAGGCAGAAACTATAAAAAGTCTTACAAACCGCTGCAACGCACTCGGTACGACATGCGTGAAAAGCTCTTTGACAGCACCTTCTCTGCATGGCTCAAGCTTTGTCGGTGTGACGTACTATCACATTTAAAACCGCGCGTTCACACGCTCAGAGTCAAGCCAAATCACATGTTCATTCAAGATGCTTGAGGAAAAGGAAAAGCAGCTGTGACACTAAATCCGAAAATAAACGTGATTAAGGCAGGAATTCCAAACACATCGTGTACCCTGGCTGCACGCACCGCCCGGTGGTGGATTGTGCATTCATTGCAAGCATTAGTAATAACTCGATATTGATAAGGCATCTTATTTTTCCCTATGCACTGTCTCATTTGCCTAATGGCGTGGGGCAAAATGCTGAATATCTCAACTTTTCAGTTCCATTACTTTTTAGTGCTTTTCTGTTCAGCTTGCCTTTTCATTAGTGATAAATGTGATATCAGGACGAAAGAGAATAATCAGGAATTATTTGTTGTTTTATATCTGCGAATAAATTGCAACGGCGACGATTTTAAAATTTGTGTTGTTTTGCCCCGCTCTCCCTCCATAATCATCAGCCTGACTACGAATATTATAGGACAAAGGCTCCTCGCACACCTCTCCGACTGACCGTGTCCTGTGCCAGCGGCAGATACCTTATACCAGCAAACTTCTTTATCTCGTCGACCCATCTAACTTTCTTCTGCCCCTCCCGCACTTGCCTTCTATTACTATTAGGTATGTTATTATCGACCATCGGCTATCTTGCCTTCGCATTACATGCCCTGACCAAGCCCATTTCTTCTTCTTGAGTTAAAATAGGATGTCATTGGTCCATTTTGTCCTGTGACCCAATTTGCTCTCTTTCTGTCACTTACACTTATCATTTTCGTTTCTAGTTCTCGCTGCGTTGTCCTCAATATAAGTTGAAACCTCTTCGTTAGCCCCCGCGTTTCAGCCCCACTCGCCCTTATATACCACCAAAGAAGTATAGCAGAATTATTTGCTAAAGTTCTCGGATCAAGCTCGT
The DNA here is from genome assembly GCF_052857255.1 of Amblyomma americanum. Classification (NCBI taxonomy): domain Eukaryota; kingdom Metazoa; phylum Arthropoda; class Arachnida; order Ixodida; family Ixodidae; genus Amblyomma; species Amblyomma americanum. The sequence continues at coordinate 122,207,229 of NC_135500.1, forward strand.
TAAATTAAAAAAAAAGAGATGAAACAGAACACAATCAAGGTTTAATTCAAATAATAACTTAAAAATTCCGTGTTCTGCGCCACCGCACGGAGAAAAAATTAGCTGCGGTTTAACTACTGCTGAACCTGGTTAGAGAGCGAAAGCTGTGTTCAATCGGCCAACTGAACGCGGCTTGGCGTCTGTAACGTTGACTGCCTTCCTTGCACTGGATAAGCAGTGCGCTTAACCTGCCACCCTGGCAGGTGGCAGTTCGTGGTTTATCGCGAGAGGTTGGTCACCCCACCCAATAAACGCTGCGGCCTACTCTACCGCCCTCTATAGGCGAAACGTAAAATCGAAAGGTAGAAGGTCAGCCGGTGCGGCACCATGGTGAACCACATATGGTAAGGCCTATAGCCACACTTGACCGCTGGCTCACTTGAACGCCAGCCGGCAATGCACGGCAAAATAACCTTTACCTAGCGTAGTGAAGCTTTAGCTTCAAAATGAGACGCCCTTCCTAAGCTAAGAAGTTACTCCTCTGTATGAGTTCATACGAAGCTTATTCCATGCGTGGCAGCACAATCTTTGTGAGCCTTAGTCTCAAGGCAAACACTGCTTTCAGACTGTATGCGTGGTAGTCCTTAGATTTATGGCGTTCTACAGTAAGGCATTTCTTGTAACCTGGATGCACAATTCTTTTATATTTCTGCCTTGTTCGCAAACATTTTTTTGCTATTTTAGACGCTTCTTTCTCTCAGTCTTCTGTACTGAACATGCGCTTGGTTCGATTAGCAGTACGTGAAGGCGACGGTCTGGAAGTGACTGTCGGCAGTTGCGAACATAGGTTGTACTGTTGTCAGAATACGTTCTACAAGTAGTAGTTGGAGACCACGTTACGGAGTGCACCGCTTAGGTTTTAAGGACTTTTTGTGCAGTTCTTGTGCGCTCTTTTTGTCTGACTTCATTAAAAGTTCTGCAGTACGGGTTTTTCAGAACGTCAACATACAGTGACATTGGGGCAGCTTTATACTCTACATAGCCGCCTTCACGTCTTGTGCGTGCTAATCAGAAATCAAATATTTCCTTTTGTACATTCCCACTACATTACAGAACGATAAAAAGAGCGTAGAGCTTGGAGAAAACAATAAATCTTGAACATTTTCTTGAAGCCCTGTACACCACGATGTCGCATTTTGCCGCTCAAATTATCTGCTGGTAAAAAAATTCTTAAGAGCACGTAGCGCAAACTTTCTTAAAGTTAGTAGAAGATAAAGCTACAAAATAGCCATGCACATTTCTGCGATGAAGGCTGGTCCCTCGGCCAAAACGTCAATTAAACTGTGTCTCCTCACTTCTGAACCGTTGAAAGATATCGTATTGTATTTGAAACATGCTCGAAGCATGCTTACAGGTGAAGTCTTTTCCACAAATTTTAAGAATATATTTCAAGTACCCAGCAAGCAATTTGAAAGAGCTATTTTTTGCATACTTTAAGGGCATTTATAAATATAAAACGTTTTTAGAACACTGTACAATGTATACCACCGTATACTGCGAGCGCATTAATTTTCTCTAAGAGGCCACTAAGTACCAAAATGCCGATAACACACATACGCCTTTGGAAAGCGCTGGCATGCTCGTCTGCTACGGTTTCCGTGGTATCACCACATTAGCGCTAGACTATACGTGTAGGTAGTGCGGAAGGAATAGCTTAAGTCTCGTCCAAGTAACATCGTTTCTGAAACGTGGGAGCTGTAGCAGCTGACCAGCCGGAGAGCGCGAAAGCGGCGTTATGTAGGATTATGAAAGTTTTATGCAACGAAGGGTTCTTTGTATCTATAGATATCCTTCCTAGGAAAAATTTGTAGGACCTATTTGTCTTTAACACAGCTAGCAGAATAACAGAGGCAGCTTATCCTTAAGAAGTGATGCCGGCGGCTGAGGACAACTTTGGCAAATACTGCGGCACAGAAAAGCAATTTTACCTACATTAGTGCGAAGGAATAGCAGTTTGGTTTAGCCAGCTCTGAAGGAAAAAATATTTGCGCACAAGAATAAAACTTGTCTAGGGTAGACCTTCTTCACCGCAGCCTACGTTCAAGCTTATTCACCCTAGTAAGGCACTTTTCATGGTGCTTATTTCCTTTTGGCTGTTGAGTCAATTTCGAAACCAGACCAATTGCCACCGCCTGAGCAGGCACTTTCGACGGAAAGAAAAAAATCCAGGGCAGCCGTTCCTATTCCGCTTGCTTCAATTTCCGGACAGGAAATAAGTGTTTTACTCAGTAAAACAACGCATCGACCGTTGTGTCTCTTGGTGAATTCACCGACAAAATTTCGCCCCTGGCAAGGCGCACACTTCCTGCCTCGTGTCTTTTTGTGACTTTTTTATCACGCGGCTTTCGCTTAGAGCAACGTTCCCGCCTGCTTCAGGATTGATGTAGGCTTCTACGGTTGACTAGATTCGTGGTCTCCCTTCAACCGCTGGCGCCAATCGTCAGCGTGCACTTAATGGCTCCGGAAAACTGTAATGTTGCGATCGAATGTAATGTGTTTTCACTCTGTTTGCAGTTTCCAGGTTTCAGACGCAGACAGTTCGATTTTGGCAAATAAAGGAAGTCAGCCAGTCAGCACTATTATCAGACATATTATATTTCTACACAGCGAAACCTTTCAAAACTGCAAAGGTAATATTCGTATTGCGCTTGCTGCATTATTCCAATTTGTAAGAAGATAAAAATCGCAAAGGCAGTCGAATTTTAATGCCACGATTGAAGGATAGGTTTCGCAAAAAAATACGCTCACAAGTGAGGTCAAAACGGGACTGCGCACAAGTCCCCATTAGTATAGTTCTTTTTTTATTACGAAGTATTAGAAGGCACCAAATGTAAAGCTGAAATTCCCTGGAGAGCAGGCCGATTCAGATATTAACCGAATGCAAAATTTCCACCAAATATAACTGAACTCTAATGAAGCGCTTCCACCGCCACCATCTTTAACAAATTTCGGTTGTTAACATCCGGCCTGGAAGAGCCACGCAAAAATGGGTCTCTACTGTTGAAGTATGCTGTGAATCAAAAGCGCAATAATTAGAAAATTGCCTCGACGAGAGGTCGTACAGCCCGTGATGGCAGGAGCTACATTTCCTGACCACAAATTTCTGAAAATGATGTGCGCGTTAGCGCTGCCACTACGGCTAAGGACGGTCGGACCTGCGCTACCTTTAGATGGCGGGGTGGCTGCTGCGGCGCATATATGCATGCCTGAGTATCCGGGAAATGGTAATTACAGGACGGCCCCGCACTATTTCTGGCGCAGCACGAGTTACCTACGAGGCTGACGTTAATCGCACAAGCATTCGCACGAAGCCAAGCGGTAGTAACTAGCTTTGAGTTATAGTGAGCCCTGTCAGAACCGTTCACCTCTCGCACCCTGAATTTAACATCCTGCTCAATCTGTTTTTGGTAAAACTTCTGCCTTAATGGCGGCATACACTCACTTTCCGCAAAAAAAAAAAACGGTGCTTCACTGTTGGTCTTAACATCAGCGGAGCTCTTTGAGAGAAAATATTGCGCAGAGGAACAATCTCTTTATAACTGTTCAAATCTTTATTTCCTCTTCCCCAGAGTAAGTTAGCATACAGGGCATCGTACCTGGGCTTCCAGAAAAGGGTTGTAGTGCCGAAAAGGAAAACACATAGCAAGCGATACGTGACAGGCACAACTTCAAACTGTTTATTCACCGCGAATGCGACTGAATATAAGGAAAACAATCAAGAAGGGTCGCAAGAACCACACAAGCTCGCGATGGTTGTACAAAGAAAATTATACAAGTGAGCCACACAGGTGTCTCACCCACGTTTATCTAAAAAAGTGGTTTCATTCTTATAAATGGAGATAGATTGGGTACTAACACAATCACTACAGTTGCTTTTGATATAAAAAGCCTCCATCAGTTCACGGGCTCTCTGACCTTTACTTCTGTCTAAAGCCTTCGTTTTTTTTCAACCTTGCTGCCCACTTAATCTTTCTTTTCCGCAGGGTTTACAGTGATGCGGCAAATGTGATGCAGTACGATTTTGTAAATCTCGATTTTGTTCTGCTAATCGGTCGTTAATACAGCGGCCGGTTTGGCCGATGTACTTCTTTCCGCAGGTGAGAGGAATCTTATAGACTACTCCCACGGCACATTTAACAAACGGAGCTGTATGTCTCTTTTTAGATTCAATTTTGTTTGCCTTGTTCGGATCAGCTTTAATGCACAAGGCAGCCAGTGTTTTTTTAAGGGGTGGAAGCGGGAAAAAAAACACAGGAACGTTGTATTTTGTTGCCACATGCTTCAAATTGTGCGCCACCTTATGGGTATACGGGATGACAACCGGTCTACTTTAGCGTTTGGTGACCTCATTTTGATTGACTTTTTTACAACATTCTTTCTTCAATTTTCTCAGCAAGACTTCTGCTCCTCTGCTTAAGATCGACGTTGGAAAGCCTGCTTGTTCCATTTTACGAACCTGGGTTTGAAATCTTTTCCTCGCTTTATGGCAACATGATTTCTTCAGCGACGCTTCCAGGCACATCTGAGCAATGGCGAGCTTTACAGTCTTCGAATGGGAAGAATCGTAGGGCAGTCTATGATTCTATCCCCCCAACAAGTATTACTCACGTACCTGGGTTACATGCTGGCCCATGCTTTCCTCTGTCTCTCTATATGGCACTGGAAAAGTTCGGGTTAAACTCGACTTGATATTCAGCAGACAAGAGTAGGAAAACTGGGGGCTCCTTACGACATGCGTATAACGGAAGCCGGCGGTCACTAACAAAGAGGGACCACTAGCTTGTTTTTAATGTATTTATTCATAATATTCAACGCAAGGGGATAATGAGAAGACCCAAGACATCACTGTGCTACCAGGGCATTAGCAGAGATTAAGATCCTTGAAATGCCAGCATGCTGATCGGACCACTGCACGTTGCACAAATGAAGCCTTCCACATGAAAAGTGTGAAAGGGTGAGTGCGAGCGTGCCTCCATTGACTTTGTGTGAAGGGGAAATTGCAACTCAGGATGCCTCTTGAAAGGGTTCTTTTCATCATTTGTTTAGTTTTGGCGTCAAAGAAAAAGAGCACTGGATAAAGTTATTCATCTTTTATAAATGTCATGCGTTCTTTGGGTTTTGTTTTGCGGGGTTTAATTTGTCCCAAAGCAACTCAGGCTATGGAAACACCGCACTGGAGGGCTGTGAATAATTTCGACCACCAGGGGTTCCTTACCGTGCACTGACATCACACAGCACATGGGCCTCTAGGATTTCACCTCTATTGAAATGCTACCACGGCTGTCGGGATGGAACTCGCGTCTTTCAAGCCAGCAGCCGAGCAGCATAACCACTGATCCACCGCGGCGGCGCATTTTATGGAAATTATTATTATTAAACATTTGTTATCAATATTGTTGTTAGTATAGGTTTGGTTCTTTTATGGGAGGCCAACGTTACAAACCGACTCATACTATAAAGATCTGGACGGCTGCAGGTAATTTCCACCATCTGGGGATCTTTGACGTGCGCTGACATCCCAAAGCACGTGATCTAGCATTCTGCCTCCATCAGAATGCGACCGCTGCGGCCGGAATCGAACCCACGTCTTTGAGATGAAAAGCCGAGCGCATTAACCACTGAGCCACCGCGATGGCCGTTATTAATATTATTATCAGTGCTCGTAGTAGACGTAGTAGAATATTTATTATAGGCAGTATTATTATTTAGTATTGCTGCTTGCGCTAAATCGAATAAATTCAGAGCTAACGCGTATCCCTTGTCCTTTTCTGAGCGCCCTATGTTTCTCACCTCCTTTATGAACTCGCCCTGCCCTTCATCTTTTTCACACATATACGCGCAGTATGCACAAATAAAAATTCAGACTATCTCGTCTTCCAGAGTAGATGTAAGGATGAAATGCACTGCTGGAAAGGGATACCGTAATCTGTGTTGGCTCACAAATACTGTTAATTACACACTAGCCTTGCGGAGCGTCCTTCATCAGCCACTTCCCTTTATCTTTTCTCCATGAGCTACAGCTCACCCGGCTCTTCCTGACGCTTTTTAAGATTAAATGTCGAACTGCTTGACCAGCGCTCCCCACTTGCCGAAGATGAAGGGATTGTGCCGGCAAGCGTTACATAAAACAGTGGCACAATAGCCGCGGCTTCACGCCGCCATCACCGCCTCCGCCGAACACCACGTCGAAGAACCAAAATTAGAGCTGGTTACTAGCCGTCTGATAGATGGCGCCACAGGACGTGTGTTCTAGGACTCGCGTGCTTCACGTAATGACGGCAACACATAAGACGTTGTGGTCTAGCTTATCAAGTGCGACCAGGGCTGCGCTTGCGCCTCTCAGGCTGCAGGGCAAAACTCAGCTTCGCGCAGCGCGCGATAGTTTCGCCCATCATGGGACCACGAAGATGCTGTTGTTGGCGCATGCGCTGTTCCGGTGCCAGCACATCACGCAGCACCAGGCAGTCTGCAAGCTTCGCCGAAGTTCGTTTAGGTCCGCCTCTGTGTTCTCCTTCGTTGCGGCGCCAAGGTCACCCGCAGCGCGCCAACATCGGGGGCTTAAATCATTTCATGCTTACTAAAGGCTGCAACGTGATAGCAAGGTGCAGGTCACACCTATGAGTCCCGGAAAATTCAGGAGCGCCTTTCTCATGGACAAAGAAAAAAACGAATGAGCAAGTTGCACAACCACAGCCATTAGTTTCTCTCTTTTGCGTTTGTCACCCGCACGTGCAACCCACATGTTTTGCGGGATCAGAAAGGTAAAGTCGAGAATACGTGAAGAGCTCAAGAGTCACATGAAGCTATATGCAACGGCAGCCGCCGTAGGCATGTCTATAGAAGCTTCTTGTGCCTGCACTCGTGAATAGCCTCCGCACTGTCATTTCCCACTTGTGCAGCATCTAAATTTGGTTGGGAATCGTTTCATTGTATTTTCTGCCCAAAATATTAGCCATGTAGTGGCGTTCACAAACAATTTAGTTCACACTAGGAGTGAAGCGGAACTCTCAGTCTGTAAACGCTTCGCAGCGAAGAAAGCAACATCTTTGAGCTTTCTCGTGAATTCTACGACCATAGTAGGTTGAAGAGTTGGTGCGCATCACTTCGTGAGATTCGAGCTTAGCGCATGATAGCCTTAGCTGCTTATGATCCATTCAACCCAACACAACAAATGGTTTCGTGAGATACTGATGTGTTCAAAAAAAACAAACAATAAACAGCGGAACATCATACGAAAGATGACCAGCCTAAAATTACAGCGCGGGCTGTGAAAGGTGGATGTCCGTGAACATACTACAAACGAATGAATAAATAAAGATCAAGTAAAAGAAAACGACAAAGATCTAAAAGGATAGGTTTTCTCTAGCCGATATTATTATTTGATTTAATACCAGTAATGTAGATGGTTTCTATCTCTATTCTTAGTACAGTCGTCCACAAACATCGAACACAAGCGCACGAACGGTGCATCGGGTAGCACACTTGCGTCCTTTATGAGTGATACCTTATCGCTTCTTATTGCACATATACATTCCTACGATCGTGTTCAACTCCCGGTGCATTTAAAAGCTTTACCAAGCCCGTGAGGGAGCGGAAATTGTCATAAATACACAACCGCGCTGAGCGAGTGCGCCAGAGAAGTTTTTGATTGACTGTTACAACACTGTTCGGTAAGGTGATTACACATTGCGGGCGTTTCTTCCCTACCAAAAAAGTGCCATAATATTGCTGCCCGAGTGGACAACTTCTTAATTTTCTTTAATCATGCGCTCACTTTACTGATGCTGTAACGTGATTTATTCACACATGCTAATGAAAATTTGATCAGAGGATTAGCACGGAGATGCTGATATTTATCGTCCACAGTTACCCTCCTTCTCTCTCTTCTGTGTCCGCAGCAATCGTGTGATAATGCATTTGTTCACTCGAAGGATCTCAATGGTGGTCGAAATATCTGGAGCTCTTCACTACGGCGTCCATCATAGACTGAGTCACTTTGGGACGTTAAACCCTCATGAACAATAAACCAAATCAACGGCAAACATAATTCGCCACAAGCGTAAGCAGCCACACACATTCTTATCCTTCGACGCTTCGAAAATGCTTTTTGCAGCCACACAGAAACGCATCAATTTCCGGTCCTGCATGATCCCCTGACAAGCGCATCCGAGCTCAGGCGGAAGAACGCACGCTTGATACGATGCCGGCACCGTGTTTCGGAAGGGGGGGGAATGGGTTTTAGCCTTCTAAAACGGCAACACATCCACTAAAGTGATCGCTATTGCTACAACGACTGCTGCTGCTACAGGTACCGCGGCCTGCATGCGATATGAGTGAGTGAGCACGTCAGGAAGATATGGGGTATGAAAATATGTTAAATGTTGTTGCAAGAAGAGTCACCACAGAAGGAATAAACGATGATATGTGGCGTCGCCAGCGTTTGGACGCGATAACCAGATTTGCTGAGGATGTGGAGAATACTTCTGACTGTCAAGGTTGCTGGTCGAGTAATCGCATTGCAGGAAGTGTCGCAGGTTAGTGCAAAAAGGAACGGTTGCCTCCTACGTTGCGTGATCTGCCAACGGTGCCGCAAACATCCGGAGGCACGACAGCGGAAGGCGTGTAGTGACAGCCTGCGTAAATACTTTGCTTCAAGCGCACAATGATTCTAATTCGGCCGGGCTCTCTTCTTTGCCCGCGAGTCTGCATGATATGAGAGTATCTGAGACTTTGGACCAACTATAAACTGTTATTGCCGAGGATAAACACGCTTAGCTACAGAGGTGCATTGGTAGGATTATTAGAGCCAAATTTTTGTATCGATTTTCATCATCCTTTTTGTCTCCACCTTCCCTTAATTTCGTAACAAGCCTTCGGGCACTGCGTCTTGATATGCAATTTTTTTTTCTCCGGCGGGTGAAATCACCGAACCACACATCAAGTAGCTCCTAGTGAGCAGCGGAGGTCGTGATAAAAAGCGTCAAAACGTAAGGCATAGGATATTAAACATAAGAGAGGTGGTTTGCACCAAAGAATTCTTTTGTTTATTCGAAGGCACTGTAGGCTTTTTTGAAACATGTTTTATTTTTCATCTTCGGCTAGAAAAAGCTCCCAGAGAACTTTTTTTTCTGTATACCTTTGTTACTCTCAATGTATTGGGCACTGCATCTCAGCTGGTTTCAGCTCCAAGAAATGAGACAACGTGACTTACGAGTGGACACAGGGGCGCAACAAAAACACACGGACATAGAAGTAGACAGGGACGAGCGCTTTCCCCTCGTCGCGCTCGTCCCTGTCTACTTCTATGTCCGTGTGTTTTTGTTGCGCCCCTGTGTCCACCAGAAAAGATATGAACCAACACGCCCAAATACAAGTACTTCTGACTTACGAGCATCTGTTGCTAAAGATGGCGCTGCACTAGCGGTTGTTTCAGCTGCTTTTTTCCTCGATTAAGGTGAGTTACGACTGCTCTTTCTCGCAAATACCTTTTTTACATAAACAGGCAAAAGAACCGAAATTGCAGACGGTTAGGCCTTTTTGTGGATATTCTTTACGGCGAGGGCGCGACGAATGGAACATAAGCCACAATGTGCGCTACAGGTATTTTGTGTTCTCGTGTGTTTTTGTGTTTTCGAAAACAACCAAAAAATAGTAAAACGCGCAACGCGACGACACAGCTACAATACCGAACTAGCCAAACAACACGTAGTAGCTTAAAATTTTTGATATAGTGGCTTTATAAGGCAGATTTAACACTATAGCGATGCGTTGAACACGGAACGCGGATTACATGCTATCAGGTAAAGTAAAAGAAAATATTTTCGAAAATGTCTGTCAGCACTTAGAAGCAAGAAGACTTTACCTTAGTTATTCCAGTATTGGAACATGGTAAACTGAAGCAAATACACTGGTTAGTCACGAGCTATTGCTAAGCTGTGTGAGAACGGTGTGAATTGATTAGTGGCCAATTATGCCACTGGCCTCGTGGAATGATTTTGATTTTAATCACAACGCACTTTCGAATCACTTTGAACCTGTCCCAGTGCGTTCGACAAGCTTAAAGGTAGCTCAAGACTCGGAACAAAGCTCGTATTCTTCGTCGGCTAGACTTCGCAAGATATAAAACAATGAGAATTGGAAGCGACCTACAGCTTAGATATTTCACTCCAACAGCGCATACCTGTTTAAACGGGGTGCCAGGCTGTCTTTTTAACTGTAAGTGTGAATAACAAGTTATTTGCAACTGATGAATGAATCTGCGCTTATAAAAACAACCAAAAGCGACAGGCGTGATACGTGCGCACGGAAAGGTGATTGGCTTCTTGTGATTCTTCCTTTGGTCTCTAGCCTGTAGCGTCAGACTGGAGAGAACCTGAAGTGAAAAAGGCTACAGCTGTGGCATCGGTCGGAGTAGTTGATCGTTTTGTTTGCATCTGGTGTTGACTGTTAAATATAGGTAAAGCTCAAGTGTTGTTTGTGTGCGTTTAAAAACCGTATTTTTAGGCAGCCCGCACTGCTAAAACGCAAACGACCGCTGTTCGCTCAAGACTGCAAGATTTCGGATTCCAGGGATTGAGAAAGGAATGCAAAGTCTATCTACTGTTACAGTGCGGCAAAGAGAGGAGAAAAAAAGAGATGAAAGAGCGCCTGTGTCGTCTTGCTGCCTGCCCCTTGCCTTGTTCGCGCTCGATGAAAGTTCGATGAACGAAACCAAGTCGCCCAATACTGCGTACTGCTGAACTAAGTCCAGCTAGGTTGGGATGTTTTTGTGTGCAGATTGAATATTTCATATTTGCTCGGAACTGAGCTTTGATAAGGTACAAACATAAGCAAAAGCTAACGACAGTAGATAGTCCCATCGAACATTTCAGGGAAGCCACTTGGCGGCGAAGATTTCTCGCGCGCGAGGGATGGCGTTAAGGAGGGTCTTCGTTCTAGGGAGTGTGCAGGATTTTGGCGGGAAATACCGTCGAATTAGAAAAGCAGCCTCGCGATTGCTGCTTAGATAAATGAAGGTGAAGCTTCTCTCGCTTAGCCATGCAGCCCAGCCCGCTTCGGAAGCCTGAGCCGCGCAGCAATACCGGGGGCTCAGGCCAAGCAGAGAAGCGTCAGATGGGGGCAGTTGTCATGCCTTCCGAATGTCGCTGCATAGCATCAAGGACGATAAGCGGGCTTCGCACTACATACAACGAAGGGCTTCTCTGCTCATAAGTATTGCAACTAACGACCACGTCTTAGGGTTGCAGGAAGCACGAGTCAGGTTTCATTACTTTTCTCTCGGTTTCAGGTAGGTCTCGAAATCTATACGTCGTAAAAACGACTTGGGAACACTGTTATTTCGTTGAGGATTTGAGAATGAGAGAAAAGCAAGAAAGAAAGGACTCGTATTGCTTCCGAGGAGCAATCTTTCAGTCTAGAGTACCTTCTTGCCTCCACTAATATTACCGTTTAGTGTCCGTTCAAAACTCGTCGGCGCACGTAACCTTTGCGATGCGATTACCTTACGCTTGAGACGAAGTATTGCTGGTGTGGCGCTTTTCTGAGATTGTAATCCTTTTTCATTCGTACTTTTGCTCCCTACGTTGGTGGTATAAAATTTGCGGTGCTTCTTTGAAACTCACTCTACTTTTTATCTTTCGATTTTTCGCTTTACAGGCAGCAAGAGCTACCGCACAAACTATATTTTGCTTAGAAATCCTGCAAAAACAGAGCACCCATGTTTGTTTGTACTTACGAAACTCCTACTATTCACAGGCATTTTTCGAGCCTTCAATCTACGTTTATGAACACATGGGTGTTCGTCTAGCATCCAGGTGAGCTAAGGCCTGTATTGGTTAAGCCGTTTCTTTCCACTCAAATCCATGCATTCCTGCCCTCACTGTGCTACAAGACCCGTACGTATCACTAGTTAAAACGTCTCTATAGGTCCAAATTTTGAGCGCAGGTGCAGAGCTGGCCTTGTTACACTCGCACCTGATCTGTTGGCTTACAAAGTTTATTAGACATGAGGTTTGCAGAGACTGGGAGACCGCACATCGGTTATGTAGTCATACACCGCAAAGTACAAATGTGATTCAGAATAGTGCGGTGGGAGCTAATTGGTACGACTGTCTTTAAACGTAACAACTGCCAAAAATACGGGATTCTGCTTTGTCCCGTCTGCTTCTAAGTTTCTGTGTCCCGTCATACGCGGAGTTTTTAGGTTTACAGACTATCGTACAAACGTGACCGTACAATGCATTAGGTGCATGCAATTTAAACGCTAGAGTCTCCAATTTTGATGCACAAACCGTATTATTAGTGTTCCTTTGTTTTTGGGTGCTCGCTAAATGACTATTTTACACTTGAATAAAATGTAGCGCAAAAGAGACGGGCACGGGAGGAAGACACCTCCCGTGCTCGTCTCTTTTGAGGTACATTTTTTTCAAGTATGTGCCACCAACCAGCCCCGCAACAAGTGCAATTGAACAATTATACACCCATGGGCAATGCTACGGGGTACCGCCAATTGCGTGTCATACTAGTCTTCAATTTTGTAATATCAGCTTTCTACACTCCCAATGTTTTAAAAAAACAAAGCAATTTTATGCACGTAAACCGAAAAACAATGGCAGGTGTAGTTCTAACGAAGCTGCCCATGCCTGTTTTTTTTTTATAATGCCACCATGAGCTTGATATAGGATGCACTCTTATTTTTTGTTCGATCACTGGGGGGTTTAAACGGCTCGTTGCTACAAAAACGCGCTCACAATACATACAGCCACTGCTAAACAAAACCTACACTGATCAGAGGAAAACGCAGTGGGCGTAGAAATTTCAAGTTCCGGAGGAAATATCACTGGTGCCTTGATGCAGTCTGCTATTTCCGGATAGCTCAGCTCTGTATAGCACCCATGGTACCGGAGGATGCAGCTCCCTCCCAGAATTATTCATTCTTCCCTAAAAGTCGAAACACCCACACCTCGATTTCCGGCGGAACATTGCATGAGGATACTTCATAACCGAAAATTTTGGACAAAAGCCATTTTAACAGGAAATAGTTTATGAACGCAATATTTCATATATTCTAAGCTTTCACTATAACAATCAACATATCCGAAGATCTACCTTGGGCAGGCTTCCACTTTTTTGCGATTAACGTTTTTGCTATCGTAAACAGCGTTCTCCATGGATTTTCTAAGGCAGCCTTAACTGCTCGATGCGAGCGATAGAAAAACTATAAAAGAGAGATTTTGCTATATAGCGGAATAATTGACCATTACCCTCAGTATTTCTATAAGAGTACCTTACCATTTTCTAATATTCAAACTTTTTGCTCGAGAACGTTGGACATGCGGCTGATAGAGCTTGTTTTCGGTGACGCGCTGGGCTGGAGGCAATGATTGATAGGCTCCGCGTAATGCCGACCACCGAAATTTGTCTAAGTGGCTGCAAACAAAAAGCTTTGTTTTTATTTTTTCAGTGGTGGTCGTGGATAGAATGCAGGAAACAGATAATAAAAGCAAGATCTTTTCGCTTCTTCAGTGACTGTAATCCGCCTCAGATATGGTTGGTACACAAAAGGAAATTTGAGGAGCGGAATCATTGCTGCGCATGTTCTTGTGCTCTTAGAAGCAGAAAAGCCATTGGCCTCCATGCAGCTGTTTTTGTATTGTGTCGTGCTGCCCTGAATTTGTTAATGTGAAGGCATCACATCGAAAACTGCTTGATAACAATCGATTACTGCAGTGAGGTGCTTAGAGGGGGCTGCCTTGATTTAGAATGTGAATATTATTTTCGGCTCCTACGTCTACTTCAGGGTAAATACAATAAATTATTTCACCAAAGAAGACAACTAGGTTGTGTCGTTCTTGTCGAGACGCTATGGCGCTATGCCACATGATCTTAACGGGACAAGGCGAATTCGATGCCGCGGTGCTCACGATTAGATAGAGACGAGATAACGGAAGCCCTTGTACATGGTTCCGTACACTTTGAAACTTACTAACTGGGAGATATCTGCACTGAACCTTGAACGACAGCGGCCCTTCATACTCAGATGCAAGCTTGACGCGTTCAAATTAGCCTCTAATCCTACCCATGTCTGTAAGTGCCGCATCCTTATAGCGTTACAGGAAACGCGGAACACAGTAGCGGTGCTATTGGTGGCATGCGTTCGCAGTAAGCGCGCAAATCCCGAGATTCGCGAGGGGATTGTGCGCGTGCGAGGAGGCTCTCAGGCTTAATTGGCACTGGACAGTACAGCCATAGTTTGTTCAGAAGTTCGCTTCCACACGCATTGGGCTTGTGTCTTCTCTCTGTATTATAATTTCAATCGAAGTGTAAATTGATAGAAGTGAAGGCTAACCACTCAAAAGAAGACAGGCACTTAAAGTGAACCGCGCCTCCAGGAATCCAATGCATATGTCGGCAATTTCTTCAACTGCGAGCTTCGTGGTATAAGCCGAAATGAAGAAAACAAAACCACTACCCAGATTTCCGGCTTGGGAAAGTGGCCGGACCACTTCGCCTTAGTGAACTTTACTCCCTTGAGAGTGGGTGACGGACCAGGATCAGATATTGTCTGTTTTTAAACAAGTGTCACTTCTCGGTTTTCCACGAACGATGACACCTAGGGCATTCAGCAAGAATGTTTGGATATAACGTATACGTGATGTCGACAGCATAATGGCTATGCTCATTGTAACGGTGTATGCATCGGAATGATTTCTTCCTTAAGAAGAAGAAACAATAAAAACGAAGAAAACAATGTTTTTAATTTCTGCGGCTTCAAGTATAATACTCATAATAGAATGGCAAGCATGGATACTTTGACTCAAAGATAGCCATGATAAGCAAGTGCTAACAAATATTTTTTCAACTGCATTACAGTAAGTGTGCATGATTAGCTGCAAATAATAACAGAATGCCATACACTCGCATTATCGATATACATTTGTTAAGTATAGGGTGGTAAACATGGAAACCGGTATACTTAAGATCAGGAATTTAAGCATTAAACGTGAAGTTTATGTTAACCACTGCTGCCTAAATGTTTGATTTAAGAAAATAGCTTCCCCTCCCCCCCCCCCCCCCCATAAAAAAGCAAAGGCACTGATTAACACTCCCAGAAAGCCAGAAGGTTGAGTTAGTCGAAATTACTGGCTAGTCTTCAGTGCTCCTCCATGTTCGGCACGGCTGGAAAAGGTATTCTGTTCCCACAAAGATGCGCTATGCCGCTTTCTCGGTTTAAGTTATTCTGTTCGAGAAGAAGTCGACCAGTGGTGTTTCATGAAAGGAATTGTGTTTTGTTGGTGCAGTAGCACAAGGCTTCGAATCTGAAAAAAAAATTTCTTGTCTCAATTCAGTTAGACCTGTAGAAATAAATAAATGTGACAGCACCTGGGGTTCGAAACCGCTGCGGCTCGAACAGATAAGCATTGCTGGTGACTGCATGAGAGCATTTCGCTATCGCCAATCTCTTGTTCCGATGATGATGTTAATGTCTTCAGGCTGATTGGCATATACCCATGGCGCTCGTGCTGTGCATTGCAGTAGATCTAGAACACACCTCCAGTGCTTTCAGAGGTCCCATAATGTTATTCCGCTTCCACTAAGGTCCCCCTGTCACCGATTTCACCGATATTTGCCTGAAGCCTGACCTTGAAACACTAGCCTCGAACCGAAAGTAACATGAAACGCGACTTGAAGCCTAAATACTTCGCATTTTGTCAAGTAAGCTAAATCGGCCGTAATTTTTTGTACTCTGCTTAGGAAGCGACAGTCTGCTCAACATTAAGTTTTTATTTATTGAACATTTGAGGCTCATACCAAATCAATAATATGAATTAATTAATAGGATCGCACAAAACATCGCGTTTTACCCCACGGTCCTAATCTGAATACGCCGTCCCAAACACGCTATCCCTCCTTGTTTTCAAAGAATTCTGGGCGTAAACGTTTGTTCAGTAAAAATTTTCATTCTCTCCTACCTTTATAATTTTCTACTTTTTTCATATTGTTGTATTTTCCTGAGAGCTGTATGAAAAATAGTTGCAACCTGGTAGAATTTAATATTTGGGGCCTAATTAAGAAAATCTTTCGTTACAGCATAGAAGATCACTCCAGATGGCAAGTTCTGCTAAGGAATGCTGATAACACACTCAAAAGACACTGAGAACAGAACAGCTTAGCCGGGGCTGATATCATTGGCATGAAATCGTTGACCATACCTCATTTAACACACCAACAAAAACGCGAGCATGCAGAAGCCGAAAAGGACAAAGATATTACGTCTTTGCACTCTTGTGCCCAAGAGTTTCTTGGCGATCCTCGCCTAGTTAACGTCCCTTCTTTTACGTTCGTCTTTCTCCCTCTTTCTCTCTTTCTCTGCACACAATATGCCTTTTGCAACGAACGTGACGTCTTTCGCGCATCGCATGTTTTTGAGGCAAAAGTGTCTCGTTACAAAGTGTTCCTAAGAGCCCGCAAGCAGTTGGAGCTTCAACACTGACACCAGCGAGACGCCCATGTGTTCAATGCGTAATGCTCTACTCACCCCTCCCCTCTCCCGCATGAGCATCCCCCCCCCTCCCATCTCAAAAGCACCGAAGATAGTTTGCAATCGGGTGAACGCATCGTTGCACGGCATATTGGAGACCAGGTGAACGATCTCGGTTTGCGCAGTAAAACGGGAAACCAGGCGAAGCGGATGTTACATACGCGGCGAAGCATTCCAGACAACTTCTCTGCGTAGGCAACATTGGTGTTTCCAGCGGAATAGGGCAGCGCAAACGACCTCTATCATCGGAAGGATCGTTAACCGCCGCGGGCAATTGACGCTTGGATGGCTCGATGGCTGGGCTATGTATGGCGAAAGCGGAGAAAGGAGGGGGGGGGGGGGCGCATCCAATCCCCTCAGGGGTGTCAATACTTTCTCATGCGGGACTCGTTCGAAGCTGCAGCATGCGTCGCGCTGTTTACGAGCCTCCCACAGAGGCCATAAATGTCGCGTACCGCAAGGTGGATGTCCTTGCGTTCTGCCATGGGCATTCCCTCCAGGAGTAGGTTACAGTGGGAGGTGGCCCCCAGTGATTGAAAAAAATCACGTGTAATTTAATTGAGTATTGCATGGCAGTTCAGGGGAAAAAATAGTCACTAAGAAAATGATATTCTACCATGCACGCCTTGTTGTTAACCTACTTCTTATTGAGTTCGCATTTGAACTTCCACCCTGAAGAAAAACTGCCCCGGTGTCGTCCAACGGCGTAGCATTGTGTACACTTGCTATCACTTGCCACCTTGCAGGTGTCAAGAGCCACCTGCCGCGGTTGACAGGTGAAACAAGTGGAGAGCGAAATTTTCCTCTTCACTGTAGGGGAGAGGAGGGAGACGCCGGAAGGCTGGTCGGAAGAAATGACTATGAATAACTAAGCAGAATGTTGCATAAGTATGAGTCAGAAAAATGAGAATGGCTGAGAATGATTAAGCAAAGAGCAGAGCAAAGCTGCTGAGCAAACTTTAGGAAAGAACATTAAATGAGGAAGGAAATACATGGGAAAGTATATAAAAAAAATAGGAATTGAGAAAATAAGTTATAGAGAAGCAAATAAAAGCAAGGAGAAAACCTAATGCTGACGCACACTCATCGAATAATAAGGAATAAGCGCTGTCGAAACCTTTTTTGGTAACAAGATTTTTTTCAGGTTTGAAAATGAGTAACAGCGTTGATGCAGTTAGGCGATGGTGAACTCATCTGAGGCCTAGGTTTGCTTTGATTTAATAATGCTCTGATGAGCGTCACTAAAAGCGCAATACATTCACTGGTTTCGATGCCGAGATACGCGGGCAGAGGACCCGCTGTTTGTCTACTGCAGCGGTAAAGGCAGCAAGAAATTAAAACGACATGAGAGTATTCTCCCCTGTGCGGAACAGGCTTTCCTCTTCCTGCTAAGATGGGTTCATATTGGTCGCTAAAATTATTTGCATGTACAGTTGTGCAAAGGAAACGTACACACTTTTAACCTTAGTAAAGAACTTGAGAAAAAGAACTAAGGGAATCAGGAATGCAAGGACGATTGCATTTACATCCAAACTGAACTTGCGTCTTCATTATTTGTAATTCCAACGCAAATAAGTAGAGAACAAGAAAATGAAGGAATGGTACAACATGAATAATGTCGAAGTCGTGAATAACTGTCACAAATAATGGCAGTGTCATGGGTAGCCAAGATTTCTTAGCCGGAACGAAGCTTTGGGGATTGACGTCAAAAAGAAAATAAATATCCTTGCAAGATTGCAATACCTTGCAGGCTTGCAAAAAAAAAAACAGATGAATGTAGACTGCAAATTAAGCACCCAGCTGCTCTCCCAACCTCGTGAACTACGACAGCAATCCTAACCGATAAAACTGGCCCATGCATGGTGTTTGTTTTGTTCATACTCTACCTTGTATTAACGGGGACTTCTTTATTGTATTAAGAACCCATATATCCACGCGAAGACGTGACCAGCCGGCGAAAAAATTGCCCATGCTTCATCGTGCTAGCCCTTAGAAGAGCTGCGAGAAGACGTCGAGAGAAGAGTGGGCTTAAAAGAATGACGATAAAGTGAGAACAAAAGCAGCCTGGAAGAAGACCACAACTCCCACTGGAAAGTGCTGGTGGTAAAACAAGATGGCTGGTTCAGGGAGAAGTCCGGAAAAAGGATCATAGATAAGCCAAGCCCTCCTGCGCACTCTCGCCGAAAAACGGAAACAATGGCAAAGTGTAAGACCCACAGACAAAGAGAGAGAAAGAGAGAAAAAAGCTGCTATGATGCGCGGAAATGATGGGAGAGGGCTTGGGATTCCGCGCTGCCCTAATCCAGGAAAAGAGCGCGCCCTAGCGGATATTATATGCGGCCATCGAGTCGTTCTAGACCGGATGGCCACGCGAGGCCC